>NC_074675.1:49596919-49796884 GCF_029448725.1 Salvelinus fontinalis
AACGAGTAAGGAGTTCAAACAGCAGCTGAAGCTGACTAAACCTGAAAAGGACGGCATTAAAAGATAATGTAACACTTTTGGGTGACCAATTACTGAGCAATTATTTAGAGGACATCAAAACTACAAACAAAACACAGGAAGTGATTGAATTTAAATCTGATTAAACAGTGTATTGTCAGATATATGGTTTCTTGTTTGGAGGTTATCATGTAAGTGTTTTTGTCAGATAACATCCAACATAACAGAGAGTTTGTTGTGAATAGGTGTATCTGCATGTTACGTGCATACTACTGTGAGTGTGTCTGAATGAGTGAGTGTGTGTGTTTGCATCTGCTACTTGTGTGTTGGTGCATTACACATCCAGTGTGTGTGGCTGTCTGATTGGTATGATGTCTGTTCCTGTTTTTATGTTCCTTCGGTGCATGTCATTTCCTGCTCTCTAGTCAAACCACAAAGCAACTCTCAAGCACTAAGGAATCCCCTTCAATTCCAATAGTGACATCATTTAGGTGATTTAGGGCCCTAAGCATTGACCCCATGAGACCCTGCTCATCTCACTCCTACCTGCCTCACAACCTCCCCATGTTCAGCAACAGACGTGTAAAAGCCACAAACAAAGGGATGGAGAATTTGATACGATGCTATTGATATAGCTTTTATACTCATTCTTTACAAAGTAGCAGGTTTTATCAAAAGGAATTGAACATAGAAAGTAGAACTCTCACAATCCAGTTGAATTTGCTTCATCGGTATGATGTACACATTGCTTTATCGGTATGATGTACACATTGCTTTATCGGTATGATGTACACATTGCTTCATCGGTATGATGTACACATTGCCAAAGTTTACTTTGGAGATTTACAATATTCACATAATTAATAATAATAATCAATATTGTCTACGAGACAACAGTAACAACAATAATCAACGATCCAAATAACCATACATTGAACAATATGGCAGGCAGCAACATAGCTCTCTGCTTCCTCCTCCAACAGGACGGGTACTCTATTCTCATCAGATAGGTCTTTGAAACCTTGAATAAGGTTTTCAAATTTGGGGAAATTACACTTCATTGTTTTATATTTTTGACCTTTGTCACGAAATGCAGTTCTGTCTTGGGTTCTGCTGTGGGTGCAGTGGTTGCACAGTCTTTTCTCTAAAGGGATTTCCCCAGGTTTTCCTGTGTCTACCCTTCGCAATGGCAAGGCTGTGCTCACTGAGCCTGTACTTTGTCAATTTTCATCTTAGGTTTTGATCAGTAACCATGGTTAAATAGTTAGCCACGGTGTACTGTCGTTTTTAGTGCCAGATAGAACTGAATATTGTTTTGTGCTTGTGTTTCCCAGTAGGTAATGTCATTTTGTTTTGCCTGTGTTGTAATTTGGTTGATTGTATGTTGTGATCCTGAGGCTTCAGTGTGTTAGTAGAACAGGTTTGTGAACTCAGGACCAGCTGAATGAGGGGACTTTTATTTGCTCTTCTCTTGGCATTGCAGGGCTTGGTAATGATATGAGATGGGGTCACTGTATTTTATATGTTTCTAAAATTTCTCTTTGAGTTTTTATTATTAGTTGATAATGTCCTAATTATGCCCTGCGTACATTGTTTGTAGCTTTAATCTGGATTTCTATCTATCCATATGCTGTATTTTCCTTCACTATCTGTATGCAAACTATTTTGGCCTCAATGGAATAGATCATGATAATAGAAACCTGAAAGGGCCTTTTGTACTTTACGGACAGCGATGCTCACCACTAAATGTGATAAGGGACTGTTAACACAACAACAGCAGCATAGATAGAGTATTGAGGTCATGACCTCCATAAGTCTATTTACAAGCTATTTATTATTAAAGAAAAAGACAGACAGAGAATGTTGTACTGCTGTCCTTGTGGAGACCAAATCCAAAATCCTATTTTCCCTGAGCCCTAACCCTAAATCCAACCCTAACCTTAACCCTTAACCTAACCATAACCCTATGCCTAACCTTAACCCTAAAACCTTACCTAACCGTATTTGTATTTATGTGTACTTATTAAGGATCCCAACTACCTGCTGCTACTCTTCCTGGGGTCCAGTGACATAACCCTAAACCTAAATTATAACCCTAGTTGTAACCCTAACCCTAGACCTAACCCCTAAGCCTAAAATAGCCTTTTTCCACGTGGGGACTGGCAAAATGTCCCTACCTGCCGGAATTTTCCAAGTTTAGCTATCCTTGTGAGGACTTCTGGTACCCACAAGGATAAAGAGTGAATGAGTGTAGCACTATTAAAGTGACATAAACAAACACCTGCAACGTAAGAGAAAGATGCCATGTCTTTCTGAGAGAGATAGAGAGGGAGAAAAAGACAGAGGGAACACAGGGAGGGACCGAAAGAGAGTGTGAAAGGGAAGGAGAGGGACATAAATATAGAGGGACCAGATGAGAGAGAACGAAAGTGAGAGTGTGGGAGCGAGAGAGAGTATGGAGAAACGGAGCATATTTCATCAGTACAGATGCAGTGGGTGAATGTTATTTACTGCTGATATAGGGGGAGCAGTGCTGGTCAGGGAGTGAGAGCTGAGACCAGGGCAGACATGCCACATGCCACATGCTTGTTTGAGTAAGATAATAACTTTATGAGAATGTCTACTCCTTTTTGCATACCCCTATTTGGAAACAGAATATGAAAAACAAACTCAAAGCAATGAGAATCAGTTTAAGATGTATATAGGGCCGAGCAGGGGGGGACAGACAGAAGGAGAGAGAGCAGGAGAGAACAAGATAGACGGAGTGAGACAGAATTTCCTACAAACAACACGTGAGGCCATGTTTAAAATGTATAATATTTTTAGCATTAATATAGAGAAATTAATGTAACCCAGTTGTTTTTCAATGATTCTGGTTACATTTCAGATGTGATGGTATATTTTCAGAACTCTTGGAACACAACTCTAAACTGAGTGTAGGAGTCTCTGTTCACTATTTTAATCATATTTCCTTTGAATTTCACACTGATGGAAACCTCTTTGTACCTCACCCTCTTAATCTCAGGTCAGTTCATGATGTGTACGTGTGTGTGTGTGTGTGTGTGTGTGTGTGTGTGTGTGTGTGTGTGTGTGTGTGTGTGTGTGTGTGTGTGTGTGTGTGTGTGTGTGTGTGTGTGTGTGTGTGTGTGTGTGTGTGTCTGCTTACACAATTGGATGTACCACGTGCAAGATGCATAGATGAGTGTGGTTGGGGGTGAACGGTTGCTGGATAAAATGTCGGTCATGAATCATTTTTCTCTTCACAGGGTTCTACACACCTTCCTCATGTCTTATTTATCAGTATCACCTCATTACCAACTATATGACCTGGACTGATGCCCAGAGTTACTGCAGAGAGAATTACACTGATCTGGCTACAGTAGATGACATGGAGGACCTGAACAGGCTGATTACCAGTGTCTAGTTATAATTACTGGTTCTGGATTGGACTGAAGAAGGGAGACTCCATGAAGTGGCACTGGTCTCTGGCAGACAGACGTTTCTACAGAGAGGGGGAGACTGAGTTCAGAAACTGGGACACTGGGACGCCCCAAAATGGTAACTGTGCTTTAATGAGTACAGCTGGTCTGTGGAACAACACCTCCTGTGATGACCAGCATCACTTCATCTGTTATGATGGTGAGTGTTTACATACTAATGATGAAGCCTGTTCTAAGTGCTGGAGCTGCCATTGAATTGAAACATAGACTCATTGTCACGTCCTGACCATAGTTCTTGTGTGTTTTGCTTGTTTAGTGTTGGTCAGGACGTGAGCTGGGTGGACATTCTATGTTGTGTGTCTAGTTTGTCTGTTTCTGTGTTCAGCCTGATATGGTTCTCAATCAGAGGCAGCTGTCAATCGTTGTCCCTGATTGAGAATCATATATAGGTGGCTTGTTTTGTGTTGGGGATTGTGGGTGGTTGTCTTCTGTCTTTGTGTTCTGCACCAGATATGACTGTCTCGGTTTTCACATTTGTTATTTTGTATAGTGTTCACGTTATTGTCTCTTCTTTATTAAATCATGTTGAACACTAGCCACGCTGCATTTTGGTCCTCTCCTTCATCCCAGGAAGAAAGCAGTTACACTCATGATAACTTTAAGTTGTTAATCAGTTATTGATCTGTTATCAAATCAATGACACCATTTCCTCCAGTGCTGGAGGTGTTTTTCTAGACATATTCACAACATCAGGACCATCTGCTCTCTCCATGACAGTTACAAGTCAATCACCAGTCAGCAGATATCAATCCAATTGATCATGAGGGATGAGATGGAACGAGCTATTTGGAGTAGAGATCCACTACCAGGCAACTTGACACTGAGTGAAGCATTGATGTTGACTTTGGCCAGCATCCCTGTGGAACGCTTTGACACCTTGTAGAGTTCATGCCTCGACGAATTGAGGCTGTTTTGAGGGCAACTGAAGGTGTTCCTAATGTTTTGTACGCTCAGTGTATATTTTTACCATAGCAACACAATAATTCCCTGAATAACATTCAAATATAAACAGGGTGAAAAATACCAATATGTCTTAAAATACACATTTTCAGAGAGTGAGAGCTGAGACCAGGTCCACTGGGTTTCTGCCTGTCTCTGTGGTGTACCTCCAGCCCTGTTCCAGTCAAGTGGCTTTACCTGGGACTGTCACTGTCAAATCAGGCCTCACTCACTCACCTGAACATTACTAGAAATCAATCAACCCTTTTCTGTACAATGAGGCAATTTCTGGGTAATAGACTAGACTAGAGGAGTGGGTTATCTCCTTTGGATCAACAGAACCATCACATGAACATGTTCTGTATAGCCTCTCTAACTGTTTCCTTCTCTGGCTCTGTCCAACCCCTTATCCAGTGGGATCAATGTCACGTCACAGTTTTGTTTTAATTTGAGATGAATAACAAATTCAAGCAAATGAGGAACAGTGTAAGGTTTAAATAGGGATGAACATGGGATTACAGACACACAGTAGGAGAGACAGAGAGAGAGAAAGGGGAGAGAGTAATATAGCGAGAGAGAGAGAGAGAGAGAGAGAGAGAGAGAGAGAGAGAGAGAGAGAGAGAGAGAGAGAGAGAGAGTCAGAGAGATTTCTTCAAACAACAGGTGAGGCCATTTTGGGTTGTGGAATCATGTTGTAATTCTAACATATTTTATTGTAGATAAGTGTTTATATTATTTATAAGATACTCTTTTCTCACCAGTTTTGAAGGTTCCAGTGTAGAAAAATCAACCATGTGTTCTAACCCTTGTTGTTTCTCTGGAGATGTTATGTTGAGGTTTTTCACCACTACCCACTTCCAATACTTTAGAAACCTAAACTAACAATCCCTGATTGTTCCTGTCTCTGAACAGGTGAGAACCCTCTATGTGGGGAGCATTATCTTCACCTGTCCTGTCACGTCATATCAGTAAAGAAGGAGAAAGACAGTTTGCATTGGTAAAGTGTTGCAACCTTGAAGTGCATTCATTTTAATCATATATCCTTTGAATTTCACAGTGATGGAAACGTTGTTGTATCTCACCCTGCTGATCTCAGGTCAGTTTACTGTGTGTGTGTCCCAGCTAATCGGCTCCATATTACCCCCAAGACATTGGCCCAGTGTTGCCCAGTGTTGGCAGCTCATATCTGGTGAGGACAGACTTCACTGTTCCTGAAATAAGCCCACTCTTTGGATCTGCTGTCCGTATTAGGCCCATTTGGTCCCCAAAATTATGTTGATGACCAACTTATGGCAATTTATCAGTTATACCTCTTATGTATAGGTATTTATGTATAAACCATTTATTTAGTACAAGTTAAATAAAATATTGCTAAAGTAATGAATAAATTGTAATATTTATGAGCCCTATTTTCTGTTAGGTGTTATCACATATTTTGGGGTGGCAGGTAGCCTATTGGGAATAACCACGCAGGGTATGTGCAGTCATGTATGCTGGGTGTGTGTGTGATCATGTCTGCAGGTACGTGTGTGTGTTTATGGATGTCGTTGGTGTGTGTGTGTTTGCACACAAAGGTGTACTGTATTGTATCTTAACAGATCCATAGATAGTGTGGTTGGGGTTGAGAAGATGCTGGTGAAAATATCCCTCATTAATCATTATTCTGTTCACAGGGTTCTACACACCTTCCTCATGTTTTCATCAGTATCACATCATTACCAACCATATGACCTGGACTGATGCCCAGAGTTACTGTAGAGCACATTACACTGATCTGGCTACACTAGATGACATGGAGGACCTGAACAGGCTGATTACCAGTGCCAATGGTAATACTTACCAGTTATGGATTGGACTGAAGAAGGGAGACTCCATGGAGTGGCACTGGTCTCTGGCAGACAGACATTTCTACAGAAAGGGGGAGACTGGGTTCAGAAACTGGGACACTGGGACACCCCAAAATGGTAACTGTGCTTTAATGAGTACAGCTGGTCTGTGGAACAACACCTCCTGTGATGACCAGCATCACTTCATCTGTTATGATGGTGAGTGTTTACATACTAACGATGAAGCCTGTTATAAGTGCTGGAGCTGCCATTGAGTTGAAACATAGACTCATGATAACTTTAAGTTGTTAATCAGTTATTGATCTGTTATCAAATCAATGACAACATGTACTATAGATGATCAGTAGATGATATTTCACTGGATATTTGTATTGATTATTACATTTGACTTTTGCAGGAAAACAAGACACCAACCAAACATACGTCTTAATTCAGGAGAACAAGACCTGGATAGATGCTCAGAGTTACTGCAGACAGCATCACACAGACCTGGTCAGTGTGAGGAACCAGACTGAGAACACAGAGATAAAGAAGAATATATCACTGAGGGGACTTCCTGTGTGGATCGGTCTGTTTCAAGACTCCTGGAGATGGTCAGACCAGAGTGACTCCTCATTCAGAAATTGGTGGCCAGGATGGCCTTCAACAGATCAGAGATACAACTGCACTCTGATGTCTTCTAATCCTTCTTATTCTAAATGTTATAATGATCCCTGTGACTACACCACTCCTTTCATCTGCTATGGTAAGTCACAATACTCTCCACCTGATCTACCAGATACTATGATGACAGGAGAACTCTAACGTTGCCCCATGATTCACTTCTGTCATTGTGGGATTGTATTTTCTTGTAGGCCCAGCTGTGGAGACCCCTGAGAAACCCCAACTGAAGAGACAGGTGGTGAGAATGAAAGTGACCCCAAAGGATCAAAATCTGAACCTCAGTGATCCTGCTGTTCAGGACT
Source organism: Salvelinus fontinalis (assembly GCF_029448725.1). NCBI lineage: Eukaryota > Metazoa > Chordata > Actinopteri > Salmoniformes > Salmonidae > Salvelinus > Salvelinus fontinalis. Next base: position 49,604,189 of record NC_074675.1, read on the forward strand.
CCATCTTACAAGAGGTGAGTTTCACCCTGATCATGAAGAACCAACTCAGTAATGATACAAACTGTACAGACCTCCTCTCTGGTCTGGGTCCTAGTCTGTTGTGGATGTCCTCCTCTCTGGTCTGGGTCCTAGTCTGTTGTGGTTGAACTCCTCTCTGGTCTGGGTCCTAGTCTGTTGAGGTTGACCTCTTCTCTGGTCTGGGTCCTAGTCTGTTGTGGATGTCCTCCTCTCTGGTCTGGGTCCTAGTCTGTTGTGGATGTCCTCCTCTCTGGTCTGGGTCCTAGTCTGTTGTGGATGTCCTCCTCTCTGGTCTGGGTCCTAGTCTGTTGTGGATGTCCTCCTCTCTGGTCTGGGTCCTAGTCTGTTGTGGATGTCCTCCTCTCTGGTCTGGGTCCTAGTCTGTTGTGGATGTCCTCCTCTCTGGTCTGGGTCCTAGTCTGTTGTGGATGTCCTCCTCTCTGGTCTGGGTCCTAGTCTGTTGAGGATGACCTCCTCTCTGGTCTGGGTCCTTGTCTGTTGTGGATGACCTTCTCTCTGGTCTGGGTCCTAGTCTGTTGTGGATGTCCTCCTCTCTGGTCTGGGTCCTAGTCTGTTGTGGATGTCCTCCTCTCTGGTCTGGGTCCTAGTCTGTTGTGGATGTCCTCCTCTCTGGTCTGGGTCCTAGTCTGTTGTGGATGACCTCCTCTCTGGTCTGGGTCCTAGTCTGTTGTGGATGACCTTCTCTCTGGTCTGGGTCCTAGTCTGTTGTGGATGACCTCCTCTCTGGTCTGGGTCCTAGTCTGTTGTGGATGACCTCCTCTCTGGTCTGGGTCCTAGTCTGTTGTGGATGACCTCCTCTCTGGTCTGGGTCCTAGTCTGTTGTGGATGTCCTCCTCTCTGGTCTGGGTCCTAGTCTGTTGTGGATGACCTCCTCTCTGGTCTGGGTCCTAGTCTGTTGTGGATGACCTCCTCTCTGGTCTGGGTCCTAGTCTGTTGTGGATGACCTCCTCTCTGGTCTGAGTCCTAGTCTGTTGTGGATGACCTCCTCTCTGGTCTGAGTCCTAGTCTGTTGTGGATGACCTCCTCTCTGCTCTGGGTCCTAGTCTGTTGTGGATGACCTCCTCTCTGGTCTGGGTCCTTGTCTGTTGAGGATGACCTCCTCTCTGGTCTGGGTCCTTGTCTGTTTGTGGATGACCTTCTATCCTGGCCGTGACCCCACTCTCCAAGGGTGTCTCAGAGACAGTGGGATATCCAAAAACACATGACTAATACAGAGTGAAATATTCAAATCAAATTAAATCTTATTTTTCACAAACACATGGTTAGCAGATGCTATTGGTCACATACACATGGTTAGCAGTTGTTATTGCGAGTGTGTGAAATGCTTGTGCTTCTATTTCCGACAGTGCAACGATATCGAACAACTAATCTAACAATTCCACAACAACTACCTAATACACACAGATATAAGTAAAGGGATGGAATAAGAATATTTACATATAAATATATCGATGGCCCATGACCAACCGGTATAGACGAGATGCAATAGATGGTATAAAAGTGTGGGTCTCTGTGTGTCTTTGTGTTTCTCCAGATGAGGAACAAGCTGAAGGAGCAGGGGTTACCTGCAGACATCAAAGTGACATGGAAAAAGCAGCCTGATGGGAAGGTCTTCCACAAGGAGGAAGAGGGGTCTCCCAATAAAGAAGAGGAGGAGAAGAAGATGAAGAAGAGGATGATGACAAAGAGAGAACTCTAGTTATGTAAAATGTTCTCCTTTCATTTCTCTTTTTTATTTAGATTCATTATCTGTACTGGGATGTATGTTCTCGCCCTAATTAAATGTGTTTTATTAAGTAAATTGTTTAATTATAAACATTAATAGTGTTTTATCATGAGATGCTTTTCTTGATCATTTTCTTGACTTGGTTGTTTTATTACAGGGTGTGTTCTCAAGATAGACTTTTCACACATCATGTCTGTAAATGAGTTATCTGTAGTTATGTTGATATACAGTGCTGTGAAAAAGTATTTGCCTCCTTTCTAATATTCTCAACTTTTACATATTTTTGATGCTGAATGTTATCTGATCTTCAAAGAAAACAGAATATTAGATGAAGGGAACCTGAGTGAACATATAACACAACAATTACATACTTATTTAATTAATTTCATAACAAAGTTATGTAACACCCAATGTTCATGTGTTAAAAAGTAAACTCAGGGACATTTGTGGGTTTTCAATTATGAACTGGTCGTTTCAAGTTTGAGACCACTCTTCCATGCAGAACTGCTTCAAATCAGCAAAGCTTCCTCAAACCATCACACTAACACCACCATGCTTGACCGTTGGTAGAGGGTTTTTACTGTGAAATGCAGTGTTTGGTTTTCACCAAGCATAATTGGACCCATGTCGTCCAAAATGTTTTGACTCACTTTTGACTCATCTGTCCATTAAACATTCTTCTAAGAGTCTGGATGATCATCCATGTGCTTCCAGGTGCATTTTGGCTAACTTTAGTCAACTGTTTGGACTAGATGGGTCCCATTATGTCTGATGAAAACCAAACACTGCATTCTACAGTAAAAACATCATACCAGTAGTCAAGCATGGTGGTGGTAGTGTGGTGGTTTGAGGAAGCTTTGCTGAGTTAAAGCAGTTCTGCATGGAAGAGTGGGCCACAATTCCTCCACAGCAATGTGAGAGACTGATCAACAACTACAGGAAGTGTTTGGTTGCAGTCATTAGAGCTAAAGGTGGAACAACCAGTTATTGAGTGTAAAGGGGCAATTACTTTTTCACACAGGGGATTTGGGTGTTAAATAACTTTATTAATTATTAATTAATTAAATAGATAAAATAAGTATAAATATGTTTTGTTATTTTGTAAACTCAGGTTCACCTTATCAAATATTAGGTTTTTCAATAAAAACTTTTTGCAAAAATTAAGAAAATCAGAAAAGAGGGGAATAATTTTTCACAGCACTGTAAGTATCAATGTGTTTTTCTAATTGGAATGTAACTTTCTTTAATTGAAAATGTATTTAGACCATAGTTTACATACTGCATAGTAAATGTAGTCTCAGCATGTTTTTAATTGGTTAATGAAGATGTCTTTTGTGATGATCAAATAAATACTTGTTACAGATTGACAGTATAGGTCTAGATTTGTGATTCTTCAAGTTTCAACTTAATATTATTTTAATGTTTATTTGACACATTTTACCTTAATGATAAAGACATCTAGACATAATGTGTAATCAAGTCCTCTTTTCAGGTACCAGTTAGAACCATGTCCTGCTCACCAGAGCTTTAGTTACGTTTTACATAACTTCCTCAAATCAGACAGAGGGGAACTTTACCACATCAAGTCCACAACTTTACCACATTTCCTGGAACACACAATGATGTGACATCAGTAACTAACCTGGTCTCAGATCTGTTTGTGGCCCCTTGACAACTCTCATGTGTGTTGTGGTTCTGTGTGGCTCAGTTTGGAGAGCATGGTGCTTTCAATGCCAGGATTGTTGGTTTGTTTCCCCTGAGACCACCAATATGGAAAATGTATGCTTGACCACTTTTGGATGAAAGGTTATATTATATTTTATATTATGGTCTGTAGTGAATTTGGGAAAGTATTCAGACCCCTTGACTTTTTCCACATTTTGCTATATTACAGCCTTATTATAAAGTGGATTAAATCGTTTTTTCCCCTCATCAATCTACACACAATACCCCATAATGACAAAGAATAAACAGGTACTTTTTTTGACAAAATGTATTGCAAATAAAAATGGAAATATTAGATTTACATAAGTATTCAGACACTTTATGCAGTACTTTGTTGAAGCACCCTTAGCAGCGATTACAGCCTTGAGTCTTCTTGGGTATGATGCTACAAGCTTGGCACACCTGTATTTGGGGAGTTTCTCCCATTCTTCTCTGCAGATCCTCTAAAAGCTCTGTCAGGTTGGACGGAAGCGTCGCTGCACAAATATTTCAAGTCTCTCCAGAGATGTTCGATCGGTTTGAAATCCGGCATCTAGCTGGGCCACTCAAGGACATTCAGAGACTTGTCCCGAAGCCACTCCTGCGTTGTCTTGTCTGTCTGCTTAGGGTTGTTGATCTGTTGGAAGGTGAACTTTCGCCCAGTCTGAGGTCTTGAGCGCTCTGGAGCAGGTTTTCATTAAGGATCTCTCTGTACTTTGCTCCGTTTATCTTTCCCTCGATCCTGACTAGTCTCCCAGTCCCTGCAGCTGAAAAACATCCCCACAGCATGATGCTGCCACCACCATGCTTCACCGTTGTTATGGTGCCAGGTCTCCTCCAGACGTGACGGTTGGCATTCAAGCCAAAGAGCTCAATCTTGGTTTCATCAGACCAGAGAATATTTTTTCTCATTGTCTGAGAGTCTTTATCTGTCTTTTGGCAAACTTCAAGCATGCTGTCATGTGCCTTTTACAGGGTAGTGGCTTCCGTCTGGCCACTCTACCGTATAGGCCTGATTGGTGGAGTGCTGCAGAGATGGTTGTCCTTCTAGAATTTTCTCCCATCTCCACAGAGGAACTCTAGAGCTCTGTCAGAGTGACCATTGGGTTCTTGGTCACCTCCCTGACCTTCTCCCCCGATTGCTCAGTTTTGCCCGGTGGCCAGCTCTAGAAGAGTCTTGGTGGTTCTAAATTTCTTCCATTTAAGAATAAAGGAGGCCACTGTGTTCTTGGGAACCTTAAATGCTGCAGAAATATTTTGGTACCCTTCCCCAGATCTGTGCCTCGAGATAATCCTGTCTCAGAACTCTACGGATTATTCCTTCGACCCCATGGCCCGTTTTTTGCTCTGACATGCACTGTCAACTGTATATTATATAGACAGTTGTGTGCCTTTCCAATTTATGTCCAATCAATTGAGTTTACCACAGTTGAACGCCAATCAAGAACTGTAGTAGAAACATTAAGGATGATCAATTGAAACAGGATTAACCTGAGCTTAGTTTTGAGACTTATAGCAAAGGGTCTGAATACTTATGTAAATAAGGTATTTTTTAAATATGATTTTTTATACATTTGTAGAAATTTCTAAAAACCTGTCAATTTTTTGTCATTATGGGGTGTGACAAAAGCCAAAAAGGATCTGCCCACTCCATCAAGAAGTGAGGACAACAACACAGGGCATCCATGGGACCTCTTGGAACCATGGACTACACCAGCAGAAACTGGACAACAGGGAGAAGCAGAAGAGATACCCATCATAGACTGGACAACAGGGGAAGCAGAAGAGATACCCATCATAGACTTCTCACTGCTGACACACCACCTCCAGTGGAAGAAACAACCAGAGGTCTCTTTGACCATAGAAATACCTAGAAACCCCATTTCACCTCTCACAGCCTATTGACATCTAGTGGAAGGCGAACAGGAAGCTTGAGTTATAGCTGAGTGCACTAACTGGAGTCTAAGATTGCGCAATAGTAGTCTAACGTTTTAGACAGAGGCCCAGAACCTTGGGAACTTCCCCTGTAAAAAAAGGTATATAAAGAGAACAGAGATCATGAGAGAACCATGATCCTCACTGACATATGAGACAGACTTCATATGGAGAATCATCATAGGTAAATTTACTATTGCACTATACTCTTTTTGTTGGACTAGAACAATATTTGAGAACTGGATAATTTTGCCTAAGTACTTTATTGAATCACTATCTGAATCTACCTGGTTGAACTTTGTGAACCCGAACCTGAGTCTCCGAAACACAGGGGTCTAGACACCTCTTGATCGCGGACAAAGCGGCATTCACACAGTGACACATCAGGTCCAGAAGGGATTAGCAATAAAAGGAAACAGCCAAATACCAGTTACAATATATTGAGTCTATACACAGGGTTGGAAGTGAATAGTATTAAGATATTGGAATTCGGAATCTAGCATTATTGCTGTGAGAATACCAATTACAGGAAAGTGACCAAGGGGCTGAGCATTTAAGGTAATTGAACTATTTTGCTATTTAGTCAATATTGTTAGAAGTGTTAACGCATTTAAAGATTTGCAATATTATCTGGCAATAGTATAAAGTGTATTAAGGATTGATTGAGCACTATTGTTGTATTAATGAAAACTGTATAACCATTGAAGTGTGATAACGTGTATAAGACAAAAAACAGAGTGATTTAATAAAAGCTAGAAACTTTGACAACTAGGCCAGTTTAACGCTCTGGAGAGAAACGCCTTTGACACTCTCACTGAACAGAAAGTGACACTGGTTATAGGTTAAGGCTATAGCACTAAAGAATACTTAATTGTGTGGACAATAACAAGTATATCAGGAATTAGAATTCATATCCCACATATAACAATACTAGTTTCCAAGTGACTACTAGCTGACGAGCATAATAATCAACAGAGATTATTAGGTATTGATATATAAATAAAAAGGACAGGTGGTTAAAGGAGATCTTAGTATAAATTTGAGTAGTTAGAAGAAATATAATACTCTAAGAGCCCACAATAGAATTATAAAGGGAGTGACAACGCGAACTAAGGAACAAAGCCAACTCACGCAAAGGGCCACTAAGAATAAACAGAAGGGTTGGTAGGGCCGCACGGCTAGGCCCTTGTTGCACCGAAGTAACTAAAATCCTAAAGTACTCTGCCTAGCCAGAGGACGGGATAGAGGCTTTTGCTGCAGGCGACAGGCAAAAGTCAGCACCGTGACACTTGGCGCCCAACGTGGGGCCCGAGGACGAATAAATTCAGACTAACTACGAAGCTAAGAATCCACTATCCCCGAGTAAGAGATAGATGGCAACCTCTATTAACGTTACAACAGCGCTTATGGAGCAACGAAGAGTAGAGACTAACCATGCCGAGCAAGAGGCATTGCGTAGGCAAGAAGCAGGCTTACCCGACACCAGACCAGCTATCTGTGTGCCAGGGGTACCATGGCAAAGACTGTCAAGAACAGAACAGACATCCATAAAACAAATGATGAACTGGGAGGGGTTAAAAAACTTCCTAGGAAGAGTCTCAATATGGCCCAAAAAAGATAAATGGACATGAGATTCAAATCAGACAAGTAAAAAGTTGGACCATAATTAAGGTGGTTCCACAAGAGAAAGAAGACCTAGACCAGTATAAACTTAGGATAGGACAGATGAGTCATCTCCTAAAAAAATTCTGGGGAGATGCAATAACAGTGGTAAAAGAAGGAGGCACTAAAACAGGGCGCTAACTAAAAAATGACCTACAAAATATGAATATGAGCGGGGACAACCTAATAGACCCTAGAACGGTAACTTCCTCCTTACACAGGCTGCAGAGCCGGAGGAAGAGGAAGGACCCAGACCACCAAGTAGGACAATGTCAACCGCCACCATATGGGAAGAAGACGACAGGCCCCCACCAAATGCCAGAGCCAGAAAGGAGCCAGAAAGGCAGGCAACCGGACCATTTATGGCCCAAATACAGCCCCTGACGACACCCGTAGTAGGAGGAGGAAATAGGCTATATCCCTCGTTAGAAGATAGGGAATAGCCCCACAGACCCACGGCACTCCACCCCAAACTATTACCTCCCGCCCCTAAGAGATGAGCAGTTGTGACATTATAGGGAAGTAGTAGATAACCTAGTGTTCAGTGAGGGAGAAAACAGTGATTGGGAAAGTGAGGGAGAGCCGGGGCCTGAGAGAGAGAAAACATTTGCTGAAGTATTAGATGAGAAACTAGTAGCATACTCCAGTAAAATGAACGAGGCGCTAGATGGCCTCATAGAAAAAAGCAGTGAAAGGCTCAGGAAAATGGCTCTAGTAGACGAACTAAAGAGAGTAAACAGGTCTTGGCCACCCCTGACCCCCATGCCTAGTACTCAACTAAATACGTCTCTACCCACACTGGTAAGGCCATGGCCATTGTATGGGGGAAGGACAGGAGAAGAGGAAGGAATGGGGCAAGGAGGCCCAGGGGGAAGAGATATAGGAGGGGGCCCAGAGGCAACGGGGGAACAGAGTAACGACCCCCGAATAATGCCCACATTGGAACAACACGCAGCTGCCTTTGTGGCAATGAATAGTGCCACCCTATTGGGGGCTAGGGAGCGACAAAACGCAGGCCTTGGAACCCCCCAGGGAGTAGGCCCGGTACACCCTTCAGGGAACTCTAGACCCCAAGGGGCCTACAGAGGGAACTGGAACCCATCGGTAAATACCCTGACTGGTGACCCCCCTGCACCCTCAGCACACGGCCTAGTAGAGGACAGGTTAACCTTTCATCACCAATTAAGACAGGTGTGCGAGAACTTGTGCAATCACCTGCCGTCTAGAGGTATAATTGCCACAGCCAGTGTAAGTGCAGGGATCTATGCAGGAAACTTTGGCAGCGAACCCCTGTTTGTGGAGACCTTATGCAAAGCAGCAGTGGAATGGGACGAAAGGAATCCCACCCCAGGGTATAAGGAGTTGATTATAGTACCAGGGCCCCAAAATCACCCCATTAATACAGGGGACCTGGGGAGATGGACCTCCCGAAACGAGGAAGTGAAGGCAAGGGCATTTAGGCCAGCTAGGGGAAGGTCCGCATTTAGGTAACCAGCAGAACATGAGGCCCAGGCCGAGGCCCAAGCAGATAATTGGCACCTGGGACCATATTACAACCAAAACACATACCCAGTAGCAGGACCATGGAGTAGAGAGGCCAGTCCTGAGGAAGGGATGCGTAAAGTACGTGTCCCAGCCAAGGTAATGTCAAAAAGAACAATGAAAAGGGTATCACACAGCCCCTCCTCAAGGGACATATGTGAAAACCCCAACCTAGGGGGCCCGGCGAAAACCACACAATTAAGGGCCGCATTAGATGGCCACAGAGATCTGCTATTGGAGCTGTTAAAAGACAGCACCCCGGTAGAACCCTCTAGGAAAAGGCATGTGAGAGTAGCCACCCCCATGCCCAACAGGCCCCCAGAAGTAGTTCATGCTACTAGGGAGAGAGATGAAACTGAGGAGGAACTGGGGTCCAGCTCAGGAGAAGAGCTGGAACCACCCACTGCTCCAAGAAAGAACAAGGTCAAAAGTAAGCGTAGGGAAAGCACCTCAGAAAGTAGTGAAGAGGAATTGTTCCTCAGCACCCCCAGAACACCAATAAGCAAGGGAATGAAAAAAGTTAGGAAGGTCAGAGCTGGTCATTCCCCAGGACGAAGGGATGCAGCAGCCACGCCAAGAAGACAGGCCACACCAACCACGCCCCCACCCAGGACAGGGAGCACACAGAAACAACTGTCAGTGAAAGATCTAATGATGGAAGTAAAATTCCTTAAGGACTCAGTGCCCCCATATAATCAGAACGGGAATATGATGGCCTACGCTAGACTGTTGGATCAGAAAGCAGAAGAATTGGACCTCTCAGAAAAGGCTAAAATCACACATTTAAACAGGGAACTAGGGAGTAAACTAAAAGGCACCTGGGAAGAAGTATTGAGTTTCCTAGGAAATGCACCAAATAAGAGAAGGGAGGCCAAGGAGAACGTGATAGCAGACAGGAAACAGGGCCTACCCTGGAAGGTGTGTTACCAACACGCCGAGGATGACCTAGGCACTCATGAAGCACTGGAATTATGCGTAGACAGGGCTGAGATAGACAATGACCCATGCAGGAATCTGTTAGAACAACTGGATGGGGACGGAAATCAGAGTGAATGGGCCTTCATCTGGAAACAAATTGTCCAGAGGGAAAATAGTGTAGCAAAAAGTGCTCCGGCTATGGAGAGGGAACCCAAAGTAAGGCAGATAAACACTCCAGAAAAAGTCCAAGTTAAACCGCAGAGATAAAGATAATCAGAGAACACAACAGGTAACTGACCAACCCAAATCCTAGAGGAGAGAAAAAGACATGGCCCAAACAAGACCAAAACCAGGACAAAGGGACAGGACCACAAAAACCGGCCTACCTAGACACAGAGGCCTTTAAGGCCTTGACCCCGGAGCAGAAGAAACCAGGAAGCAGGAGTATGCAGCCTGGAAAGAGGCAAACCCCAGTAAAAAACTGGCAAGAGGGAACCCTGGAAAAGAATCTAATTGTAGATTTGGGAAAAACACCATTCTTAATAGATACAGGGGCCCAGTGCAGTATGACTAACTTGCCAGGGAAGCCAGTGGGTACTACGAAAGTAGCATTCCCTGACGGACATAAAAAAGATATGAAGCTAATAAATACACACGGCATAAATATGTTGCAAGGAGAGGAAAATCTACTCTCCCTAAAAGACGCAAAAGAACTGCACAGGCTAGGAATGCTAAAAATAAATCACTTTAAACCAGTTGATGTAGAAGGACAAAAAATGAGGATACAAAGAGAAACGGATTTACCAGAGGAATGCATAAACAAGATAATGAAAACTCTGGAGAAAATTAAAGTCCGAAAATATAAAAACGACTGTGGGCAACTAGGAGAAGAATTTGCACATACCATAATAGGAGGAGTGCATGAACCTGTTACCCAGTATAAAACAAAACCAAAGCTCCTGAAGGAAGCAATGATAACTATTGAAGAACTGGAAGCACAAGGAAAGATAGAAAATATAGACAACCCAATTACGAATTCGCCAATGCAATGTGTGCCCAAACCGGATGGGACATCTAGGCTAGTGTTTAACTACAAAGTCTTACTTTTTATGACTGAAGGGGCAGTATTGAGTAGCTTTGATGAAAGGTGCCCATATCAAACGGCCTGCTCCTCAGTCATATTTCCTAATATTTGCATATTATTATTAGTATTGGATAGAAAACACTCTAAAGTTTCTAAAACTGTTTGAATTATGTCTGTGAGATTAACAGAACTCATATTGGCAGGCAAAATCCTGAGATGAAATCAAAACAGGAAGTCAGAAATCTGAGCCTGTATGTATTCACCAGAGTCCCTTAAGAAATCCACTTGAGTTATGAATGATGTTGCACTGCCTAGGGGTTCCACTAGATGTCAACCATCAATAGAAATTCCAATGAGACTTCTATGATGTTGTGGGAGAGAATGAGAGCAGAATCAGTCAGGTGTCAATCAAGTAGCCATTTTCTGATCATGCTTTTTTTTCATGGAAGTCACCTACGTTCCATTGCTGAAACAGACAAGAACGAATACTCCGGTTGGAACTTTATTGAAGCTATATGTTAAAAACATCCTAATGATTGATTCAGTACTTAGTTTGAAATGTTTCTTCGACCGGTAATATCACATTTTGAAGGTTTTGTCTTATATAAAGCTGACCAGAATTAGCGTTTGGACATGTTTACCAAACGCGCTAACAATTGGACATAAATAACAGATTTTTTCGAACAAAACAAACATTTATTGTGGACCTGGGATTCCTGGTGTGCTTTCTGATGTAGATCATCAAAGGTAATGGAATATTTGTCATGTATTTTTGTGTTTATGGTGACGCCATCTTTGCAGCTGTGGTATGCTACTTTTGAGCGCCGTCTCAGATTATAGCGTGCATTTCTTTTTCCGTAAAGTTTTTTTTAAATCTGACATTGCGGTTGCATTAAGGAGAGGTATATCTATAATTCAATGTGTATAACTTGTATTATCATCTATATTTATGATGAGTATTTCTGTTGAAACGATGGGCTATGCAAAGTCACTTGATGTTTTTGCATTTAGTGAATCTAGTCACCTCAATGTAAACTCAGATTTTTGATATAAATATGAATTTAATCAAACAAAACATGCATGTATTGTGTAACATGAAGTCCTATGAGTGTCATCTGATGAAAATAATCGAAGGTTAGTGATTCATTTTATCTCTATTCTGGTTTTTGTGAAGCTATATTTAGCTGGAAAAAATGGCTATGCTTATTGTGGTTTTGTGGTGACCTAACATAATCGTTTGTAGTGCTTTCGCTGAACAGCCTATTTGAAATCGGACACTTTGGTGGGATTAACAACAAGATTACCTTTAAAATGATATAAGACACATGAATGTCTGAGGAATTTTAATTATGAGATTTCTGTTTTTTGAATTTGGCGCCCTGCACTTCGACTGGCTGTTGTCATATCGGTCCCGTTACCGGGACTTCAGCCATAAGAAGTTTTAACCTCATCTCTGGCCTTAAATTCCTTAGGTACCCCTTCTAGGCTGTCCAATTGCATCAAGGTATACTTGATACTCTGTTTCATAAGCCCCTTTAACTCTAGGTTTAACATAGTCATCATGGGGTGATTTAATAATAGTAACCTGTTTAATTGCTCTAACTAAGGCACAAAGACCAGTCCATCTTTCAGGCAATACATTCAGCAGTTTGGTTTTTCCACACATCCAGAAACTATTAGCAATACCTCCGTCTTGATTTTTCAACATAGTAAGAGATGGCGCAACCTGAGTTATGTGACCACAAAACCCTTTTCTATTCATAATCAACCCTTTATCATTAATTTTACGAACTCTGCGTTCTCTAATACCCAAATAGTATCACATTCTACAGTGGTGTTTCTTACGTCAATTCCATCGGTATTATAGCTGTAGAAACATTCATATTTTCTTTTTACACTAGTAAATCTATCATTATGAGGACCATTCAATTCAGTTCTTATGTCATATGTTGCACATTCATGTTCTCCCAACATATTTTTATTTAATTCCCTTCTGCCTTTAGTGTTACCTAATGCCAACCTGCATTCTATGTTACACAAAGGAATGTAGTATTTTCTCTGAATACATGGAACATTTTCCATTTAACACATTCTTCAAATGATGCAAGTTTAGGTACTATCAAAAGATCAGACAAAGGTGATTTGCTACACAAATTGCAATTGTCAATCCTATGTTTAGCTGTTGTGTACTTAGCCCACTTATTTTTTACTGCTTTTCTACATTTTTGATCAATGTTTGATTCTGTGGTAGTTTCTTCATTATGGCTACCCCAGTTAACAGATGTCCAGATTTTCTGCATCAACCCACTTTCTTATGGTCTTGCTATTGTCTTAGTTGGTGTACTAGTCTCTAGTGGGAGGTGATTTTACAATTTCTTCTAGGTTTGTTGCTGTTGCTGTCAAGGCCATTCTATCATTCTTCATCAGGCCTGGTTCACTGTCTGTTAGAAAGACCATGTGAGGACAGAGAAGTTGATGACAAGAAAGTCTGCTTTCCATTCTCCTGTCATCTTTTCTCCATTCCCTTGGACAGCATCTCTGTCAGGGGTATCTGCCAGAGCAGGTGTGTCATCAGGAGCAACAGGCATGTCACTCCTCCCCATCCCCGGACTCTGGATATTCAGGAGAGAGTGTCTGTTGGCTGTTGGAAGTTGCTCCTTGATCCACCTCTTCTTCGGTTTCTTCCTGGCTCCTGCCTGTTCAGGTATCGGCGCAGGGCCAATTCTAATGACTGTGGTGCTACTCCCTTCAGTCAATCTTGTTCTTGCTATTTCAACTATTAATTATTTTTGCTATGTCAAAATCATTGTTCTTCTGTCATTCTAACTTCAATTGTCTGTTCATTGTTCTTCTGTCATTCTAACTTCAATTGTCTGTTAAGGGGATCATTCAAGAGCTGAAAAGTCAATTGTGGGGAAATTCCCATTTTCTTCAGCTTGCGGGGCTTTTCCTCCTCTTTGTGGGGTCTCTCCTTCTGTTCCTTGTGAGGCCTCTCCTCCTCTTTCTTCCCCTGAGGCTCCCTCCTCAGGCCGGACTGGGCTTCCATCTGGAAAGGTATCAATTTCAGGGAAGAGATGTTCCCATTCTGTAGGTGGTACTTCGGGGTCCCACTGTGGAGGGCTTCCTTCAAGGAGGTCTGCCACAACAGGTATGTCGTCAGGAGTAGCAGGCATGTTACTCCCTCCCATCCCTGGACTCTCTAGCCCCACAGGAGAGAATACTGGTTGTTCGCAGGTTCTCTCTCCAGTGTTGTCTCTCCTTCATCTTCTTCTGGGTGCCTTAGGCGATGCACCTGTCGTATTTTGGCTTTCACTTGGTCTGCTGTTCTTTTGGCTCCTCCATGGCGTCTCGATTTCTTTCGCTGTTCCTGCTTCTTCTGGGCTCCTGCCTGGTGGATCAGCATCCTCTGTGTCCTCATCTCTATATGGTTGTGTCCTTCTCTCTGTTGGGACTCGGGTGCAGTGGTTCAGATGGTACCACGTCTGGCTTACTTTCACTTGGACGGCCGTTCTTGTTGCTTTGGCCACCTCGTATGGTCCTTCTCTCCTCGGTTGATCCCACTTCCTCCGGAACACTCGAACGTAGACTAGATCTCCTGGTATCACTGGGAGAGGTCCTTCTGGTCCCCTTGGATCATCAGACTTGGAACCTCTCGTCCTGGTTCAGGTTTCTGCCTTCTTTCTGTGAGGCATTCAGACTTAGAGACTTATGGCCTCTGTTCTATGATTACACCATACATCCTCTTACTTCCATCACTCATCACACAACAAACTGACATTCCAGCTGAAGCTGGCGAACCCCTCTCCTTCTGGTTTCCTAAACATAAGACTTGGAAAGCAAAAGACAAAACATAACAGTATTGACAATGTTATGTGTTATGCATAAATATATTCATGAAAACTGAAATCTGAGACTATGACAATTCCCACTCTCTCTTCACCTGACTCTATGCCTCCAGGATACTTTTCTGCTAGATTTCCACAAAAATACAAGCCCTGAAAAGCTTCCTCATGCTTCCACCCAGTCTTCCCCTTTCGGCCCCAGGTTCTGGGAGGTGTTCCCAAATCATGTCATTTTTTACTTAGTTTCATATCTGCTCCATTTCAACTGATAAGCATGTGTATAACCTTAATCAACATTATCTCTACTTGAAGTAATTCAACACTCTATATGCTTTCACATCAATGCCTTCAACATGTTGTTTAGCTTGTTATGGCTGCAGGGGCAGTATTGAGTAGCTCTGATAAAAGGTGCCCATTTCAAACGGCCTCGTACTCAATTCTTGCTCGTACAATATGCATATTATTATTACTATTGGATAGAAAACACTCTCTAGTTTCTAAAACCGTTTGAATTATATCTGTGAGTAAAACAGAACTCATTTGGCAGCAAACTTCCTGACCAGGAAGTGGAAAGTCTGAAAACGATGCTCTGTTCTAGGGCCTGCCTATAAATGGGCATGATATGTATTAGTATACATGCACGTCATACACCTTCCACTAGATGTCAAGAGGCAGTGAGAGAAGAAATGGAGTGTTTATCTTGGTCTGAGGTGGAATAAAAGCTCTTGGCATGACGTGTCACCCATTTCCTGTTTCCTGGAAAGTGCGAGGAGGGACCTGGGATTGCCTTCTGAAAAGCTGTCGTTATAGACGGCTACTATCTCCGGCTTTGATTTTATTTGATAAATGTGTCAATATCATCGTAAAGTATGTTTTTTCAATATAGTTTTATTAGATTATTGCAATTTATTCGGGACGTTAGGCGTGTTGAGTTGTGTGCCTTTGTTCAGGAAGGAGAGCTTTGCGCCACTTGGCTACTGTGCTTGCTAATTCAAGAGGGAAAAAGGACGTTCTAAAACCAAACAACGATTGTTCCCGACAAAGGACCCCTTGTACAACATTCTGATGGAAGATCATCAAAAGTAGGACCCATTTTATGATGCTATTTCATATATCTGTCGAACATGTTGTACTAGTAGGGTATATTACAAACCATTTGTTTTAGTTTGTTTTGTATCTTATTTTGGGCACTCTCTCGCTATAACTAAGCTGGATGTCGTAATGAAGTTATTTTTAGAATTCTAACACGGCGATTGCATTAAGAACTAGTGTATCTATCATTTCCTATACAACATGTATTTTTTAGTCATGTTTATGAATAGTTATTTGGTCAGAATATGTGAGTGTCAGAAAAATATCCGGACGTTGTGGGAAAAAGATGCTACGTTAGCACAATGTATAACCACTGATTTCAGCTCTAAATATGCACATTTTCGAACAAAACATAAGTGTATGTATAACCTGATGTTATAGGACTGTCATCTGATGAAGCTTATCAAGGTTAGTCAAAAATTATATATCTTTTGCTGGTTTGTTACGATCGCTAACTTTTGCTGCTGGGAAATGGCTTGTGTTTCTGGCTATTGTGGTAAGCTAATATAATGCTATATTGTGTTTTCGCTGTAAAACATTTAAAAAATCGGACACGTTGGCTGGATTCACAAGATGTTTATCTTTCAAATGCTGTATTGGACTTGTTAATGTGTGAAAGTTAAATATTTCTAAAAAATATATTTTGAATTTCGCGCCCTGCACTTGAGCTGGCTGTTGTCATAAGTGTACCGACGTCGGGCTTGCAGCCAGAAGAAGTTAAAGTACAATTACCCCAACATCTATCCTTTTTCACATGATGCATTACAAATAAAACAAGTAGCCCCAAAACTCAACCCAGTATGTCTACAGTGGAATCTAGTGTGTGTGTGTGTCTCTCTCTCTCTCTCTCTCTCTCTCTCTCTCTCTCTCTGTCTCTGTCTCTGTCTCTGTCTCTGTCTCTGTCTCTGTCTCTGTCTCTGTCTCTGTCTCTGTCTCTGTCTCTGTCTCTGTCTCTCTCTCTCTCTCTCTCTCTCTGTCTCTGTCTCTGTCTCTGTCTCTGTCTCTGTCTCTGTCTCTGTCTCTGTCTCTCTCTCTCTCTCTCTCTCTCTCTCTACGTCCTCTGTCATGGTGTTTTCAAGCTCACCCATTATTCAGCTGGACCTTACTTCTTGTGAGACTTATGCACCCACCAAAGAGAGACATGACAATCTTTACCACTGCAGGTGCTGTAAGAAGTGTACCCCCAGCCTGGTTTATCTTGATGTACACTCAGTCTCCAGAATTCAGCCCAAGCCCTTCCATTTGTGGCCTCTTATGTGCTGTTTTTTCCTGAGAACATACACACTAACACATGGGTTATTTCCTGACAACAGACCTTCTTCTTATAGCAAGATCACTAATTCTTAATTTTTAAATAACAGCCCTATGTAAACATTCTGTCTCAAATACCTGGCCTCCTGCCACAGAAATATTCATAATGATAGCCAAATTATGGTCCCTACAGCAACTGCTGTAAGAATAACAAGAATAACAATAAGACACTTGACTGATTACATGTTATTCTTACAGCAGTTGCTGTAGGGACCATAATTTGGCTATCATTATGAATATTTCTGGAATATCCAATCCTAACAAAACTAAGTCATAAGTTTCTTAAACTTTTGCTCTAGTGTTCAAAATGCCAACACTTATTACTTTTACCATAATCTAGTTGTGTAATGTTTAATTTACTTTAGAATTGTCCCTGTATTTTATATCCCTATATTTTACAAGGCCAACTGTCCTTCCTTTTCTGTGAGTTATCTCCTCTAATAATATACATTGTTTCTAGAAATAACACCCCTTCACTACCATAACCTTCATTTATGAATCCCCTCATATCCCCAATGTAGTTACAGTTTTTCTAACCCATAACATATGAGTCACTACTCCTAATTTCCTTCCATAGTTTGATACATACTTAAACATTCTCAAATCAATTTTAGTCAATTTATAACAGTCCCTCCTCAGGAACAATATACACACTTATGTTCCTCAAAACAAAAATAAATTGACCAAACAAGAAAAAAGAGAAAAATAAATTATAATAACTGCATATTTGCAATAAATTACCACTATTTGTAATGTAACTTAACCTGGGGAAAACGTCCATCCAATTCATTCTATGCCCATGTTATGTTGGTCTCTTTCTTCTTCATCCCTGGGTGTTATCGCACAACAGACTATACCTTTTATTCAATTACTTATATCAAAACAATTTATCATTGAAATTCTAATGACATAATAAAACAAAAGAAAAAAAAAACTTTAATCTAATATTCTGTAAATTCTGTCAACCACCCTGTCTCAGGATTAGTTTCCAGAGCTTCCCTAGGCCTAGTAAATTTAAACAGTTCTATATCCAAATCATAACTAAAATGTTTTTTATAAATTGTCCAACCCAATATTCAGGATAACAGTCCTTAATGCTTACTTTAACTCAAATTTGACCTTATCTATGCAATACACATCATCCCTTTAATAATTAACATTTATACTAAAAACTTTTAGTACCAGTAATATCTATTTTCCAAAAAGCCCTTTTGTCTCTGTTTTTCTGTCATGAGTGGCCTGGTAATAAAAGGTCAGTACCCCAATCCCCTTTAGTCTTTCTTCTCCCAGCACATATCATTCCCGCATGTCTATTTTAGATACAGTTCACAGGTCATCAGACACAGTTGTCCCTCACTATTCAGTCGGTTAGGGTGGGTTTGAGCTCCACACACTTGTTGTGGTGAAAATCTCTCCCATGCATTAAAGCATTCTGACGTCACCTTCCATGATAACTCCCTTATTCTACTGGCGATCTCTCAGACGAGTTACAGATTATGTAGTTATCAACATAACCCTCGCAGAGACCCATACTCCAATAAACCATTTGGAGTAACTGTCATCCCTTTTTAAACATATATTTCCCTTTTTTATGCAGAATGAACAAAGCACATTTGTGTATTTTTACCCAAAGACCATAACCCCAGGGAACTGATAATTTTACCTATGAACCCATGTTAAATCAAAAAATAAACCTATTTGAGTAACTAGTCAATTTAAGTTTACAACTCTACATAATTTCCCCAGGGAAATAATAGAATTTCAAAGTAATTACACTTTGAATAGAGACTGGTGTTTCTTAATCATTTTATAATTAAATCCCACCTTTTCCAACAATTTCTAGTGAAGTTGATCAATCTTCACGGGAAATTCTTAGGATTCAGGGCATTTTGACACCATTAAAATGTTTCCACTCCCCTTTCTTTAGAAACAACTCAAATACATTTGCAAAAAACATTCATACCCAATTTGAAACTGAATTGAAAAAACCCCTTCCAAAATAAATCCACAAACGCATATCCATTCCCGGTATATGGTGTGTACTTACTAGTGAACCATAGGCCAAGAACACACAGGAACTGGCCTCACTTATCCGGAACTCAATTTTTTAGCCTTATCCAGATATTTTTATTTTTAAAGCGGCTGACTTTCTCTAACTGCTTTCCCCAGTATCGCAGTCTCCAATGACATTTTGACCAGAGAAAATTAAACCCCTTTTTTCTGGAAAAGAAATTGTACATTTCGTTAACATTCACAATGTTACCTTTTAATCAGCAAGCCAATAGTATTACTTATACATAGATTTTATTCTATAAGCGTCTTTTCAGAGAATGACGGTATAGAATGTCTAACACAATTAAAATCCCCTTACTTTTACTTTTTTTTTTAAATCATGCGATAAAGGTTTTAGCCATGCCACAAAACGCATAGTTTCTTCCTGGTTGGTTATCTGTATCTTGCCCTTAGAAATTGAAAACACCAATATGTTACATTTTGCTTTTCCTCCAACTAATTTCTACCAAGGTGGTGATTTCTCATATACGTTTATTTTCCGTCTTTTGACGCTAATAACAAATTATCCACGTATTTATCACCACTGAAACTCTTGTTTCAATGTAAAATGATTCCAACTAGAAGTCAGGTAAAACGTGATCTAATACTTCTTTCATCACATATAAACTGTAATCTCTATGAACCACTCATTGATTGATCAGAGACTATACACCGCTAGGTGAAAATTCCATTCTTTCTAACCTCAAAACGATTAGTTGTTTATTCTTTTGACAAAGATGCAAACTCTTGTATAGCGGCATTTCCTGCTACCGCACTAAGTTCCAGTGTCACCTTACACTCATTTTTGCATTACCCGATAGTCACACATCAAAACAGGGAGCTATCTTTTTACGCTTTAGATATTTTCTCTAGCCCTGCTAACCACTCGCACGTCTGCGAGGACGAGCAGAATCATATTTGTCCCCCAACGTAATGTATTTTCTGATGATAGAATGTTGACATCAGAATGCTGGTAAATTGAACTTCTTATTATGGTTTTATGTGATTGTTCCAATTCCTAATTGCCTCCCTGAATTGTTTCTTTTATTTATCCTGTTTACCGGGTAATGTTGTCCTCCATTATCCAGTTTGCTCTTTCACATTCTGTAACGGTCCTGACCTGTTTTATGTTGTTTTTGTATGTGTTTAGGTCAGGGCATGTGTTTTGGGTGGGCAGTCTATGTTATCTGTTTCTATGTTGGTTTTGGTTGCCTGGTATGGCTCTTAATTAGAGGCAGGTGTTTTGCGTTCTCCTCTAATTAAGAGTCATATTTAGGTAGGGTGTTCTCACTGTTTGTTTGTGGGTGATTGTCTCCTGTGTCTGTGTCGATGTTACACCATACGGGATTGTTTCGGTTTGTTCGTGCGTTTTTGTAGTAAGTACTTGTTCGTTCGTTCTGCGTGTGTTATGTCAGTTCGGCGTACGAGTCTGTCTATTTTCGTTTTGTTATTTTGTTAGTTTATTCAAGTATAGTTTGTTTCGTTTTGTCTTGTAAATAAAATTCATCATGTTTTCACAACCCGCTGCGCCTTGGCTCGATCACTACTCCTCCTCTTCTTATGAAGAGAGAGAGGAACGCCGTTACACATTCAATCCGAATTCGGTAGAATTAACGTGCAATTCTTTCAGCGACTCCATGGCTTTATTAAATCCTTCATCTCTCTATGCTAGGGAGAAACAGTCATTTTGTTTTCATGCCACTATTTTTATTTTTTTTCCTAAACACTCCCATCGCATTATACATCTTTTATTTACTATTTTCCAAGGTAGAGCTACCCACTTTCCCAGATAATAATTCATTAGTCACATCACTTAATTTCTCCTATCAAAGCCTACTTTATAATGTCTGCACTGTATTTCTGAATACTACAGATGACTTAATGTCTTATTCTAGTACAGTACCTCAAATATCACTGTGTTTTCCCCTTTACAGATATCATTACTATTCATTTTATTAGTTTGCTTATTCTATTACTTTAACTTTATTCAGTGTATTAAATCCCATTTTATATATTTTTCCTTCTAATTCAGCTATTTATAATGTCTACACTTTCTTATCTCTTTATTTATCCGCTTGCTATATTCTCTCTTAGCCTATTTTACTGTTTATTTCCTGATTCACGGTTTTAGTGAAACAAAGTCTCTCCTGTCCTTCAGGCTATTTTTAAACTGCAGCCTCTGTTGCTACAGAGTGCCTGGTCGCCTGCTGTTTTCCTCCTATTTCATTACAGGGCTCGTGATATATTTAATATGTGTTCTAGACTTCTATTTTGGTGTCTCTCATGCAGTTTTGTCACTTTATTCTAGACCGCCTAGATTTATTTTAACCACGTAGTGTATTTTAGTTTATCTGTATATTTTTTTATTCTTTCTTCCTACTTCGCATCCGTTATATATTATCCGTGCCTTGTTTAATACCTCTTTAATTATTATTATTATTATTATTTATTTTAACACCTATTGTATTCTTACAATGGTCGTTTAACACGTTATTGCGTCAATGTTTTATCCTTATTTATAACTTATTTTTGCCCAATGTCTATCGATTTCGTTCCTCTTTTCATTAAGTTAAATGCACTCTCATTCTCAAATTACACTCAGTAACTGTCAGAGAGGCTTGCGCATTCCTCTTCCGACCAGTTGGTCACACACACACACACACACACACACACACACACACACACACACACACACACACACACACTATTTTCCTCTTTATTCTAATCTGCTCATTCAGGCTTCATTTGTTCACGCATACCCTTCGTTTTACCTAAAACGACCTATAGTTCTTTCTACTAAACTTAATTCACTTCCTCAACATAAGACCCCTTTCTAAAATGTTCCTTTTTAAAGGGCGGTATCGTGGACTTTCTAACTACTTATTTAAGCAGTCCTCTATTCTTTAGAGCTGTATTCATAAGCAACCTGTCCAAGCTTTCCTTCTACTAATTTTAAGAGGTATTACAGGATTTTCTACCTACTTTATCTGTTTTGACCGTATGGGCAGACAGCCGCAGCCCCACACCGGGCCAGGCATCTCAGCCAGAGAGCACAAACAACTGCACCAGTCAGGCCACACATTTGAACGGTCCGATCAGAACGAGTGCAAGCCCCCTCCGCTAAACGCCCGACACCCGTAAGGTTCACAGCCCCTACTCACTTAGTCCCTACACATGCACATATATATTTACATTTCACAACCCCCAAAATCACACATGCATGCAATTCATTGAATTCAAAAGTTCTTAGCATTTACTGGGTTTTTAGGAAATTTTACTTTTTATGGCTGCAGGGGCAGTATTGAGTAGCTCTGTTTAAGGTGCCCATTTCAAACGGCCTCGTACTCAATTCTTGCTCGTACAATATGCATATTATTGTTATTATTGGATAGAAAACACTCTCTAGTTTCTATAGCCGTTTGAATTATGTCTCTGAGTGAAACAGAACTCATTCTACAGCACTTTTCCTCCCAGTGTGTGAAATTTCAGAAATCTTGGCCTCTGGTTCCAGATCAGTTTTAAAGTCCCAGTAAATCCTATGAGGATACAAACACTGCCCACGCCTTCCTCTAGATGTCAGTAAGTGGTGACAATTTGAATGGAGTCGATTGCGCAATCAGTGCCTCTATAAATCACCAAATACCGGAAGTAGCGTTCTTTTGGACCCTGCGCTCAACGCAAGAAGGACGTCGGACTGGGCTTTTTCCAAGCCTTGGTTTAGCCAGTAATATAGCGCCGGTCATGTTTTTACTCGTTATAGGTGTTAAAAACATCATAAGGTAGTTAATTTAAACCGTTTTATAGCAATTTATATCCGTTTAGTGCGATTTTGAGGCATTTCTATGTGATGCTCTTTGAAGCTTTGGGCACGTTTCGGGGTCACGGTCGAACGTTAGTGGGCATTTCGACGGACAGAGGACATCTTTCGACCAAAAGAAGATTAGACCCAAGAAAGGATACATTGCCCAAGATTCTGATGGAAGATCACCTCATAGTAAGAAATATTTAAGATGATAAATTGTTGTTCTGTCGAAAAATTTTAAACGCATATTCCGCCATTTTGTTTGGTATAGCTTCGCTTGGCGAACCCTGTATTGCACAGTAAGGATAATTTTAGAAATGTAATTCAGCGATTGAATTAAGAACTAATTTGTCTTTTGATAGCTGTCCAACTTATATTTTTTTAGTCAAGTTTATGAATAGTTATCCATGAGACAAGATCACTGTGAAAGATGGCGTCCGACATTTTCAGGCTAGTTTTGCTAGTATTGTCATTGTATAACCACGGTTGTTTGTGGCTAAATATGCACATTTTCGAACAAACTCTATATGTATGTTGTAATATGATGTTACAGGAGTGTCATCGGAAGAATTCTGAGAAGGTTAGTGAAAAAATTAATATATTTTGGCGATGATAACGATATCGCTCTCTTTGGCTTGAATCAATGGTCGGGTAACGTTTGCATATGTGGTATGCTAATATAACGATTTATTGTGTTTTCGCTGTAAAACACTTAGAACATCTGAAATATTGTCTGAATTCACAAGATCTGTGTCTGTCCATTGCTGTGAGCTGTGTATTTTTAAGAAATGTTTTATGATTAGTAATTAGGTAATACATGTTGCTCTGTGTATTTATTCTAGTCGAGTTGTGATGGTGGGTGCAATTGTAAACTATGATTTATACCTGAAATATGCAAATTTTTCTAACAAAACAAAACCTATCCTATACAATAAATATGTTATCAGACTGTCATCTGATGAGGTTTTTTCTTGGTTAGTGGCTATCAATATCTTTATTTGGCCGAATTGGTGATAGCACCTGATGGAGTAAGAAACTGATGGAGTTAGGAAAGTGCTGTCTTTTGCTAACGTGGTTAGCTAATAGATTTACATATTTTGTCTTCCCTGTAAAACCTTTTAAAAATCTGAAATAGTGGCTTTATTCACAAGATCTGTATCTTTCATTTGGTGTCTTGGACTTGTGATTTAATGATATTTAGATGCTACTATTTAATTGTGACGCTATGCTAGCAATGCTAATCAGTGTGGGGGGGGGGGTGGGGGATGTTGTCATAGTTGTACAGACCTCGGGCTTGCAGCCATAAGAGGTTTAAACCCTCCCTTACACCATTCCAATCCCCCTGGCAAAGCCATGATCCCTCCAGACCATTCTCCAATCTGTAAAGCACAACTCTTTTCCCAATTTACTTTTGCCGAGGATATTCCCCTAAACCGATCAACCATTAGACTCAAACTATCCACCTCCGCTTGATTTTTCACTAAAACAACTACATCATCAGCATAGGCTGAAAGACGAATAGGAGGAATATCCTTGGAAAGGTACACCCCTTCAATGCGACTTCTAATGCTATTTAGTAGTGGCTCTATAGCAATGGCATACAACATCCCTGATAAAGAACATCCCTGCCTAATACCTCTACACACTTTAAAAGGAGCACTCAAACCACCGTTAACTTTCAATACACTTTCAATGTCACCATATATCACCTTTATCATGTCAATAAAACCAGAGCTGAACCCAAACGCCTCAAGCGTATGCCATAAATATTGATGTTCAACTCGGTCAAATGCCTTTTCCTGATCAATTGAAATTAGACCTGCATCCAACCCAATAGCCCTAGAGACGTCCAAAAAGTCACGAATCAGAGAAATGTTATCCCCTATCTGCCTGCCAGGAACACAGTAGGACTGGTCCGTATGTATGATTTGCCCCATCACCTCCCTCAGCCTGTTGGACAAAGCCTTGGACAGGATCTTATAATCAGTGCACATTAAAGCCACCGGCCTCCAGTTTTTCACCTCCCTAGGGTCTCCCTTTTTGGGCAGTAGGGTGAGGACAGCCCTTCTGCAGCTTAATGGTAGTAACCCTCCGGTTAAACTATCACTAACTACTGCTAGCCAATCTTCTCCCAACATAGTCCAAAAAGACTTAAAAAAGTCAACGGGAAGCCCATCAAAGCCTGGTGCCCTTCCATTTTCCATGCCTTTCAATGCAGAGTATAACTCCTGCAAAGACAATGGTTGCTCAAGCTCAACCTGAGCTTCTGCATCCACCTTTGGGAGCCCATCAAGGAACTGCTGTGTCACTGTTTTATCCTCTTTGTACTCACACTTGTAGAGCTCAGCATAGAACTCTACTGCCCTCTTTCTAATTTCACTAGGGCTAGTGAGCTCTTGTCCAACAGCTGATTTGCGACAATGAATAATATTTCTTTGTCCATTCTTTTTCTCTAAACCAAAGAAAAATTTGGATGAGGCATCCATTTCAGATATTCCCTGAAACTTACTTCTCACCAATGCCCCCTGTGCTCTGATACCCAGCAGGTCTGCCAATTCAACTTTTTTTTCCTTGAGTGCCTGCGTATGGCCTCGATCTCCTGTGGTCTCAACCAACGTCATGAGTTCCACTATTTCAAACTCTAGGGCTTTCATTGATCTGATGATATCCTTGGTGACATTCCTCGTGTATTGATTACAAAATTGTTGAATCTGGATTTTCCCTATATCCCACCACTGTTGAATGGATACAAAACTGTCCTTTTGAGACCTCCACCTCTCCCAGAAAAAACAAAAACATTTCCTGAAGTGAGCATCACTCAATAAAGTTATATTAAAATGCCAGTATGCGCTTTTGGGTTTTACATCATTAATGAACACCACCTCTGTTATTAAACAATGATCAGAAAATCCCACTGGGGTTATCACACTTGATTTACAGACCTGAGATTGATGCTCAAAACAATAAAACCTATCTAACCTTGCCATAGAGATGATGTTCTCTCTCACATGCGCCCAGGTGTACTGCCTTGTGCCTCCATTTTGACTCCGCCAAATATCACACAATTCATGTGTTACAATGAGGCGTTTTAAAAAGGTCCTTGAGGCTATATGAGGTTCTTGGTGATTTCTATCTAAATCACTGACTGTGCAGTTAAAATCCCCAGCAATAAATAAATAATCTTCATTGTTACATTTCTCAATGGTATTTGATAATGTCTCTAAAAAACATACCCTCTCAACTGCCACCACTGGGGCATAGACATTTATCAGACACATAGTGATGTTTTCATACCTTGCTCTAACTTTTAATAACCTCCCCTCAACTACCTCTTCAACCTCATAAGACAAAGGCAAAAACCCCCTTGAGAACAATATAGCCACACCCCCACTTTTAGAATTTTTATGACTACACACCACAAGATACAGACATCCCATCTCTTTACACGGTTAAAACTGCAACTAAACCCTTTCATTTTCTTTAGAATTTATATCACTTATCACTCTCGTGACCACCTTCTTAAGTCTAGCAATTTCAGGGCTTGTCAAACCTCCCCCTGTTATTTTTGACATCAAAAACTTTGCTGATTCAATAAACAATTCACTTTCAGGGAAAAAATCAGTTATATTGTAATCCTGCATATATTTCTTCCCTTTTGTCAACTTCAGAAATTGGCGTACCTTCTTAATTCCATACCTTCCTTCCTCCCCAATTATCTCACTATTTTGTTGTGACGCGTCAGATGACTCACTCTCGCTATTTTCCCCAGAGGAAAACTCCCCCATCTCTTCAACCTTTTCATCTTCAACTAAATTATCAATCTCTACCTTCCTCTTAGAATTAGACCCTTCACCACCCCCTACATTCTTTCTCTTACTTCTTGGTACTTTGAAAACAGCTTCTTCCTTTCCTGTTATTTCAATTTCCTCTTTATCTCCAATTTCATTTTCCAACACCACCTCAGCGACGGCAGTCGCAATCTCACAGACTGTTTCCCCTCCCTCCTTGTTCTGATCCACCACAATTGTCCCCGTATCCACACTGCCTTCCTCTCCCCCTTTTCCAACCACATCTGCCCACCTTCTTCCTTCCCCTGTACCTTTAGCAGTTTCATCCCTTTGCGTCGATGCGTTATCTGTACCATCACTATAACTACTACCGGGCTCTGCGCGCTCCTTCTCAGGACAACTACGCACCAAATGCCCCTCTCTTCCACACCCAAAACATTTCATTGATTCAGTAGAAGCGTAAAAAACAATCAAATCCATCAATCTTAAAACTGAACGCTAAATTCAGTTCATCAACGTCCTTTTTTAAGATCATATGCACCTGCTTCCTATGAGACACGACATGTTTCAGCAACGGCGATTTGCATCCAAAAAGAACTTTCTTTATTGTAGATACAATTTGACCATGACGCGATAATTCTCTCTCCAACACTTCATCTCTAACAAATGGTGGTACGTTAGACAATATAACCTTCTTAGCCGGATTCATAAGTGGAAATACCTGCGTCTGTGTCTCCCTCAAAACAACACCGTTCTCCACCATCGTATTCACTTTTCCAATGGAATCTAAGAATATCACTACTGCGCTATTCATCCTTGAGGCTGATTTAATGCTATCATACCCAATCATACTACCTACCGCTAAAACACATTCTTCCACTGAACATCCAACCTCTGCCAAAATCTTAATTCCATTGCGCCGACTAAGTTTTTCATACTCCAAACTCCCACGAGTGGACATTTCAACCAGCCACACCCGCTGGTTGTGCCCTCGCGAAAACAAACAACCTCAAACTATCCCACCACCCCTCTACTTGTCAATTAATAATTAGAACAATTATCTTTAAACCAACTAAACTAATCAATATATATATATTTACATACCAAAACCCAATAGAATGAAAAGAAATCCAGTCGCTCTCACAAACACTCCTGCTTGACGACTCACTTCCCAGCATGCACTCCGAAGAGAGAGAGAGAGAGAGAGAGAGACACACACTAGATTCCACTGTAGACATACTGGGTTGAGTTTTGGGGCTACTTGTTTTATTTGTAATGCATCATGTGAAAAAGGATAGATGTTGGGGTAATTGTACTTTAACTTCTTCTGGCTGCAAGCCCAACGTCGGTACACTTATGACAACAGCAAGCTCAAGTGCAGGGCGCGAAATTCAAAATATATTTTTTAGAAATATTTAGCTTTCACACATTAACAAGTCCAATACAGCATTTGAAAGATAAACATCTTGTGAATCCAGCCAACATGTCCGATTTTTAAAATGTTTTACAGCAAAAACACAATATAGCATTATATTAGCTTACCACAATAGCCAGAAACACAAGCCATTTCCCAGCAGCAAAAGTTAGCGATCGTAACAAACCAGCAAAAGATATATAATTTTTGACTAACCTTGATAAGCTTCATCAGATGACAGTCCTATAACATCAGGTTATACATACACTTATGTTTTGTTCGAAAATGTGCATATTTAGAGCTGAAATCAGTGGTAATACACTGTGCTAACGTAGCCTCTTTTTCCCACAACGTCCAGATATTTTTCTGACACTCACATATTCTGACCAAATAACTATTCATAAACATGACTAAAAAATACATGTTGTATAGGAAATGATAGATACACTAGTTCTTAATGCAATCGCCGTGTTAGAATTCAAAAAATAACTTCATTACGACATCCAGCTTAGTTATAGCGAGAGAGTGCCCAATAGCGAGAGAGTGCCCAAAATAAGATACAAAACAAACTAAAACAAATGGTTTGTAATATACCCTACTAGTACAACATGTTCGACAGATATATGAAATAGCATCATAAAATGGGTCCTACTTTTGATGATCTTCCATCGGAATGTTGTACAAGGGGTCCTTTGTCGGGAACAATCGTTGTTTGGTTTTAGAACGTCCTTTTTCCCTCTTGAATTAGCAAGCACACTAGCCAAGTGGCGCGAAGCTCTCCTTCCTGAACAAAGGCACACAACGCAACACGCCTAACGTCCCGAATAAATTGCAATAATCTAATAAAACTATATTGAAAAAACATACTTTACGATGATATTGTCACATTTATCAAATAAAATCAAAGCCGGAGATAGTAGCCGTCTATAACGACAGCTTTTCAGAAGGCAATCCCAGGTCCCTCCTCGCACTTTCCAGGAAACAGGAAATGGGTGACACGTCATGCAAGAGCTTTTATTCCACCTCAGACTAAGATAAACACTCAATTTCTTCTCTCACTGCCTCTTGACATCTAGTGGAAGGTGTATGACGTGCATGTATACTAATACATATCATGCCCATTTATAGGCAGGCCCTAGAACAGAGCATCGTTTTCAGACTTTCCACTTCCTGGTCAGGAAGTTTGCTGCCAAATGAGTTCTGTTTTACTCACAGATATAATTCAAACGGTTTTAGAAACTAGAGAGTGTTTTCTATCCAATAGTAATAATAATATGCATATTGTACGAGCAAGAATTGAGTACGAGGCCGTTTGAAATGGGCACCTTTTATCAGAGCTACTCAATACTGCCCCTGCAGCCATAACAAGCTAAACAACATGTTGAAGGCATTGATGTGAAAGCATATACAGTGTTGAATTACTTCAAGTAGAGATAATGTTGATTAAGGTTATGCACATGCTTATCAGTTGAAATGGAGCAGATAGGAAACTAAGTAAAAAATGACATGATTTGGGAACACCTCCCAGAACCTGGGGCCGAAAGGGGAAGACTGGGTGGAAGCATGAGGAAGCTTTTCAGGGCTTGTATTTTTGTGGAAATCTAGCAGAAAAGTATCCTGGAGGCATAGAGTCAGGTGAAGAGAGAGTGGGAATTGTCATGGTCTCAGATTTCAGTTTTCATGAATATATTTATGCATAACACATAACATTGTCAATACTGTTATGTTTTGTCTTTTGCTTTCCAAGTCTTATGTTTAGGAAACCAGAAGGAGAGCCTGCTACTCCTGACGACATACCTGTTGTGGCAGACCTCCTTGAAGGAAGCCCTCCACAGTGGGACCCCGAAGTACCACCTACAGAATGGGAACATCTCTTCCCTGAAATTGATACCTTTCCAGATGGAAGCCCAGTCCGGCCTGAGGAGGGAGCCTCAGGGGAAGAAAGAGGAGGAGAGGCCTCACAAGGAACAGAAGGAGAGACCCCACAAAGAGGAGGAAAAGCCCCGCAAGCTGAAGAAAATGGGAATTTCCCCACAATTGACTTTTCAGCTCTTGAATGATCCCCTTAACAGACAATTGAAGTTAGAATGACAGAAGAACAATGAACAGACAATTGAAGTTAGAATGACAGAAGAACAATGATTTTGACATAGCAAAAATAATTAATAGTTGAAATAGCAAGAACAAGATTGACTGAAGGGAGTAGCACCACAGTCATTAGAATTGGCCCTGCGCCGATACCTGAACAGGCAGGAGCCAGGAAGAAACCGAAGAAGAGGTGGATCAAGGAGCAACTTCCAACAGCCAACAGACACTCTCTCCTGAATATCCAGAGTCTGGGGATGGGGAGGAGTGACATGCCTGTTGCTCCTGATGACACACCTGCTCTGGCAGATACCCCTGACAGAGATGCTGTCCAAGGGAATGGAGAAAAGATGACAGGAGAATGGAAAGCAGACTTTCTTGTCATCAACTTCTCTGTCCTCACATGGTCTTTCTAACAGACAGTGAACCAGGCCTGATGAAGAATGATAGAATGGCCTTGACAGCAACAGCAACAAACCTAGAAGAAATTGTAAAATCACCTCCCACTAGAGACTAGTACACCAACTAAGACAATAGCAAGACCACAAGAAAGTGGGTTGATGCAGAAAATCTGGACATCTGTTAACTGGGGTAGCCATAATGAAGAAACTACCACAGAATCAAACATTGATCAAAAATGTAGAAAAGCAGTAAAAAATAAGTGGGCTAAGTACACAACAGCTAAACATAGGATTGACAATTGCAATTTGTGTAGCAAATCACCTTTGTCTGATCTTTTGATAGTACCTAAACTTGCATCATTTGAAGAATGTGTTAAATGGAAAATGTTCCATGTATTCAGAGAAAATACTACATTCCTTTGTGTAACATAGAATGCAGGTTGGCATTAGGTAACACTAAAGGCAGAAGGGAATTAAATAAAAATATGTTGGGAGAACATGAATGTGCAACATATGACATAAGAACTGAATTGAATGGTCCTCATAATGATAGATTTACTAGTGTAAAAAGAAAATATGAATGTTTCTACAGCTATAATACCGATGGAATTGACGTAAGAAACACCACTGTAGAATGTGATACTATTTGGGTATTAGAGAACGCAGAATTCGTAAAATTAATGATAAAGGGTTGATTATGAATAGAAAAGGGTTGTGTGGTCACATAACTCAGGTTGCGCCATCTCTTACTATGTTGAAAAATCAAGACGGAGGTATTGCTAATAGTTTCTGGATGTGTGGAAAAACCAAACTGCTGAATGTATTGCCTGAAAGATGGACTGGTCTTTGTGCCTTAGTTAGAGCAATTAAACAGGTTACTATTATTAAATCACCCCATGATGACTATGTTAAACCTAGAGTTAAAGGGGCTTATGAAACAGAGTATCAAGTATACCTTGATGCAATTGGACAGCCTAGAAGGGGTACCTAAGGAATTTAAGGCCAGAGATGAGGTTAAAACTTCTTA
The DNA here is from genome assembly GCF_029448725.1 of Salvelinus fontinalis. Classification (NCBI taxonomy): domain Eukaryota; kingdom Metazoa; phylum Chordata; class Actinopteri; order Salmoniformes; family Salmonidae; genus Salvelinus; species Salvelinus fontinalis. Next base: position 49,635,613 of record NC_074675.1, read on the forward strand.
TGGCTGAAGTCCCGGTAACGGGACCGATATGACAACAGCCAGTCGAAGTGCAGGGCGCCAAATTCAAAAAACAGAAATCTCATAATTAAAATTCCTCAGACATTCATGTGTCTTATATCATTTTAAAGGTAATCTTGTTGTTAATCCCACCAAAGTGTCCGATTTCAAATAGGCTGTTCAGCGAAAGCACTACAAACGATTATGTTAGGTCACCACAAAACCACAATAAGCATAGCCATTTTTTCCAGCTAAATATAGCTTCACAAAAACCAGAATAGAGATAAAATGAATCACTAACCTTCGATTATTTTCATCAGATGACACTCATAGGACTTCATGTTACACAATACATGCATGTTTTGTTTGATTAAATTCATATTTATATCAAAAATCTGAGTTTACATTGAGGTGACTAGATTCACTAAATGCAAAAACATCAAGTGACTTTGCATAGCCCATCGTTTCAACAGAAATACTCATCATAAATATAGATGATAATACAAGTTATACACATTGAATTATAGATATACCTCTCCTTAATGCAACCGCTGTGTCAGATTTCAAAAAAACTTTACGGAAAAAGAAATGCACGCTATAATCTGAGACGGCGCTCAAAAGTAGCATACCACAGCTGCAAAGATGGCGTCACCATAAACACAAAAATACATGACAAATATTCCATTACCTTTGATGATCTACATCAGAAAGCACACCAGGAATCCCAGGTCCACAATAAATGTTTGTTTTGTTCGAAAAAATCTGTTATTTATGTCCAATTGTTAGCGCGTTTGGTAAACATGTCCAAACGCTAATTGAGGTCAGCTTTATATAAGACAAAACCTTCAAAATGTGATATTACCGGTCGAAGAAACATTTCAAACTAAGTACTGAATCAATCATTAGGATGTTTTTAACATATAGCTTCAATAAAGTTCCAACCGGAGTATTCGTTCTTGTCTGCGTCAGCAATGGAACGTAGGTGACTTCCATGAAAAAAAAGCATGATCAGAAAATGGCTGCTTGATGGACACCTGACTGATTCTGCTATCATTCTCTCCCACAACATCATAGAAGTCTCATTGGAATTTCTATTGATGGTTGACATCTAGTGGAACCCCTAGGCAGTGCAACATCATTCATAACTCAAGTGGATTTCTTAACCTGTTGAGGATGGGGGCGCTGTTGTCACTATTTATGCTAATCGTGTAATTTTTGAAACGGCTTCCCACAAAATTCTTGATCGTACAATATGCATATTATTATTATTATTGGATAGAAAACAGTCTATAGTTTCTATAGGAGTTGAAATTTTGTCTCTAAGTGGAACAGAACCCATTCTACAGCAATTTCCCTGACATGGAGTCAGATTTCAGAAATGTTGGCCCCTGATCTGGAGTCAGTTAAAAGGTCACAGTTATTGCTATGAGTATACGGACACTGCTTACGTCTTCCCCTGGATGCCTTTACGTGATGACGATTTGAATGGGGTTCGATTGCGCGTTCACAGGCACTATAAATTAAAAAACCCTGTAGCTAGCAAGTCTTTTCTTGCTGCGTAATGCGCCTGGAGGACATCGACCCGCACTTGTTCCAAGCATTAGTGGAGGGAGTAATATTACTCTGGTCATGTTTCTACTCGTTATGGGAGTTAAAAACATCATAAGGTAGTTAATTTAAAGCGTTTTATAGCAATTTATATCCGTTTAGTGCGATTTTGGGACATTTATTTCTGAAACGCTGTGAATTGCTGGGCACGCTTCCAGTTCATCCCGAACGCAGTTGGCATTTCCACATGGCAAGAGGACAGCTTTCCACCAAAAGACGATTAGACCCAAGAAAGGATCCTTTGCCCAAGATACTGATGGAAGAACAGCTCAAAGTAGGACATTTTTATTATGATAAATCGTGTTTCTGTCGAAAAATGTTAGTGGCTTAGGACGCCATGTTTTTTGACGTAGCTTCGCTTGGCGCAAACTGTATTGAAAAGTAAGGATAATTAAAAAAATGTAATTCCGCGATTGTATTAAGAATTAAATTGTCTATCAATCCCTGTCCACCCTATATTTTTTAGTCACGTTTATGAGTATTTATGTATAAGAGTAGATCACTGTCTAATATGGCGCACGGACATTTTCTCACCAGCTGGGCTACATTTCTCATTGTCTAACCATGATTTTGGTGGCTAAATATAAACATTTTCGATCAAACTCTATATGGATTGTGTAATATGATGTTACAGGAGTGTCATCTGAAGAATTCTGAGAAGGTTAGTGAAAAAATTAATATATTTTGGCGATGTTGACGTTATCGCTCACTATGGCTAGAATCAATGCTGGGCTGCTATGTCCTATGTGCTATGCTAATATAACGATTTATTGTGTTTTCGCTGTAAGACACTTAGAAAATCTGAAATATTGTCTGTATTCACAGGATCTGTGTCTTTCGATTAGTGTATGCTGTGTATTTTTACGAAATGTTTGATGATTAGTAAGTAGGTAAACACGTTGCTCTATGTAGTTTTTCTAGTCCATTTGTGACGGTGGGTGCAATTGTAACCTATGCCATCTACCTGAAATATGCACTTTTTTCTAACAAAACCTATCCCATACCATAAATATGTTATCAGACTGTCATCCTAAGAGTTTTTTTCTTGGTTAGGGGCTATAAATATCTTAGTTTAGCCGAATTGGTGATAGCTACTGGTGTTGGTGGACAAATAAAAGATGGTGGATTATGCTAATGTGTTTTTAGGTAATAGATGTACATCTTTACATATTGTGTCTTCCCTGTAAAACATTTTAAAAATCGGACATGTTGGCTGGATTCACAAGATCTGTGTCTTTCATTAGCTGTATTGGACTTTAATGTGTGAAAGTTAAATATTTTAAAAAAATATTTTTTTTGAATTTCGCGGCACTGGTTTTTCAGTGGGGGTGGGGGGGGAGTGCCGCTAGCGGCACCCTCATCCTAGACAGGTTAAGGGACTCTGGTGAATACATACAGGCTCAGATTTCTGACTTCCTGTTTTGATTTCATCTCAGGATTTTGCCTGCCAATATGAGTTCTGTTAATCTCACAGACATAATTCAAACAGTTTTAGAAACTTTAGAGTGTTTTCTATCCAATACTAATAATAATATGCAAATATTAGGAACTATGACTGAGGAGCAGGCCGTTTGATATGGGCACCTTTCATCAAAGCTACTCAATACTGCCCCTTCAGTCATAAGAAGTAAGACTTTGTAGTTAAACACTAGCCTAGATGTCCCATCCGGTTTGGGCACACATTGCATTGGCGAATTCGTAATTGGGTTGTCTATATTTTCTATCTTTCCTTGTGCTTCCAGTTCTTCAATAGTTATCATTGCTTCCTTCAGGAGCTTTGGTTTGGTTTTATACTGGGTAACAGGTTCATGCACTCCTCCTATTATGGTATGTGCAAATTCTTCTCCTAGTTGCCCACAGTCGTTTTTATATTTTCGGACTTTAATTTTCTCCAGAGTTTTCATTATCTTGTTTATGCATTCCTCTGGTAAATCCGTTTCTCTTTGTATCCTCATTTTTTGTCCTTCTACATCAACTGGTTTAAAGTGATTTATTTTTAGCATTCCTAGCCTGTGCAGTTCTTTTGCGTCTTTTAGGGAGAGTAGATTTTCCTCTCCTTGCAACATATTTATGCCGTGTGTATTTATTAGCTTCATATCTTTTTTATGTCCGTCAGGGAATGCTACTTTCGTAGTACCCACTGGCTTCCCTGGCAAGTTAGTCATACTGCACTGGGCCCCTGTATCTATTAAGAATGGTGTTTTTCCCAAATCTACAATTAGATTCTTTTCCAGGGTTCCCTCTTGCCAGTTTTTTACTGGGGTTTGCCTCTTTCCAGGCTGCATACTCCTGCTTCCTGGTTTCTTCTGCTCCGGGGTCAAGGCCTTAAAGGCCTCTGTGTCTAGGTAGGCCGGTTTTTGTGGTCCTGTCCCTTTGTCCTGGTTTTGGTCTTGTTTGGGCCATGTCTTTTTCTCTCCTCTAGGATTTGGGTTAGGTTTTGCCTGTCGGGGCTGGTCAGTTACCTGTTGTGTTCTCTGATTATCTTTATCTCTGCGGTTTAACTTGGACTTTTTCTGGAGTGTTTATCTGCCTTACTTTGGGTTCCCTCTCCATAGCCGGAGCACTTTTTGCTACACTATTTTCCCTCTGGACAATTTGTTTCCAGATGAAGGCCCATTCACTCTGATTTCCGTCCCCATCCAGTTGTTCTAACAGATTCCTGCATGGGTCATTGTCTATCTCAGCCCTGTCTACGCATAATTCCAGTGCTTCATGAGTGCCTAGGTCATCCTCGGCGTGTTGGTAACACACCTTCCAGGGTAGGCCCTGTTTCCTGTCTGCTATCACGTTCTCCTTGGCCTCCCTTCTCTTATTTGGTGCATTTCCTAGGAAACTCAATACTTCTTCCCAGGTGCCTTTTAGTTTACTCCCTAGTTCCCTGTTTAAATGTGTGATTTTAGCCTTTTCTGAGAGGTCCAATTCTTCTGCTTTCTGATCCAACAGTCTAGCGTAGGCCATCATATTCCCGTTCTGATTATATGGGGGCACTGAGTCCTTAAGGAATTTTACTTCCATCATTAGATCTTTCACTGACAGTTGTTTCTGTGTGCTCCCTGTCCTGGGTGGGGGCGTGGTTGGTGTGGCCTGTCTTCTTGGCGTGGCTGCTGCATCCCTTCGTCCTGGGGAATGACCAGCTCTGACCTTCCTAACTTTTTTCATTCCCTTGCTTACTGGTGTTCTGGGGGTGCTGAGGAACAATTCCTCTTCACTACTTTCTGAGGTGCTTTCCCTACGCTTACTTTTGACCTTGTTCTTTCTTGGAGCAGTGGGTGGTTCCAGCTCTTCTCCTGAGCTGGACCCCAGTTCCTCCTCAGTTTCATCTCTCTCCCTAGTAGCATGAAATACTTCTGGGGGCCTGTTGGGCATGGGGGTGGCTACTCTCACATGCCTTTTCCTAGAGGGTTCTACCGGGGTGCTGTCTTTTAACAGCTCCAATAGCAGATCTCTGTGGCCATCTAATGCGGCCCTTAATTGTGTGGTTTTCGCCGGGCCCCCTAGGTTGGGGTTTTCACATATGTCCCTTGAGGAGGGGCTGTGTGATACCCTTTTCATTGTTCTTTTTGACATTACCTTGGCTGGGACACGTACTTTACGCATCCCTTCCTCAGGACTGGCCTCTCTACTCCATGGTCCTGCTACTGGGTATGTGTTTTGGTTGTAATATGGTCCCAGGTGCCAATTATCTGCTTGGGCCTCGGCCTGGGCCTCATGTTCTGCTGGTTGCCTAAATGCGGACCTTCCCCTAGCTGGCCTAAATGCCCTTGCCTTCACTTCCTCGTTTCGGGAGGTCCATCTCCCCAGGTCCCCTGTATTAATGGGGTGATTTTGGGGCCCTGGTACTATAATCAACTCCTTATACCCTGGGGTGGGATTCCTTTCGTCCCATTCCACTGCTGCTTTGCATAAGGTCTCCACAAACAGGGGTTCGCTGCCAAAGTTTCCTGCATAGATCCCTGCACTTACACTGGCTGTGGCAATTATACCTCTAGACGGCAGGTGATTGCACAAGTTCTCGCACACCTGTCTTAATTGGTGATGAAAGGTTAACCTGTCCTCTACTAGGCCGTGTGCTGAGGGTGCAGGGGGGTCACCAGTCAGGGTATTTACCGATGGGTTCCAGTTCCCTCTGTAGGCCCCTTGGGGTCTAGAGTTCCCTGAAGGGTGTACCGGGCCTACTCCCTGGGGGGTTCCAAGGCCTGCGTTTTGTCGCTCCCTAGCCCCCAATAGGGTGGCACTATTCATTGCCACAAAGGCAGCTGCGCGTTGTTCCAATGTGGGCATTAGTGGGGGGTCGTTACTCTGTTCCCCCGTTGCCTCTGGGCCCCCTCCTATATCTCTTCCCCCTGGGCCTCCTTGCCCCATTCCTTCCTCTTCTCCTGTCCTTCCCCCATACAATGGCCATGGCCTTACCAGTGTGGGTAGAGACGTATTTAGTTGAGTACTAGGCATGGGGGTCAGGGGTGGCCAAGACCTGTTTACTCTCTTTAGTTCGTCTACTAGAGCCATTTTCCTGAGCCTTTCACTGCTTTTTTCTATGAGGCCATCTAGCGCCTCGTTCATTTTACTGGAGTATGCTACTAGTTTCTCATCTAATACTTCAGCAAATGTTTTCTCTCTCTCAGGCCCCGGCTCTCCCTCACTTTCCCAATCACTGTTTTCTCCCTCACTGAACACTAGGTTATCTACTACTTCCCTATAATGTCACAACTGCTCATCTCTTAGGGGCGGGAGGTAATAGTTTGGGGTGGAGTGCCGTGGGTCTGTGGGGCTATTCCCTATCTTCTAACGAGGGATATAGCCTATTTCCTCCTCCTACTACGGGTGTCGTCAGGGGCTGTATTTGGGCCATAAATGGTCCGGTTGCCTGCCTTTCTGGCTCCTTTCTGGCTCTGGCATTTGGTGGGGGCCTGTCGTCTTCTTCCCATATGGTGGCGGTTGACATTGTCCTACTTGGTGGTCTGGGTCCTTCCTCTTCCTCCGGCTCTGCAGCCTGTGTAAGGAGGAAGTTACCGTTCTAGGGTCTATTAGGTTGTCCCCGCTCATATTCATATTTTGTAGGTCATTTTTTAGTTAGCGCCCTGTTTTAGTGCCTCCTTCTTTTACCACTGTTATTGCATCTCCCCAGATTTTTTTTAGGAGATGACTCATCTGTCCTATCCTAAGTTTATACTGGTCTAGGTCTTCTTTCTCTTGTGGAACCACCTTAATTATGGTCCAACTTTTTACTTGTCTGATTTGAATCTCATGTCCATTTATCTTTTTTGGGCCATATTGAGACTCTTCCTAGGAAGTTTTTTAACCCCTCCCAGTTCATCATTTGTTTTATGGATGTCTGTTCTGTTCTTGACAGTCTTTGCCATGGTACCCCTGGCACACAGATAGCTGGTCTGGTGTCGGGTAAGCCTGCTTCTTGCCTACGCAATGCCTCTTGCTCGGCATGGTTAGTCTCTACTCTTCGTTGCTCCATAAGCGCTGTTGTAACGTTAATAGAGGTTGCCATCTATCTCTTACTCGGGGATAGTGGATTCTTAGCTTCGTAGTTAGTCTGAATTTATTCGTCCTCGGGCCCCACGTTGGGCGCCAAGTGTCACGGTGCTGACTTTTGCCTGTCGCCTGCAGCAAAAGCCTCTATCCCGTCCTCTGGCTAGGCAGAGTACTTTAGGATTTTAGTTACTTCGGTGCAACAAGGGCCTAGCCGTGCGGCCCTACCAACCCTTCTGTTTATTCTTAGTGGCCCTTTGCGTGAGTTGGCTTTGTTCCTTAGTTCGCGTTGTCACTCCCTTTATAATTCTATTGTGGGCTCTTAGAGTATTATATTTCTTCTAACTACTCAAATTTATACTAAGATCTCCTTTAACCACCTGTCCTTTTTATTTATATATCAATACCTAATAATCTCTGTTGATTATTATGCTCGTCAGCTAGTAGTCACTTGGAAACTAGTATTGTTATATGTGGGATATGAATTCTAATTCCTGATATACTTGTTATTGTCCACACAATTAAGTATTCAGTGCTATTTAGTGCTATAGCCTTAACCTATAACCAGTGTCACTTTCTGTTCAGTGAGAGTGTCAAAGGCGTTTCTCTCCAGAGCGTTAAACTGGCCTAGTTGTCAAAGTTTCTAGCTTTTATTAAATCACTCTGTTTTTTGTCTTATACACGTTATCACACTTCAATGGTTATACAGTTTTCATTAATACAACAATAGTGCTCAATCAATCCTTAATAGACTTTATACTATTGCCAGATAATATTGCAAATCTTTAAATGCGTTAACACTTCTAACAATATTGACTAAATAGCAAAATAGTTCAATTACCTTAAATGCTCAGCCCCTTGGTCACTTTCCTGTAATTGGTATTCTCACAGCAATAATGCTAGATTCCGAATTCCAATATCTTAATACTATTCACTTCCAGCCCTGTGTATAGACTCAATATATTGTAACTGGTATTTGGCTGTTTCCTTTTATTGCTAATCACTTCTGGACCTGATGTGTCACTGTGTGAATGCCGCTTTGTCCGCAATCAAGAGGTGTCTAGACCCCTGTGTTTCGGAGACTCAGGTTCGGGTTCACAAAGTTCAACCAGGTAGATTCAGATAGTGATTCAATAAAGTACTTCGGCAAAATTATCCAGTTCTCAAATATTGTTCTAGTCCAACAAAAAGAGTATAGTTCAATAGTAAATTTACCTATGATGATTCTCCATATGAAGTCTGTCTCATATGTCAGTGAGGATCATGGTTCTCTCATGATCTCTGTTCTCTTTATATACCTTTTTTTACAGGGGAAGTTCCCAAGGTTCTGGGCCTCTGTCTAAAACGTTAGACTACTATTGCGCAATCTTAGCCGCCAGTTAGTGCACTCAGCTATAACTCAAGCTTCCTGTTCGCCTTCCACTAGATGTCAATAGGCTGTGAGAGGTGAAATGGGGTTTCTAGGTATTTCTATGGTCAAAGAGACCTCTGGTTGTTTCTTCCACTGGAGGTGGTGTGTCAGCAGTGAGAAGTCATGATGGGTATCTCTTCTGCTTCCCCTGTTGTCCAGTCTATGATGGGTATCTCTTCTGCTTCCCCCTGTTGTCCAGTTTCTGCTGGTGTAGTCCATGGTTCCAAGAGGTCCCATGGATGCCCTGTGTTGTTGTCCTCACTTCTTGATGGAGTGGGCAGATCCTTTTTGGATTTTGTCACACCCCATAATGACAAAGAATAAACCGTTTTTTAGACATTTCTACAAATGTATAAAAAATAATATTATAAAAATTCCTTATTTACATAAGTATTCAGACCCTTTGCTATAAATCTCAAAACTGAGCTCAGGTTAATCCTGTTTCAATTGATCATCCTTAATGTTTCTACTACATTACTTGATTGGCGTTCAACTGTGGTAAACTCAATTGATTGGACATAAATTGGAAAGGCACACAACTGTCTATATAATATACAGTTGACAGTACATGTCAGAGCCAAAAAACGGGTCATGGGGTCGAAGGAATAATCCGTAGAGTTCTGAGACAGGATTATCTCGAGGCACAGATCTGGGGAAGGGTACCAAAATATTTCTGCAGCATTTAAGGTTCCCAAGAACACAGTGGCCTCCTTTATTCTTAAATGGAAGAAATTTAGAACCACCAAGACTCTTCTAGAGCTGGCCACCGGGCAAAACTGAGCAATCGGGGGAGAAGGTCAGGGAGGTGACCAAGAACCCAATGGTCACTCTGACAGAGCTCTAGAGTTCCTCTGTGGGGATGGGAGAACATTCTAGAAGGACAACCATCTCTGCAGCACTCCACCAAACAGGCCTATACGGTAGAGTGGCCAGACGGAAGCCACTATCCTGTAAAAGGCACTTGACAGCATGCTTGAAGTTTGCCAAAAGACAGATAAAGACTCTCAGACAATGAGAAAAAATATTCTCTGGTATGATGAAACCAAGATTGAGCTCTTTGGCTTGAATGCCAACCGTCACGTCTGGAGGAGACCTGGCACCATAACAACGGTGAAGCATGGTGGTGGCAGCATCATGCTGTGGGGATGTTTTTCAGCTGCAGGGACTGGGAGACTAGTCAGGATCGAGGGAAAGATAAACAGAGCAAAGTACAGAGAGATCCTTAATGAAAACCTGCTCCAGAGCGCTCAAGCCCTCAGACTGGGCGAAAGTTCACCTTCCAACAGATCAACAACCCTAAGCAGACAGTCAAGACAACGCAGGAGTGGCTTCGGGACAAGTCTCTGAATGTCCTTGAGTGGTCCAGCTAGATGCCGGATTTCAAACCGATCGAACATCTCTGGAGAGACTTGAAATATTTGTGCAGCAACGCTTCCGTCCAACCTGACAGAGCTTTTAGAGGATCTGCAGAGAAGAATGGGAGAAACTCCCCAAATACAGGTGTGCCAAGCTTGTAGCGTCAATTCCAAGAAGACTTGAGGCTGTAATCACTGCTAAGGGTGCTTCAACAAAGTACTGAATAAAGTGTCTGAATACTTATGTAAATCTAATATTTCCATTTTTATTTGCAATACATTTTGTCAAAAAAAGTACCTGTTTATTCTTTGTCATTATGGGGTATTGTGTGTAGATTGATGAGGGGGAAAAACGATTTAATCCACTTTATAATAAGGCTGTAATATAGCAAAATGTGGAAAAAGTCAAGGGGTCTGAATACTTTCCCAAATTCACTACAGACCATAATATAAAATAGAATATAACCTTTCATCCAAAAGTGGTCAAGCATACATTTTCCATATTGGTGGCCTCAGGGGAAACAAACCAACAATCCTGGCATTGAAAGCACCATGTTCTACAAACTGAGCCACACAGAACCACAACACACATGAGAGTTGTCAAGAGGCCACAAACAGATCTGAGACCAGGTTAGTTACTGATGTCACATCATTGTGTGTTCCAGGAAATATCCTGGGTCTGGCTTAATGTGGTAAAGTTCCCCTCTGTCTGATTTGAGGAAGTTATGTAAAACATAACTAAAGCTCTGGTCAGCAGGACATGGTTCTAACTGGTACCTGAAAAGAGGACTTGATTACACATTATGTCTAGATGTCTTTATCATTAAGGTGAAATGTGTCAAATAAACATTAAAATAATATTAAGTTGAAACTTGAAGTATCACAACTCTAGACCTATACTGTCAATCTGTAACAAGTATTTATTTGATCATCAGAAAAGACATCTTCATTAACCAATTAAAACATGCTGAGACTACATTTACTATGCAGTATGTAAACTATGGTCTAAATACATGTTCAATTAAAGAAAGTTACATTCCAGTTAGAAAAACACATTGATACTTACAGTGCTGTGAAAAAGTATTCCCCTCTTTTCTGATTTTCTTAATTTTTGCAAAATGTTTATATTGAAAAACCTAATATTTGATAAGGTGAACCTGAGTTTACAAAATAACAAAACATATTCATACTTATTTTATCTATTTAATTAATTAATAATTAATACAGTTATTTAACACCCAATTCCCCTGTGTGAAAAAGTAATTTTCCCTTTACACTCAATAACTGGTTGTTCCACCTTTAGCTCTAATGACTGCAACCAAACCCTTCCTGTAGTTGTTGATCAGTCTCTCACATTGCTGTGGAGGAATTGTGGCCCACTCTTCCATGCAGAACTGCTTTAACTCAGCAAAGCTTCCTCAAACCATCACACTACCACCACGCTTGACTGTTGATATGAGGTGTTTTACTGTGGAATGCAGTGTTTGGTTATCAGACATAATGGGACCCATCTAGTCCAAACAGTTGACTAAAGTTAGCCAAAATGCACCTGGAAGCACATGGATGATCATCCAGACTCTTAGAAGAATGTTTTATGGACAGATGAGTCAAAAGTGAGTCAAAACATTTTGGACGACATGGGTCCAATTATGCCTGGTGAAAACCAAACACTGCATTCCACAGTAAAAACCCTCTACCAACGGTCAAGCATGGTGGTGGTAGTGTGATGGTTTGAGGATGCTTTGCTGAGTTGAAGCAGTTCTGCATGGAAGAGTGGTCTCAAACTTGACAAACAATTACTTAATAAAACACATTTAATTAGGGCGAGAACATACATCCCAGTACAGATAATGAATTTAAATAAAAAAGAGAAATGAAAGGAGAACATTTTACATAACTAGAGTTCTCTCTTTGTCATCATCCTCTTCTTCATCTTCTTCTCCTCCTCTTCTTTATTGGGAGACCCCTCTTCCTCCTTGTGGAAGACCTTCCCACCAGGCTGCTTTTTCCATGTCACTTTGATGTCTGCAGGTAACCCCTGCTCCTTCAGCTTGTTCCTTATCTGGAGAAACACAAAGACACACAGAGACCCACACTTTTATACCATCTACTGCATCTTGTCTATACCGGTTGGTCATGGCCCATCCATATATTAATATGTACATATTCTTATTCCATCCCTTTACTTATATCTGTGTGTATTAGGTAGTTGTTGTGGAATTGTTAGATTAGTTGTTCGATATCGTTGCACTGTCGGAAATAGAAGCACAAGCATTTCACACACTCGCAATAACAACTGCTAACCATGTGTACGTAACCAATAGCATCTGCTAACCATGTGTTTGTGAAAAATAAGATTTGATTCGATTTTAATATTTCACTCTGTATTAGTCATGTGTTTTTGGATATCCCACTGTCTCTGAGACACCCTTGGAGAGTGGGGTCACGGCCAGGATAGAAGGTCGTCCACAAACAGACAAGGACCCAGACCAGAGAGGAGGTAATCCACAACAGACTAGATCCCAGACCAGAGAGGAGGTAATCCACAACAGACTAGGACCCAGACCAGAGAGGAGGTCATCCTCAACAGACTAGATCCCAGACCAGAGAGGAGGTCATCCACAACAGACTAGGATCCAGACCAGAGAGGAGGACATCCACAACAGACTAGGACCCAGACCAGAGAGGAGGTCATCCACAACAGACTAGGACTCAGACCAGACAAGAGGTCTGTACAGTTTGTATCATTACTGAGTTGGTTCTTCATGATCAGGGGGAAACTCACCTGTTGTAAGATGGCGTCCTGAACAGCAGGATCACTGAGGTTCAGATTTTGATCCTTTGGGGTCACTTTCATTCTCACCACCTGTCTCTTCAGTTGGGGTTTCTCAGGGGTCTCCACAGCTGGGCCTACAAGATAATACAATCCCACAACGACAGAAGTGAATCATGGGGCAACTTTAGAGTTCTCCTGTCATCATAGTATCAGGTAGATCAGGTGGAGAATATGGCAACTTACCATAGCAGATGAAAGCTGTGGTGATGTCACAGGCATTATTATACCATTTAGAATAAGAAGGATGAGATGACATCATAGTGCAGTTGTATCTCTGATCTGTTGAAAAGGATTCTGGCCACCAGTTTCTGAATGAGGAGTTACTCTGGTCTGACCATATCCAGGAGTCTTGAAACAGACCGATCCACACAGGAAGTCCCCTCAGTGATATCTTCTTCTCTATCTCTGTGTTCTCAGTCTGGTTCCTCACACTGACCAGGTCTGTGTGATGCTGTCTGCAGTAACTCTGAGCATCTATCCAGGTCTTGTTCTCCTGAATTAAGACGTATGTTAGGTTGGTGTCTTGTTTTCCTGCAAAAGTCAAATGTAATAATCAATACAAATATCCAGTGAAATATCATCTACTGATCATCTATAGTACATGTTGTCATTGATTTGATAACAGATCAATAACTGATTAACAACTTAAAGTTATCTCCGTCTATCTTGTTATCTCCAGCTCTCTCTCCTTCTGTGTGTCTGTTCCCCCCTGCTTGGCCCTATATACATCTTAAACTGATACTCATTGATTAGAATTTGTTTTTCATATTCTGTTTCCAAATAGGGGTATGCAAAAAGGAGTAGACATTCTCATCATGTTATTATCTTACTCAAACAAGCATGTGGCATGTAACATCTATCACTATAGCAACAGGGTTGGACAAAGCCAGGGACACCAACTGAGCGTTTTGTCAAAGTTTAGAAACTGTTTTTTTGAAGGAAGAATTCATGAAAATCAATTGATTTGAATTAGTCACAGTATCAACTGAACCTGTGATATCAGCTCACCTCCAAACTGTATTAGCCCACAGAGCCATGGCACAATCAAAGATCGTCACCAGTTACCACAACTACAGTCATAAACCCTGCCAATTTCTATAATTTCTCTTATTAAAATCTAATTTTAACCCTAACCTTAACCCCACTGCCAACCTTATGCCTAACCTTAACATTAAACAATGCAACAGTAAACATGTCGTCCCACTTTGGGCCAATTGAGATATCACTTGACTAACACATTTCATTTAATTACTATAACTCTGGCCTCGTGAAAATCAGTGTACTTTTTTAAATGCCAGATCTCTTTGGCAAGATGCATCATTCACCCAAGTTTTGTCAAAGCCAGTACTGTCTGAGATATCGCGTGTGACTAACGTACAAACGGACGGACCGACAGAGACAGATCCACGTTCCCTCCTCGATTTCATCATGTGGGAGTGGGACAATTAAGACCAAAAAGCAACATCTAGTTTTTTGAATTTCGATGATATAGACAACTTGGAATGTGGCTGTGGTAACTAGTGACAACCATAATCTTGGGAAGCCGACTCAAGTCTCCAGGTTTCAGGCACGGTTCCCTGAACCACCTCCGGATATGGTCTGTTGTGAGAGAAAAATCACGTATTTACCTGATTTGTTTAACATTAATAGTTAACAATTCATATGCTTAACCTGTTTGGCGTGCAAGTCCGACTTCGGTACACTTATGACAACAGCCACTTCAAGTGCAGGGCGCGAAATTCAAAAGATATTTTTTTTAAATATTTAACTTTCACACATTAACAAGTCCAATACAGCATATGAAAGGTACACATCTCGTGAATCAAGCCAACATGTCCGATTTTTTAAATGTTTTACAGGGAAGACAAAATATGTAAATCTATTAGCTAACCACGTTAGCAAAAGACACTTTTATTACTCCATCACTTTTTGACTCCATCAGTAGCTATCACAAATTCGGCCAAATAAAGATATAAATAGCCACTAACCAAGAAACAACCTCATCAGATGACAGTCTGATAACATATTTATTGTATAGCATATGTTTTTTTTCGAAAAATGTGCATATTTCAGGTATAAATCATAGTTTACATTGCAGCTACATTCAGAAATTGCACCGAAAGCAGCCATAATATTTACAGACACCAACGTCAAATACCTAATTACTCATCATAAAACATTTCTGAAAAATACATAGTGTACAGCAACTGAAAGACAGGCATCTTGTGATGCCAGACAATATTTCCGATTCATTAAGTGTTTTACAGCGAAAACAAAATGTTGTGTTATATTAGCTTAGCACAGTAGCCAGAAACACTTGGGCGCCGGCGACTACGACAGATATATGAAATAACATCATACATTGGGTCTTACTTTTGCTGATCTTTCATCAGAATGTTGAACAAGGTGTCCTTTGTCCAGATGAGTCGTTGTTTGGATTCAGAATGGCAACTTTATCTCTCCATTTAGCAAGCGCGCTAGCCGGGTCTCTCCATGTAAACAAACGGAAGAGAACGGAACACGGCAAAACTCCCGAAAAAGTTTCAATAATCTGATGAAACTATATTGAAAAAACATACTTTACGATGATATGGTGACATGTATCAAATAAAATCAAAGCCGGAAATAATAGTCGCCTATAACGTCAGCAAAACAAAAGGCAACCCCACTGTCCAAATCGCGTTCTTCAGAGTACCGGAACTGGGGTACACGTCATTCCAAGAGGATTTATTCCATCCCAGATCGAGATAATCACCTAATTTCTTCTCTCACAGCCTTCTTGACACCCAGAGGAAGGTGTATGACGTGTATGTATACTAATAGGTCTTGTGCCCATGTATAGGCATGAAGAAGAACAGAGCATCGATTTCAGACGTTCCACTTCCTGGTCAGGAAAAGTGCTGCAGAATGAGTTCTGTTTCACTCAGAGAAATAATTCAAACGGTTTTAGAAACTAGAGAGTGTTTTCTATCCAATAGTAATAATAATATGCATATTGTACGAGCAAGAATTGAGTACGAGGCCGTTTGAAATGGGCACGATTTAACTGGCTACTCAATACTGCCCCTTGCAGCCATAAGAAGTTAAACAATTGTTACGGATACAGGTATCCTGTGTGTGTATCCTGTGTGTGTGTATTTTCTTTCCTTCTTCCCTTTTCACAGGTGTCGGCAATCGGTCGGCAATCAGAAGACACCTGCTACTTTTCCCTTACCCTATCACAGCCCCTCTCCCTTGGTTTAAAAACCCAGTCAGTAGTTTTCTCAAGAGTTCAATCTCCCTGAAGCGCAATCTCTCTGTCATTCAATCACTCTGAGCTCAATCTCTCTGTAGATCTCAATCTCTCTGTAGATCTCAATCTCTCTGTAGATCTCAATCTCTCTGTAGATCTCAATCTCTCTGTAGATCTCAATCTCTCTGTAGATCTCAAACTCTGTAGATCTCAATCTCTCTGTAGATCTCTCTTTTGGTTTTGAAACTACATGTCACTTTGTCCTGTGAGTATTGTTTTGTTATGGTGTTTGACTGTTTGTTTGATGGTGGAAAAAGGGGGTACCAAGACAAGTCGCCCACGGTCATACATTACCTGTAGAAATACTTTGTCTAAGAACACTAGTTAGAACTGGGCGGACCACCCACTGTAAAGCATGTAGTGTAGTTTAGGGGTGTTTTGGATACTTATTATTTATTTCCTTGGGTCCAGCTCAGCCCCTTTTCCTGCCCCCCTTTACCGTGTGTTTTAAAAAGAAACCACTAGTGTTTGAAGGTAAATTAAGTTGTCTTTGGTTTTTGTTCTCATAACCCGGCGGTAAATAACATAACCTGGCGTTAAATATCCTAACCCTGCACGCCTGACCAGCTAGGGTTACAATTATGGTTAGGGATTAGGTTTAGGTTTAGGGTTAGGGGTTAGGGTTAGGGATTAGGTTTAGGGTTAATAGTTAGGGTTAGGAGTTAGGGTTAATAGTTAGGGTTATGTTTAATAGTTAGGGTTAGGATTAAGGTTAGGTTTAGGGTTAGGGGTTAGGGTTAGGATTAAGGTTAGGTTTAGGGTTAGGGGTTAGGGTAAGGATTAAGGTCCAGGTTAGGTTAGGAGTTAGGTTTAGGATTAAGGTTAGGGTTAGGGGTTACGGTTAGGTTTAGGGTTAGGAGTTAGGGTTAGGTATAGTTTTGGGGTTATGGGTTTAGGATTCAGTTTAGAGGTTACTATTAGGTTTAGGGTTACTTTTAAAATGTAGGGTTAGATTTAGGGTTTGGGGAGAATAGGATTTTGGACGGGAATCAATTATTTTGTCCCCACAAGGATAGCAATACATAACTGTGTGTGTGTGTCCGTGTGTCTCTTTTGCTAAACATAACAAATAGCCTGAACTCTGTCTATGTTGTTGTTGTTGTTAGGCAAACAGTCCCTTTAGTGGTGAGCATCGCTGTCCGTGATGTTAAATAGGTCCTGTCAGGTTTCTATTACCATGATCTCTTCCATTGAGGTCAAAATAGTTTGCATAAAGTTTGAAGGACAATACAGCATATGGATAGAAAGAGAGCGAGAGTTCTACTTTCTATGTTCAATTCCTTTTGATAAAACCTACTACTTTGTAAAGAATGAGTATAAAAGCTATATCAATAGCATCGTATCAAATTCTCCATCCCTTTGTTTGTGGTTTTTACATGTCTGTTGCTGAACATGGGGAGGTTGTAAGGCAGGTAGGAGTGAGATGAGCAGGTTCTCATGGGGTCAATACTTAGGGCCCTAAATCACCTAAATGATGTCACTATTGGAATTGAAGGGGATTCCTTAGTGCTTTTAGAGTTGCTTTGATGTTTGACTGGAGAGCAGTAAATGACATGCACCGAAGGAACATAAAAACCGGAACAGACATAATACCAATCAGACAGCCAATCAGATGTGTTAGCCACCATCACACAAGTAGAAGCCTGTCAGCCTTCCTGTGTGTGTGTGTGTGTGTGTGTGTGTGTGCGTGTGCATGTGAGTGTCTATGAGGTTTTTCTAAGGAGACGGAAAAGGCTTTTTCCACACATTTCCAATCCAGACAGTGAGCCACCATGTTGGAAATCAACCAAAACTAGCAAGACAATCACTTGTGTGCTTGTGCATTAAAAACTTCTAAGACATCCCCTAAATCCTCCTGAAAAGTCTTATTCATGTCAACTTTATTTTTTCAGTCCAATGTGCTTTATTTTACCATGGGCAACCGGGAATGTGGTATTTATTCATGATTCCATGCCATTTACAGAAAAGTAATAATTTAAGGTGAGAACGGACACCTCTCTCTCACCAGAGAGCCTAGTGACTCCTTGCACCTACTCAGAGGATGTCTACAGAAGGTGGCATTGTACTGTGGTTGTGACGTAACATGGAAGGTGGTGGAAGGCTACTTTGTTTGTGATTTGCGTATGCTAAGCTACTGTATGCTAACATGTGGTTTTAGTGACACGCATACCGTAGCATTGCCCTGTTCTTTGTTCAAGCTCAAAACCGGCCCCATTCAATACTCAACTATTCAGGCCCTGCCCAGCCTGAGCCCGTCTGGTTTGGGATGAAAATGAAAACTCTATTCCTGATTCCATGCCATTTACAGAAACCAAATCATTTAAGGAAGAACAGAAACCTCTCTCTCACCAGAGAGAAACACGTGTATGTGAAAAATAAAAATGTATTTGATTTGAGCCTACTCAGCAAACATGACCCCATTGGCCTCATCTGGTTATTTGGTGGGCTAGGTGGTCAGGGGTTAGCCCACACCAAGCCCCCCACCAGCCCAACACAGGCTATCCCACACCAAGCCCCCCACCAGCCCAACACAGGCTAGACATACCAGACCAACAGAAGCTAGCCCACACCAAGCCCAGCAAAGGCTAGCCCACACCAGCCAAAAACATGTTAGCCCAGACTAAGCCCAACACAGGCTATCCCACACCAAGCCCTAACCAGCCCAACACAGGCTAGCCCACACCAAGCCCAGCAAAGGCTAGCCCACACCAGCCAAAAACATGTTATCCCAGACTAAGCCCAATGCAGACTAAGCCCACAGCAAGCCCAGCATAGGTTAGCCCACACAAAGCCCAGCCATGGATAGCCCATAGCAGCCCATTACAGGCTAGCCCACATCAGCCATACACAGGCTATCCCACACCAGCCCAACACAGGATATCCCACAGCAAGCCCAGCACAAGTTAGCCCACAACAAGCCCAGCACTGGTTGGCCCACACCAAGCCTAGCACAGGCTAGCCCACACCAGCCCAATACAGGCTAGCCCACACCAAGCCCAACACAGGTTAGCCCACACCAAGCCCACCACAGGCTAACCCACGACAAGCCCAACACAGGTTACCCCACATCAAGCCCAACACAGGTAACCCCGCACCAAGCCCTACGCAGGTTAGCCCACACCAAGCCCAACACAGGTTAGCCCATGCCAAGCCCAAAACAGGTTACCCCATGCCTAGCCCACACCAAGCCCACCACAGGCTAACCCACGACAAGCCCAACACAGGTTACCCCACATCAAGCCCAACACAGGTAACCCCGCACCAAGCCCTACGCAGGTTATTCCACACCAAGCCCAACACTGGTTAACCCACACCAAGCCCAGCTGCTTCATAATGTAGAGGAAGGGCTAATTTGAATATTTGGAGGCGTGTTTTGCAAATACCTGAATTCATGTCGTTAACATTCCAAATGTGCCATCAAGTTTACAGTTGAAGAAATATATAAACAGTGTTCTAATATATAAACAAACAAAAGAGATAAAAAAATTCACAATTTTAAAGATATGTACTATATGATTACATCCTATAATAAACATATATTATGTATGATAAAATAATATTGTATATGATAAAATAATATTCATATATGATAAAACAATATTAATTTTATCTAACCTTTATTAAACTAGGCAAGTCAGTTAAGAACAAATTCTGATTTACAATGTTGACCTACAACGGCCAAACCGGGACGAACCTGGGCCAATTGTACGCCGCCCTATGTGACTCCCAATCACAGCCGGTTCTGATACAGCCTGGACTCAAACCAGGCTGTCTGTAGGGATGCCTCTACCACTGAGATGCAGTGCCTTAGTTCACTGCGCAACTCGGGAGGCCGATAACACAATATTAATACATGATAAAACAATATTTAAATATGATAAAACAATATTAATGTATACTGTAAATAAGAATATTAATTTATGATAAGACAATATTAATATATACTGTAAATAAGAATATGAATATATGATAAAACAATATTAATATATACTGTAAAAAAAATATTAATATATGATACAATATCATTAATATATGATAAAACAATATTAACATATTTTGTAATAAAAAATATTAATATATGATAAAAAAAAATATTAATATATACTGTAATAAAGAATATTAATATATGATGAAACAAAATTCATATATACTGTAATAAAGAATATTAATTTATGATTAAACAATATTCATGTATACTGTAAAAAGGTATATTAATATATAATAAAACAATATTAATATATAATAAAACAGTATTAATATATACTGTAAAAAATAATAGTAATATATGATAAAATAATATTAATAAATACTGTAAAAAATGATATTAATATAGGATAAACCAATATTACTATATACTGTACAAATAATATTAATATATTATAAAGCAATATTAATATATGACAAAACAGTTAATATATGATAAAACAATATTAATATATGATAAAACAATATTAATATATGATGAAACAAAATAATATATGATAAAACAATATTAATATATACTGTAAAAAATCATTTTAAAATATGAAAAAACAATAATAATACATGATAAAACAATTTAAAGTATCTCAGATAAAGATCTGTTTCAGTTAAACAGAGACAATCTGGACCAGTAGAGATTTTAATCTAAATAAAAATAGAAATGTAAGGAGAACATTTAACATAATATGAGTTCTCTCTTTGTCGTCATCCTCTTCTTCCCCTTCTTCACGGTCTTCTTTTCCTCCTCTTCTTTCTTGGGAGACCCCTCTTTCTCCTTCTGGAAGACCTTCCCATCAGGCTGTTTTTTCCACATAACGTTGGTGGAGAAACACAAAGACACACAGAGACCCACATTATTTCACTCTGTATTAGTCATTCTGAATATCTACAACTAGCGTTCCTTCCTGCTATACTGAGACATTCTTCACTTCAATCATTTGACTGTATGAGGAGATGATGCTTGTATTTGTCCTATTTCACATATGTAAAAGTGTGTTTTAATACACATGTGTGAATTGGACAACCCACTCTCCCTGAAAACCCTCGGAGAGCGGGGTAATGGCCATGAGAGAAGGTCATCCACAACAGACTAGGACCCAGATCAGAGAGGAGGTCATCCACAACAGACTAGGACCCAGACCAGAGAAGAGGACATCCTCAACAGACTAGGACCCAGACTGGAGAGGAGGACATCCACAACAGACAAGGAGGTCATCCACAACAGACTAGGACCCAGATCAGAGAGGAGGTCATCCACAACAGACTAGGACCCAGACCAGAGTAGAGGTCATCCACAACAGACTAGGACCCAGACCAGAGAGGAGGACATCCACAACAGACTAGGACCCAGACCAGAGAGGAGGTCATCCTCAACAGACTAGGACCCAGACCAGAGAGGAGATCATCCACAACAGACTAGGACCCAGACCAGAGATCACTGAGGTTCAGATTTTGATCCTTTGGGGTCTTCTTCATTCTCACCGTCTCTTCAGTTGGGGTTTCTCAGGGGTCTCCAAAAGCTGGGCCTACAAGAGAATACAATCCCACAATAACAGTAATGAATCATTGGGCAACTTAAGAGTTCTCCTGTCATCATAATATCAGGTAGATCAGGTGAGAATAGGGCACAGCATCAATTCCAGCTCTTAAAGTGACAGTACGCTACATTGGGTGTACAATTTTCAATTAAACCATTATTTATTCTGCAGTTATTCTATTGCTATTTATTCTATTAGCAATACAATGTACAGTACATGTTAAAAGTATCTTCTGATTACAATTATTATGTCTATATCTTTTCTGTTCCAAAATGTAAGTATGTTTATCTAGCTGTCCAGTAACACATTCTGATTGAATGTCTTGTCCTGCACTTTGTAAAATCCCAGGGTGCATTGAGTGAATGTTTGAAAAAGATCTTGATTCCTTTCTAAACATAGAAATGTGAAGGAAAGAGGACTCTGTCCACAAAATAGTTGAAGTGAACTAGCAAAAGAGTTGAGTCCTGATTCAAATCCAGAGGCAGAGTGAATACAAAGAGAACAGAGTTATGTTTCTCTTAATACCACAGTTCACTTTAAACAGGACTGAGATCAGTTACTTTAAACAGGACTGAGATCAGGTACTTTAAACAGGACTGAGATCAGCTATTTTAAACAGGACTGAGATCAGTTATTTTAAACAGGACTGAGATCAGTTATTTTAAACAGGACTGAGATCAGTAATTTTAAACAGGACTGAGATCAGTAATTTTAAACAGGACTGAGATCAGTTATTTTAAACAGGACAATATTTGTTTTATCTTTATTTAACATGGCAAGCCATTAAGAACAATTTCTTATTTACAAAGATGGCCTAGAACCAGGGAGTTAACTACCTTTTTCAGGGGCAGAACCACAGATTATGCCCTTCTCAGCTCGGGGATTTAATCCACCAACCTGTTGGCTACTGGCCCAATGTTCTAACCATTATCCTACCTGCCACCCCAAAATATGTGAAAACACCTAACATACATTACAATTTATTCATTAACCTGTTTGTGCTGCAAGGGGCAGTATTGAGTATCCAGATAAAAGGTGCTCATTTCAAACGGCCTCGTACTCAATTCTTGCTCGTACAATATGCATATTATTATTACTATTGGATAGAAAACACTCTCTAGTTTCTAAAACCGTTTGAATTATTTCTCTGAGTGAAACAGAACTCATTCTGCAGCACACTTCCTGACCAGGAAGTGGAAAGTCTGAAATCGAGGCTCTGTTCTTCTTCCTGCCTATAAATGGGCCGAGACCTATTAGTATACATGCACGTCATACACCTTCCCCTGGGTGTCAAGAGGCTGTGAGAGAAGAAATGAGGTGATTATCTTGGTCTGAGATGGAACACATCATCTTGGAATGACGTGTCCCCCATTTTCGGCCCTCTGAAGAGCGCGAGGTGGACAGTGGGATTGCCTTTTGTTTAGCTGCCGTTATAGGCGACTACTATCTCCGGCTTTGATTTTATTTGATACATGTCACCATATCATCGTAAAGTATGTTTTTTCAATATAGTTTCATCAGATTATTGAACATTTTTCGTGAGTTTTGCCGTGTTCCGTTCTCTTCCGTTTGTTGACATGGAGAGCGTCGTGCCACTTGGCTAGTGTGCTTGCTAAATGAAGAGGGAAAGTTGCCGTTCTAAATCCAAACAACGATTGTTCTGGACAAAGGACACCTTGTCCAACATTCTGATGGAAGATCAGCAAAGGTAAGAAACATTTTATGATGCTATTTCATATATCTGTCGTAGTCGTCGGCGCCCAAGTGTTTCTGGCAATTGTGGTAAGCTAATATAATGCTACATTTTTTTTCCGCTGTAAAACACTTAATAAATCGGAAATATTGGCTGGAATCAAAAGATGCCTGTCTTTCATTTGCTGTACACTATTTATTTTTCAGAAATGTTTTATCATGAGTAATTAGGTATTTGACGTTGGTGCCTGTAATTATTATGGCTGCTTTCGGTGCAATTTCTGATTGTAGCTGCAATGTAAACTATGATTTATACCTGAAATGTGCACATTTTTCTAACAAAACATATGCTATACAATAAATATGTTATCAGACTGTCATCTGATGAAGTTGTTTCTTGGTTAGTGGCAATTTATACCTTTATTTGGTGGAATTTGTGATAGCTACTGATGGAGTAAAAAACTGGTGGAGTAAAAAAAGTGGTGTCTTTTGCTAACGTGGTTAGATAATAGATTTACATATTGTGTCTTCCCTGTAAAACATTTTAAAAATCGAACATGTTGGTTGGATTCACAAGATGTGTACCTTTCATATGCTGTATTGGACTTGTTAATGTGTGAAAGTTAAATATTTAAAAAAATATATTTTGAATTTCGCGCCCTGCACTTGAAGTGGCTGTTGTCATAAGTGTACCGACGCCGGGCTGCAGCCATAAGAAGTTAATTTAGCAATATTTGATTTAACTTGTACTAAATAAATGCTATATAAATAAATACCTATACATAAGAGATATAACTGATAAATTGCCATAAGGTGGTCATCAACATCATTTTGGGGTCCAAATGGGCCCAATACGGACAGCAGATCCAAAGAGTGGGCTTATTTCAGGAACAGTGAAGGCTGTCCTCACCAGATACGAGCTGCCAGCACTGGGCCAATGTCTTGGGGATAATATGGAGCCGATTAGCTGGGACACACACACAGTAAACTGACCTGAGATCAGCAGGGTGAGATATAACAATGTTTCCATCACTGTGAAATTCAAAGGATATATGATTAAAATGAATGCACTTCAAGGTATCAACACTTTACCAATGCAAACTGTCTTTCTCCTTCTTTACTGATATGATGTGACAGGACAGGTGAAGATAATGCTCCCCACATAGAGGGTTATCACCTGTTCAGAGACAGGAACAATCAGTGATTGTTAGGTTTCTAAAGTATTGGAAGTGGGTAGTGGTGAAAAACCTCAACATAACGTCTCCAGAGAAACAACAAGGGTTAGAACACATGGTTGATTATTCTACAATGGAACCTTCAAATGGGGAATAAATAAAGTGTTAAATTAAAGTCAAGAAACAGGATCCCCTGAACAGGATTCCTATGGTCACACACTGCCTGA
This sequence comes from Salvelinus fontinalis, assembly GCF_029448725.1. Classification (NCBI taxonomy): domain Eukaryota; kingdom Metazoa; phylum Chordata; class Actinopteri; order Salmoniformes; family Salmonidae; genus Salvelinus; species Salvelinus fontinalis. Next base: position 49,660,206 of record NC_074675.1, read on the forward strand.
CTTTAAAGACAATGAAAACACAGAGACAGGCAGTAACCCAGCTGCCCTGGTCTCAGCTCTCACTCCCTGAAAATGAGATTAATAAATCGGAAGTATTGGCTGTAATCACAAGATGCCTGTCTTTCATTTGCTCTACACTATGTATTTTTCAGAAATGTTTTATGATGAGTATTTAGGTATTTGGCGTTGGTGTCTGTAATTATTCTGTCTGCTTTCGGTGCAATTTCTGATTGTAGCTGCAATGTAAACTAAGATTTATACCTGAAATATGCACATTTTTCGAACAAAACATAGATTTATTGAAAAACATGTTATAAGACTGTCATCTGATGAAGTTGTTTCTTGGTTAGTTGTGTTGGCTCTTGGTTAGTTAGGTTGGCTTTGTGCATGCTACCTGTGCTGTGAAAAATGTCTGTCCTTTTTTGTATTTGGTGGTGAGCTAACATAAATATACGTGCTGTTTTCGCTGTAAAACATTTTAAAAATCGGACATGTTGGCTGGATTCACAAGATGTGTACCTTTCATATGCTGTATTGGACTTGTTAATGTGTGAAAGTTAAATATTTCAAAAAAATATCTTTTGAATTTCGCGCCCTGCACTTGTTGCGGCTGTTGTCATAAGTGTACCGACACCGGGCTGCAGCCATAAGAAGTTAAGGGTACAGTTATGAAAACTTAGGACACTAAAGAGGCCTTTCTACTGACTCTGAAAAACACCACAAGAAAGATGCCCAGGGTCCCTGCATGAACGTGTCTTAGGCATGCTGCAAGGAGGCATGAGGACTGCAGGGCAGTAAATTGCAATGTCCGTACTGTCCGTACTGTCCGTACTGTCCGTACTGTGAGACGACTAAGACAGCGCTACAGGGAGACAGGACGGACAGCTGATCGTCCTCGCAGTGGCAGACCACGTGTTACAACACCAGCACAGGATCGGTACAACTGAACATCACACCTGCGGGACAGGAACAGGATGGCAACAGCAACTGCCCGAGTTACACCAGAAACGCCCAATCCCTCCATCAGTGCTCAGAGTGTCCGCAATAGGCTGAGAGAGGCTGGACTGAGGGCTTGTAGGCCTGTTGTAAGGCAGGTCCTCACCAGACATCACCGGCAACAAACCCATCGTCGCTGGACCAGACAGGACTTGCAAAAAGTGCTCTTCACAGACGAGTCATGGTTTTGTCACACCAATGGTGATGGTCGGATTCGCATTGATCGTCGAAAAAATGAGCGTTACACCGAGGCCTGTAATCTAGCGCGGGATCGATTTGGAGGTGGAGGGTCCGTCATGGTCTGAGGTGGTGTGTCACACCATCATCGGGCTGAGCTTGTTGTCATTGCAGGCAATCTCAATAACGTGCGTTACAGGGAAGAAATCCTCCTCCCTCATGTGGTACCCTTCCTGCAGGCTCATCCTGACATTACCCTCCAGCGTGACAATGCCACAAGCCATACTGCTCGTTCAATGCGTGATTTCTTGCAAGACAGGAATGTCAGTGTTCTGCCATGGCCAGCAAAGAGCCCGGATCTCAAACCCATTGAGCAAGTCTGGGACCTGTTGGATCGGAAGGTGAGGGCTAGGGCCATTCCCCCCCAGAAATTTCTGAGAACTTGCAGGTGCCTTGGAGGAAGAGTGGGGTAATCAAGAACTGGCACATCTGGTGCACTCCATGAGGAGGAGATGAACAGCAGTAATTAATGCAGCTGGTGGCCACACCAGATACTGACTGTTACTTTAGATTTTCACCCACACTTTGTTCAGCGACACACTATTCCATTTCTGTTAGTCACATGTCTGTGGAACTTGTTCAGTTTATGTCTCAGTTGTTGAATCTTGTTATGTTCATACAAATATTTAGACTTGTTAAGTTTGCTGTAAATAAACGCAGTTGAGAGTGAGAGGACATTTATTTTTTTGCTCAGTATACAAGGGTGTTTTCACACTTGTTCCCTTTCAGATAATTTCTGTGAACTCAGTGAGGTTCGCTACATTTTTTAAACAGTGTGAACACTCCAAAGGAACTCAGAACCCTCAAGAGAGCCCCGAAGTGAACTAAACTAAGGTGGTTTGAGCCAAGTGCAGTGTGAATACAAAGAGGACTGAGGAATGTTACTCTCTTTTTTACCACAGTTCACTTTAAACAGGACTGAGATCAGTAATTTTAAACAGGACCATATGTGACCATAACACCTAACAGAAATTTGTGCTCATAAATGTTACAATTTATTCATTACTTTAGCAATATTGTATTTAACTTGTGCTAAATAAATGATATACATAAATACCCGTACAGAAGAGAGATATAACTGAAAAATTACCATAAGGTGGTCAATACACACGGTGCCTATACATAAGATCATTTTGGTGACCAAATGGACCCAATACGGACAGCTGATCCAAAGAGTCAGCTTATTTCAGGAACAGTGAAGGCTGTCCTCAACAGATATGGGCTGTCCACACTGGGCCACATTGGGCCACACTGAGCCACACTGGGCCAATGTCTTGGGAGCCAATATGGAGCCGATTAGCAAGAACGTATCGGCCCAATGTGGGCATGTTTGCTGGGACACACACACAGTAAACTGACCTGAGATTAGCAGGGTGATATACAACAACGTTTCCATCACTGTGAAATTCAAAGGATATATGATTAAAATGAATGCATTTCAAGGTTGCAACACTTTACCAATGCAAACTGTCTTTCTCCTTCTTTACTGATATGATGTGACAGGACAGGTGAAGATAATGCTCCCCACATAGAGGGTTATCACCTGTTCAGAGACAGGAACAATCAGGGATTGTTAGGTTAGGTTTCTAAAGTATTGGATGTGGGTAGTGGTGAAAAACCTCAACATTACGTTTCCAGAGAAACAACAAGGGTTAGAACATTTACATTTACATTTAAGTAATTTAGCAGACGCTCTTATCCAGAGCGACTTACAAATTGGTGCATTCACCTTATGATATCCAGTGGAACAACCACTTTACAATAGTGCATCTAAATCTTTTAAGGGGGGGTTAGAAGGATTACTTTATCCTATCCTAGGTATTCCTTAAAGAGGTGGGGTTTCAGGTGTCTCCGGGAGGTGGTGATTGACTCCGCTGTCCTGGCGTCGTGAGGGAGTTTGTTCCACCATTGGGGTGCCAGAGCAGCGAACAGTTTTGACTGGGCTGAGCGGGAACTGTACTTCCTCAGTGGTAGGGAGGCGAGCAGGCCAGAGGTGGATGAGCGCAGTGTCCTTGTTTGGGTGTAGGGCCTGATCAGAGCCTGAAGGTACTGAGGTGCCGTTCCCCTCACAGCTCCGTAGGCAAGCACCATGGTCTTGTAGCGGATGCGAGCTTCAACTGGAAGCCAGTGGAGAGAGCGGAGGAGCGGGGTGACGTGAGAGAACTTGGGAAGGTTGAACACCAGACGGGCTGCGGCGTTCTGGATGAGTTGTAGGGGTTTAATGGCACAGGCAGGGAGCCCAGCCAACAGCGAGTTGCAGTAATCCAGACGGGAGATGACAAGTGCCTGGATTAGGACCTGCGCCGCTTCCTGTGTGAGGCAGGGTCGTACTCTGCGGATGTTGTAGAGCATGAACCTACAGGAACGGGCCACCGCCTTGATGTTAGTTGAGAACGACAGGGTGTTGTCCAGGATCACGCCAAGGTTCTTAGCGCTCTGGGAGGAGGACACAATGGAGTTGTCAACCGTGATGGCGAGATCATGGAACGGGCAGTCCTTCCCCGGGAAGAAGAGTAGCTCCGTCTTGCCAAGGTTCAGCTTGAGGTGGTGATCCGTCATCCACACTGATATGTCTGCCAGACATGCAGAGATGCAATTCGACACCTGGTTATCAGAAGGGGGAAAGGAGAAGATTAATTGTGTGTCGTCTGCATAGCAATGATAGGAGAGACCATGTGAGGTTATGACAGAGCCAAGTGACTTGGTGTATAGCGAGAATAGGAGAGGGCCTAGAACAGAGCCCTGGGGGACACCAGTGGTGAGAGCACGTGGTGAGGAGACAGATTCTCGCCACGCCACCTGGTAGGAGCGACCTGTCAGGTAGGATGCAATCCAAGCGTGGGCCGCACCGGAGATGCCCAACTCGGAGAAGGTGGAGAGGAGGATCTGATGGTTCACAGTATCAAAGGCAGCCGATAGGTCTAGAAGGATGAGAGCAGAGGAGAGAGAGTTAGCTTTAGCAGTGCGGAGCGCCTCCGTGACACAGAGAAGAGCAGTCTCAGTTGAATGACTAGTCTTGAAACCTGACTGATTTGGATCAAGAAGGTCATTCTGAGAGAGATAGCAGGAGACCTGGCCAAGGACGGCACGTTCAAGAGTTTTGGAGAGAAAAGAAAGAAGGGATACTGGTCTGTAGTTATTGACATCGGAGGGATCGAGTGTAGGTTTTTTCAGAAGGGGTGCAACTCTCGCTCTCTTGAAGACGGAAGGGACGTAGCCAGCGGTCAAGGATGAGTTGATGAGCGAGGTGAGGTAAGGGAGAAGGTCTCCGGAAATGGTCTGGAGAAGAGAGGAGGGGATAGGGTCAAGCGGGCAGGTTGTTGGGCGGCCGGCCGTCACAAGACGCGAGATTTCATCTGGAGAAAGAGGGGAGAAAGAGGTCAGAGCACAGGGTAGGGCAGTGTGAGCAGAACCAGCGGTGTCGTTTGACTTAGCAAACGAGGATCGGATGTCGTCGACCTTCTTTTCAAAATGGTTGACGAAGTCATCTGCAGAGAGGGAGGAGGGGGGGATTCAGGAGGGAGGAGAAGGTGGCAAAGAGTTTCCTAGGGTTAGAGGCAGATGCTTGGAATTTAGAGTGGTAGAAAGTGGCTTTAGCAGCAGAGACAGAAGAGGAAAATGTAGAGAGGAGGGAGTGAAAGGATGCCAGGTCCGCAGGGAGGCGAGTTTTCCTCCATTTCCGCTCGGCTGCCCGGAGCCCTGTTCTGTGAGCTCGCAATGAGTCGTCGAGCCACGGAGCAGGAGGGGAGGACCGAGCCGGCCTGGAGGATAGGGGACATAGAGAGTCAAAGGATGCAGAAAGGGAGGAGAGGAGGGTTGAGGCGGCAGAATCAGGAGATAGGTTGGAGAAGGTTTGAGCAGAGGGAAGAGATGATAGGATGGAAGAGGAGAGAGTAGCGGGGGAGAGAGAGCGAAGGTTGGGACGGCGCGATACCATCCGCGTAGGGGCAGTGTGGGAAGTGTTGGATGAGAGCGAGAGGGAAAAGGATACAAGGTAGTGGTCGGAGACTAGGAGGGGAGTTGCAATGAGGTTAGTGGATGAACAGCATCTAGTAAAGATGAGGTCAAGCGTATTGCCTGCCTTGTGAGTAGGGGAGGAAGGTGAGAGGGTGAGGTCAAAAGAGGAGAGGAGTGGAAAGAAGGAGGCAGAGAGGAATGAGTCAAAGGTAGACGCGGGGAGGTTAAAGTCACCCAGAACTGTGAGAGGTGAGCCGTCCTCAGGAAGGGAGCTTATCAAGGCATCAAGCTCATTGATGAACTCTCCAAGGGAACCTGGAGGGCGATAAATGATAAGGATGTTAAGCTTGAAAGGGCTGGTAACTGTGACAGCATGGAATTCAAAGGAGGCGATAGACAGATGGGTAAGGGGAGAAAGAGAGAATGACCACTTGGGAGAGATGAGGATCCCGGTGCCACCACCCCGCTGACCAGAAGCTCTCGGGGTGTGCGAGAACACGTGGGCAGACGAGGAGAGAGCAGTAGGAGTAGCAGTGTTATCTGTGGTGATCCATGTTTCCGTCAGTGCCAAGATGTCGAGGGACTGGAGGGAAGCATAGGCTGAGATGAACTCTGCCTTGTTGGCCGCAGATCGGCAGTTCCAGAGGCTGCCGGAGACCTGGAACTCCACGTGGGTCGTGCGCGCTGGGACCACCAGGTTAGGGTGGCCGCGGCCACGCGGTGTGAAGCGTTTGTATGGTCTGTGCAGAGAGGAGAGAACAGGGATAGACAGACACATAGTTGACAGACTACAGAAGAGGCTACGCTAATGCAAAGGAGATTGGAATGACAAGTGGACTACACGTCTCGAATGTTCAGAAAGTTAAGCTTACGTTGCAAAACACCTTATTGACTAAAATGATTAAAATGATACAGTACTGCTGAAGTAGGCTAGCTAGCAGTGGCTGCGTTGTTGACTTTGTTTGAAAGTGTAGCTGGCTAGGTAACCTCGATAACTGGCTAGATAATTACTCTAAACTACACAATTATCTTAGATACAAGGACAGCAAAGACAACTATGTAGCTAGCTAACACTACACTAATCAAATCGTTCCGTTGTAATGTAATAGTTTCTACAGTGCTGCTATTCGGTAGAAGTTGGCTAGCTAGCAGTGTTGACTAGGTAGGAGAACGGCAGCGCGGCGGACGAAAATAGCTGGCTAGCTAACCGATAATTACTCTAAACTACACAATTATCTTAGATACAAAGACAGCAAAGACAACTATGTAGCTAGCTAACACTACACTAATCAAGTCGTTCCGTTGTTCCGTTGAATGTAATAGTTTATACAGTGCTGCTATTCGGTGGCTAGCTGGCTAGCTGGCTAGCTAGAACACATGGTTGATTATTCTACACTGGAACCTTCAAATGGGGAATAAATAAAGTGTTAAATTAAAGTCAAGAAACAGAATCCCCTGAACAGGATTCCTATGGTCACACACTGAAAGGTTTTGAACATAAGACAGAGGATATGTCAAGTGTCAGTGTGCAGTAGTTAGGACGGAGTCAGGCGCAGGACACAGATCTGAGTAAAAACGTACTTTTTTCGGCGGAAGTCGTGACAGGATATTACACAATTTGAGTTTGTGTACAGAAAGTGTTTTGGAAATGTACAATTACATCTGAAATTGGCACCAAAATTATTTGGAGAAAAAAAAACGATAAATACATTTATCGACAATAAACTTGCTAGATTTCCAGCATGATTATACAATCCAAAATGGCCTCACCTGTTGTTTGAAGGAAACACTCTCTCTCTCTCTCTCTCTCTCTCTCTCTCTCTCTCTCTCTCTCTCTCTCTCTCTCTCTCTCTCTCTCTCTCTCTCTCTCTCTCTCTCTCTCTCTCTCTCTCTCTCTCTCTCTCTCTCTCTCTCTCTCTCTCTCTCTCTCTCTCTCTCTCTCTCTCTCTCTCTCTCTCTCTCTCTCTCTCTCCTCTCTCTCTCTCTCTCTCTCTCTCTCTCTCTCTCTCTCTCTCTCTCTCTCTCTCTCTCTCTCTCTCTCTCTCTCTCTCTCTCTCACACAACATCAGGACCACCTGCTCTCTCCATGACAGTTAACAGTCATTCACCAGTCAGCAGATATCAATCCAATTGATCATGAGGGATGAGATGGAACGAGCTATTTGGAGTGGAGATCCACTACCAGCCAACTTGACACAACAGTGGGAAGCATTGGTGTTGACTTGGGCCATCGTCCTTCTGGAACTCTCTTGATACCTTGTATCACTTGGCTGCTCTGACCTCCCTCTCCTCTGTCATTGGGTTCTCTGACCTCCCTCTCCTCTGTCATTGGCTGCTCTGACCTCCCTCTCCTCTGTCATTGTGTTCTCTGACCTCTCTCTCTCTCTCTCTCTCTCTCTCTCTCTCTCTCTCTCTCTCTCTCTCTCTCACAACACCTAAAAATCAAAGGGTTGTGTAATTTCAAGAATTGTTCAGGTCAGTAAGGCCTGAACTGAGAGTGATACAAGGTATCAAGAGAGTTCCAGAAGGACGATGGCCCAAGTCAACACCAATGCTTCCCACTGTTGTGTCAAGTTGGCTGGTAGTGGATCTCCACTCCAAATAGCTCGTTCCATCTCATCCCTCATGATCAATTGGATTGATATCTGCTGACTGGTGAATGACTGTTAACTGTCATGGAGAGAGCAGGTGGTCCTGATGTTGTGAATATGTCTAGAAAAACACCTCCAGCACTGGGTTCTCTGACCTCCCTCTCCTCTGTCATTGGGTTCTCTGACCTCCCTCTCCTCTGTCATTGTGTTCTCTGACCTCCCTCTCCTCTGTCATTGGGTTCTCTGACCTCCCTCTCCTCTGTCATTGGCTGCTCTGACCTCCCTCTCCTCTGTCATTGTGTTCTCTGACCTCCCTCTCCTCTGTCATTGGGTGATAGGCCATCACTCTCCTCTGTCATTGTGTTCTCTGCCCTCCCTCTCCTCTGTCATTGGGTTCTCTGACCTCCCTCTCCTCTGTCATTGTGTTCTCTGACCTCCCTCTCCTCTGTCATTGTGTTCTCTGACCTCCCTCTCCTCTGTCATTGTGTTCTCTGACCTCTCTCTCCTCTGTCATTGTGTTCTCTGACCTCCCTCTCCTCTGTCATTGGGTTCTCTGACCTCCCTCTCCTCTGTCACTGTGTTCTCTGAACTCCCTCTCCTCTGTCATTGGGTTCTCTGACCTCCCTCTCCTCTGTCATTGTGTTCTCTGACCTCCCTCTCCTCTGTTATTGGGTTCTCTGACCTCCCTCGCCTCTGTCATTGGGTGATAGGCCATCACTCTCCTCTGTCATTGGGGGCTTTGCCCTGCCTCTCCTCTGTCATTGACTGTGAATTAATGCAAAACTTCAGTCTTTTCAAATACAAATCATTGGTCAGCAGGTCATGGTTACAGTTGACACCTGTTTGGTGGTTGTGATGGGTCTTAATGACTAACATATAAATGACATTTTTATTTTTATTTTTATTTCACCTTTATTTAACCAGGTAGGCTAGTTGAGAACAAGTTCTCATTTGCAACTGCGACCTGGCCAAGATAAAGCATAGCAGTGTGAACAGACAACAACACAGAGTTACACATGGAGTAAACAATAAACAAGTCAATAACATGGTAGAAAAAAGAGAATCTATATACAATGTGTGCAAAAGGCATGAGGTAGGCAATAAATTGAGTAATTACAATTTAGCAGATTAACACTGGAGTGATAAATCATCAGATGATCATGTGCAAGAAGAGATACTGGTGTGCAAAAGAGCAGAAAAGTAAATAAATAAAAGCAGTATGGGGGGTGAGGTAGGTAAATTGGGTGGGTAGTTTACAGATGGACTGTGTACAGCTGCAGCGATCGGTTAGCTGCTCGGATAGCAGATTTTTAAAGTTGTTGAGGGAGATAAAAGTCTCCAACTTCAGAGATTTTTGCAATTCGTTCCAGTCGCAGGCAGCAGAGAACTGGAAAGAAAGGCGTCCAAATGAGGTTTTGGCTTTAGGGATGATCAGTGAGATACACCTGCTGGAGCGCGTGCTACGGGTGGGTGTAGCCATCGTGACCAGTGAACTGAGATAAGGCGGCACTTTACCTAGCATAGCCTTGTAGATGACCTGGAGCCAGTGGGTCCGACGACGAACATGTAGCGAGGGCCAGCCGACTAGGGCATACAGGTCGCAGTGGTGGGTCGTATAAGGTGCTTTAGTAACAAAACGGATGGCACTGTGATAAACTGCATCCAGTTTGCTGAGTAGAGTATTGGAAGCTATTTTGTAGATGACATCGCCGAAGTCGAGGATCGGTAGGATAGTCAGTTTTACTAGGGTAAGTTTGGCGGCGTGAGTGAAGGAGGCTTTGTTGCGGAATAGAAAACCGACTCTAGATTTGATTTTGGATTGGAGATGTTTGATATGAGTCTGGAAGGAGAGTTTGCAGTCTAGCCAGACACCTAGGTACTTATAGATGTCCACATATTCTAGGTCGGAACCGTCCAGGGTGGTGATGCTAGTTGGGCGTGCGGGGGCAGGCAGCGAACGGTTGAAAAGCATGCATTTGGTTTTACTAGCGTTTAAGAGCAGTTGGAGGCTACGGAAGGAGTGTTGTATGGCATTGAAGCTCGTTTGGAGGTTAGATAGCACAGTGTCCAAGGAAGGGCCGGAAGTATACAGAATGGTGTCGTCTGCGTAGAGGTGGATCAGGGATTCGCCCGCAGCAAGAGCAACATCATTGATGTATACAGAGAAAAGAGTCGGCCCGAGAATTGAACCCTGTGGTACCCCCATAGAGACTGCCAGAGGACCGGACAACATGCCCTCCGATTTGACACACTGAACTCTGTCTGCAAAGTAGTTGGTGAACCAGGCAAGGTAGTCATTAGAAAAACCGAGGCTACTGAGTCTGCCGATAAGAATATGGTGATTGACAGAGTCGAAAGCCTTGGCCAGGTCGATGAAGACGGCTGCACAGTAATGTCTTTTATCGATGGCGGTTATGACATCGTTTAGTACCTTGAGCGTGGCTGAGGTGCACCCGTGACCGGCTCGGAAACCGGATTGAACAGCGGAGAAGGTACGGTGGGATTCGAGATGGTCAGTGATCTGTTTGTTGACTTGGCTTTCGAAGACCTTAGATAGGCAGGGCAGGATGGATATAGGTCTGTAACAGTTTGGGTCCAGGGTGTCTCCCCCTTTGAAGAGGGGGATGACCGCGGCAGCTTTCCAATCCTTGGGGATCTCAGATGATACGAAGGAGAGGTTGAACAGGCTGGTAATAGGGGGTGCGACAATGGCGGCGGACAGTTTCAGAAATAGGGGGTCCAGATTGTCAAGCCCAGCTGATTTGTATGGGTCCAGGTTTTCCAGCTCTTTCAGAACATCTGCTATCTGGATATGGGTAAAGGAGAAGCTGGGGAGGCTTGGGCGAGTAGCAGCGGGGGGGGGGCGGGGCTGTTGGCCAAGGTTGGAGTCGCCAGGAGGAAGGCATGGCCAGCCATTGAGAAATGTTTGTTGAAGTTTTCGATTATCACGGACTTATCAGTGGTGACCGTGTTACCTAGCCTCAGTGAAGTGGGCAGCTGGGAGGAGGTGCTCTTGTTTTCCATGGACTTTACAGTATCCCAGAACTTTTTGGAGTTAGAGCTACAGGATGCAAATTTCTGCTTGAAAAAGCTGGCCTTTGCTTTCCTGACTGACTGCGTGTATTGGTTCCTGACTTCCCTGAACAGTTGCATATCGCGGGGGCTCTTCGATGCTATTGCAGTTCGCCACAGGATGTTTTTGTGCTGGTCGAGGGCAGTCAGGTCTGGAGTGAACCAAGGGCTATATCTGTTCTTGGTTCTGCATTTTTTGAACGGAGCATGCTTGTCTAATATGGTGAGGAAGTAACTTTTAAAGAATGACCAGGCATCCTCAACTGACGGGATGAGGTCAATATCCTTCCAGGGTACCCGGGCCAGGTCGATTAGAAAGGCCTGCTCGCAGAAGTGTTTTAGGTAGCGTTTGACAGTGATGAGGGGTGGTCGTTTGGCCGCGGACCCGTGGCGGATACAGGCAATGAGGCAGTGATCGCTGAGATCTTGATTGAAGACAGCAAAGGTGTATTTGGAGGGCAAGTTGGTCAGGATAATGTCTATTAGGGTGCCCATGTTTACGGATTTAGGGTTGTACCTGGTGGGTTCCTTGATGATTTGAGTGAGATTGAGGGCATCAAGCTTAGATTGTAGGACTGCCGGGGTGTTAAGCATATCCCAGTTTAGGTCACCTAACAGAACAAACTCTGAAGCTAGATGGGGAGCGATCAATTCACAGATGGTGTCCAGGGCACAGCTGGGAGCTGAGGGGGGTCGGTAGCAGGCGGCAACAGTGAGAGACTTATTTCTGGAGAGATTAATTTTTTAAATTAGAAGTTCGAACTGTTTGGGCATAGACCTGGAAAGTATGACAGAACTTTGCAGGCTATCTCTGCAGTAGATTGCAACTCCTCCCCCTTTGGCAGTTCTATCTTGACGGAAAGTGTTATAGTTGGGTATGGAAATCTCAGAATTTTTGGTGGCCTTCCTAAGCCAGGATTCGGAAACGGCAAGGACATCAGGGTTGGCAGAGTGTGCTAAAGCGGTGAGTAAGGCAAACTTAGGGAGGAGGCTTCTGATGTTGACGTGCATAAGGCCAAGGCTTTTTGGATCACAGAAGTCAACAAATGAGGGTGACTGGGGACATGCAGGGCCTGGGTTTACCTCCACATCACCCGAGGAACAGAGGAGTAGTAGGATGAGGGTGCGGTTAAAGGCTATCAAAATCGGTCGCCTAGAGCGTTGGGGACAAGGAATAAAAGGATCAGATTTATGGGCGTGGTAGAATAGATTCTGGGCATAATGTGCAGACCAGGGTATGGTGGGGCACGGGTACAGCGGAGGTAAGCCCAGGCACTGGGTGATGATAAGAGAGGTTGTATCTCTGGACATGCTGGTCTCAATGGGTGAGGTCACCGCATGTGTGGGGGGTGGGACAAAGGAGGTATCAGAGGTACGGAGAGTGGAACTACGGGGTTCATTGCAAACCAAAACAATGATAACTAGCCTGAACAACAGTATGCAAGGCATATTGATATTTGAGAGAGACATACAATAAGGCATAAAGTGATTGCAGGTCTTGATTGGGAGAGCTAGCTAAAACAACAGGTGAGATAACAGCAGCTAGTCAGCTAACAGCAACAGCAGGTAAAAATGGCGACGACCAGGCAGACAGTGTCGGATTAACTACACACAGATCCTGAGTTAAAGCACAGAGCCGACAGATAAAACACAAATAAACGGAATGGAGTACCGTGAATTAATGGACAGTCAAGCAGGCATCAGCTATGTAGCCGAGTGATCATAGTGTCCAGGGGGCAGCCGTAGATGGAGTAGTGAGGCCTCCACTAAGCTAGCCCGCGGCGTTTAAAGTTAGTAGCCCGGGGGGGTGGTCTGCTCAGACGGAGGGGGTATGCTCAGACGGAGGCCGGTTGAGGGCACAGCGGATGGGGTATTTGTCTGCAGACCAGACGTGGTCGTGTCGACAGAGAATCCAAGCCGGATGGCGGTGGCGAAAGAGAGGTTGTGAGTTGTAGAATTGTGTTTGCTAACTGGTGCTAGCTTCGTGATTCAGACAGCTAGTCATGGGTAGCAAGCTAGCAGAAGATGGAGGTCTGTTTTTAGCCACGCCGTGCAATTCCGTCGGTAGATTAGTGGGGTTCCGTGTGGTAGAGGGGACCAATCCAATTGTCAAAATAGTTATAGTGGCCTAAGAAGATTGTTCGATAGACCTGTTCAGATAGCAGCCGATATGCTCAAGACAGCTAACGATTAGCGGGCCGCAGTTAGTATATGGACGTTCAGGTTACGTCGCGATGGAGGGGCCAGTTGAAATACTCCCTCGGGCAGATAACGTCGGTATCCCAGTCGTGAAGGCCCGGTGGGGCTCCGCATCGGCAGTAAAACGGGTCCGGATAGGTGATTGTAGCCCAGGAGTGGCTGATGGAACTCTTCAGCTGGCTAGCTCCGGGATAATTGGTGTTTGCTCCGGAATTGATGTTAGCCGATAGTCACTCGGATAGCAGCTAGTTAGCTGCAAGATCCAGGTGTAAATGTCCAGAGCTTGAGGTAAAAATCCGGGGATATGGAGAGAAAATAGGTCTGGTATGCTCTGGTCTGAGTCGCGTTGTACAAAACTGGCAATAGTTTTCCGAGCTAAAGGATAGCTGATGAGCGCTAGCTGTGGTTAGCTGAACTACTAACGTTAGCTTGTGAGCTGGCTAACTTCTGGTTAGCTTCTGTTGTAGATTTCGGATACGAGGTGAATAATACTTTTGAGGAAGAAAAAAAACAGATCCGCACCACATTTGGTGAGGTGGGTTGCAGGAGAGTGTTTTGAAGTTGAGTTTTTAAGAAGAAAAGAATATATATATAAAAAGATATGCGAAGAAAAATATATAAAATATATATACACGGGACAAGACGAGGACAAAGGACATCTGACTGCTACGCCATCAAATATGAACCAAATATAACAAACATACCCTACAACATTTTAAACCTTTATTTGGTTTTTAAAAATGTGTAGTTTAATTCATATAAAACCTTGTTGATGATCGAGAGATGATTTCTTGAAATGTAAATGAACTTCCAGTAAAGAAAGACAGAGCTGTTAGGATGGTAATCTGACATGAGATCTGTGGTTGCAACTGGGACTTTCATCTGAATCATTCATTGATGTCAATGTACAGAAATTCAAGTGATCAGATCTCAAGTCTGAATACTGTCTATAATGACTGAGGAAAAATAGCATCTCTCACTACCACACATCATGTTATTTATTAACATTCCTAATGAACCATCAAGTCTACTGTTACAGTTAAAACTAGGTTCTAATATATAAACAAACAAAAGAGATTCAAACAATGAACAATGTTAAAGATTTGTAACTTAAGATCACATCCTATAATAAAACAATATTAATATTTGATACAACTATGTTAACATATGTTAAAATAATATACAAATATAGTAAAACAACATTAATATACGATAAAACAATATTAAAATATGATAAAACAACTAATTGTATCTCAGACAATTGCTGTTTCAGTTAAACAGAGACAATCTAGACCAGCACAGATTATTAATGTAAATAAAAAGAGAAATGTAAGGAGAACATTTAACATAACTAGAGTTCTCTCTTTGTCATCATCCTCTTCATCATCTTCTTCTCCTCCTCTTCTTTCTTGGGAGACCCCTCTTCCTCCTTGTGGAAGACCTTCCCATCAGGCTGCTTTTTCCATGTCACTTTGATGTCTGCAGGTAACCCCTGCTCCTTCAGCTTGATCCTTATCTGGAGAAACAAACACATACAGAGACACACAATATTTCACTCTGCATTAGTCATTGTAAAGATCTACAACTAACATTCCTTCCTGCTGTACTGAGACGTTCTTCACTTCAACCCTTTGACTCTATGAGGAGATGAGGCTAATGTTTGTCCTATTTCACACATGTTCAAGTTTGTTTTAATATTACGAATGTTGTATTTTGAATTTCGTTCTCTGCAATTTCACCGGATGCTGGCCAGGATGCTGGCCAGAGTCCCACTGATCCGCAAGAAGTATTAATATGCATGTGTAAATTGGAAATGTGTTTTTTTGCATTCCCACACTCCCTGAAACACCCTCAGAGAGTTTGTTCACAAGGACCCAAACCAGAGAGGAGGTCATCCACAACAGACTAGGACCCAGACGAAAGAAAGGAGGTCATCCACAACAGACTAGGACCCAGACCAGAGAGGAGATCATCCACAACAGACTAGGACCCAGAACAGAGAGGAGGCCATCCACAACAGACTAGGACCCAGACCAGAGAGGAGATCATCCACAACAGACTAGGACCCAGAACAGAGAAGAGGACATCCACAACAGACTAGGACCCAGACCAGAGAGGAGATCATCCACAACAGACTAGGACCCAGACCAGAGAGGAGGTTATCCACAACAGACTAGGACCCAGACCAGAGAGGAGGTCATCCACAACAGACTAGGACTCAGACCAGAGAGGAGGACATCCACAACAGACTTGGACCCAGACCAGAGAAGAGGTCTGTACAGTTGGTATCATTGCTGAGTTGGTTCTTCATGAACAGGGTGAAACTAACCTCTTGTAAGATGGAGTCCTGAACAGCAGGATCACTGAAGTTCAGATTTTGATCCTTTGGGGTCACTTTCATTCTCACCACCTGTCTCTTCAGTTGGGGTTTCTCAGGGGTCTCCACAGCTGGGCCTACAAGATAATACAATCCCACAACGACAGTAGTGAATCATGGGGGCAAAATTAGTGTTCCCCTGTCATCAGAATGTCAGGTAGATCAGGTTGAAAAAATTTAAACTTACTGTAGCAGATGAAAGGAAAGTTGAAGCCACAGGGATCATATGCCCATTCAGTATAATAATAAGAATGATTAGAAGACACCAGAGTACAGTTGAAATTCTGATCTGTTGAAATCCATCCTGGCCACCAGTTTCTGAATGAGGAGTTACTCTGGTCTGACCATATCCAGGAGTCTTGAAACAGACCGATCCACACAGGAAGTCCCCTCAGTGATATCTTCTTCTCTATCTCTGTGTTCTCAGTCTGGTTCCTCACACTGACCAGGTCTGTGTGATGCTGTCTGCAGTAACTCTGAGCATCTATCCAGGTCTTGTTCTCCTGAATTAAGATGTATGTTAGGTTGGTGTCTTGTTTTCCTGCAAAAGTCAAATGTAATAATCAATACAAATATCCAGTGAAATATCATCTACTGATCATCTATAGTACATGTTGTCATTGATTTGATAACAGATCAATAACTGATTAACAACTTAAAGTTATCATGAGTCTATGTTTCAACTCAATGGCAGCTCCAGCACTTAGAACAGGCTTCATCATTAGTATGTAAACACTCACCATCATAACAGATGAAGTGATGCTGGTCATTACAGGAGGTGTTGTTCCACAGCCCAGCTGTACTCATTAAAGCACAGTTACCATTTTGGGGTGTCCCAGTTTCCCAGTTTCTGAACTCAGTCTCCCCATCTCTGTAGAAACGTCTGTCTGCCAGAGACCAGTGCCATTTCATGGAGTCTCCTTTCTTCAGTCCGATCCAGTACCAGTAATTATAACTACTGACACTTTTAATCAGCTTGTTCAGGTCCTCCATGTCATCTACTGTAGCCAGGTCAGTGTATTTCTCTCTGCAGTAACTCTGGGCATCAGTCCAGTTCATATTGTTGGTACTGAGGTGATACTGATGAAGACATGAGGAAGGTGTGTAGAACCCTGTGAACAGAATAATTATTAACCTTTTGCCACTATAGGGGATGCTGTTTTGCATTAGCATAATTTGCTCTACAGATTAAACTGCCTAGTGCTCAATTCTTGCTCGTACAATATGCATATTATTGTTATTATTGGATAGAAAACACTCTCTAGTTTCTATAGCCGTTTGAATTATGTCTCTGAGTGAAACAGAACTCATTCTACAGCACTTTTCCTCCCAGTGTGTGAGATTTCAGACATCTTGGCCTCTGGTTCCAGATCAGTTTTAAAGTCTCTGTAAATCCTATGAGGATACAAACACTGCCCACGCCTTCCTCTAGATGTCAGTAAGTCGTGACATTTTGAATGGAGTCGATTGCGCAATCAGTGCCTCTATAAATCACCAAATACCGGAAGTAGCCTTCTTTTGGACTCTGCGCTCAACGCAAGAAGGACATCTGACTGACCTTTTTCCAAGCCTTGGTTTAGCCAGTAATATAGCGCCGGTCATGTTTTTACTCGTTATAGGTGTTAAAAACATCATAAGGTAGTTAATTTAAACCGTTTTATAGCAATTTATATCCTTTTAGTGCGATTTTGAGGCATTTCTATGTGATGCTCTTTGAAGCTTTGGGCACGTTTCGGGGTCCCGGTCGAACGTTAGTGGGCATTTCGACGGACAGAGGACATCTTTCGACCAAAAGAAGATTAGACCCAAGAAAGGATACATTGCCCAAGATTCTGATGGAAGATCACCTCATAGTAAGAAATATTTAAGATGATAAATCGTTGTTCTGTCGAAAAATTTTAAACGCATATTCCGCCATTTTGTTTGGTATAGCTTCGCTTGGCGAACCCTGTATTGCACAGTAAGAATAATTTTACAAATGTAATTCAGCGATTGCATTAAGAACTAATTTGTCTTTCGATAGCTGTCCAACTTATATTTTTTTAGTCAAGTTTATGAATAGTTATCCATGAGACAAGATCACTGTGAAAGATGGCGTCCGACATTTCAACTTCTTTCAACTTTCATTTCAACTTCTCAACCCCAACCACACTATCTATGGATCTGTTAAGATACAATACAGTACACCTTCGTGTGCAAACACACACACACCAACGACATCCATAAACACACACACACACCTGCAGACATGATCACACACACACCCAGCATACATGACTGCACATACCCTGCGTGGGTATTCCCACTAGGCTACCTGCCACCCCAAAATATGTGAAAACACCTCACAGAAATTAGGGCTCATAAATATTACAATTTATTCATGACTTTAGCAATATTTTATTTAACTTGTACTAAATAAATGGTTTATACATAAATACCTATACATAAGAGATATAACTGATAAATTGCCATAAGTTGGTCATCAACATCATTTTGGGGACCAAATGGGCCCAATACGGACAGCAGATCCAAAGAGTGGGCTTATTTCAGGAACAGTGAAGTCTGTCCTCACCAGATATGAGCTGCCAACACTGGGCAACACTGGGCCAATGTCTTGGGGGTAATATGGAGCCGATTAGCTGGGACACACACACAGTAAACTGACCTGAGATCAGCAGGGTGAGATACAACAACGTTTCCATCACTGTGAAATTCAAAGGATATATGATTAAAATGAATGCACTTCAAGGTTGCAACACTTTACCAATGCAAACTGTCTTTCTCCTTCTTTACTGATATGATGTGACAGGACAGGTGAAGATAATGCTCCCCACATAGAGGGTTCTCACCTGTTCAGAGACAGGAACAATCAGGGATTGTTAGATTAGGTTTCTAAAGTATTGGAAGTGGGTAGTGGTGAAAAACCTCAACATAACGTCTCCAGAGAGCCAACAAGGGTTAGAACACATGGTTGATTATTCTACGCTGGAACCTTCAAAACTGGTAATAAAAACAGTATCTTATAAATAATATAAACATTTATCTACAATAAAATATGTTAGAATTACAACATGATTCCACAACCCAAAATGGCCTCACCTGTTGTTTGAAGAAATCTCTCTGACTCTCTCTCTCTCTCTCTCTCTCTCTCTCTCTCTCTCGCAATATTACTCTCTCCCCTTTCTCTCTCTCTCTCGCTATATTACTCTCTCCCCTTTCTCTCTCTCTCTCTCTCCTACTGTGTGTCTGTAATCCCATGTTCATCCCTATTTAAACCTTACACTGTTCCTCATTTGCGTGAATTTGTTATTCATCTCAAATTAAAACAAAACTGTGACGTGACATTGATCCCACTGGATAAGGGGTTGGACAGAGCCAGAGAAGGAAACAGTTAGAGAGGCTATACAGAACATGTTCATGTGATGGTTCTGTTGATCCAAAGGAGATAACCCACTCCTCTAGTCTAGTCTATTACCCAGAAATTGCCTCATTGTACAGAAAAGGTTTGAGGGATTTCTAGTAATGTTCAGGTGAGTGAGTGAGGCCTTATTTGACAGTGACAGTCCCAGGTAAAGCCACTTGACTGGAACAGGGCTGGAGGTACACCACAGAGACAGGCAGGAACCCAGTGGACCTGGTCTCAGCTCTCACTCTCTGAAAATTGTTTTTTTAAGACATATTGGTATTTTTCACCCTGTTTATATTTGAATGTTATTCAGGGAATTATTGTGTTGCTATGGTAAAAATATACACTGAGCGTACAAAACATTAGGAACACCTTCAGTTGCCCTCAAAACAGCCTCAATTCGTCGAGGCATGAACTCTACAAGGTGTCAAAGCGTTCCACAGGGATGCTGGCCAAAGTCAACACCAATGCTTCACTCAGTTGTGTCAAGTTGCCTGGTAGTGGATCTCTACTCCAAATAGCTCGTTCCATCTCATCACTCATGATCAATGGATTGATATCTGCTGACTGGTGATTGACTTGTAACTGTCATGGAGAGAGCAGATGGTCCTGATGTTGTGAATATGTCTAGAAAAACACCTACAGCATTGTGTTCTCTGACCTCCCTCTCCTCTGTCATTGGGTTCTCTGATCTCCCTCTCCTCTGTCATTGGGTTCTCTGACCTCCCTCTCCTCTGTCATTGGGTGATAGGCCATCTCTCTCCTCTGTCATTGGGTTCTCTGACCTCCCTCTCCTCTGTCATTGGGTTCTCTGCCCTCCCTCTCCTCTGTCATTGTGTTCTCTGCCCTCCCTCTCCTCTGTCATTGGGTTCTCTGCCCTCCCTCTCCTCTGTCATTGGGTTCTCTGACCTCCCTCTCCTCTGTCATTGGGTTCTCTGACCTCCCTCTCCTCTGTCATTGGGTTCTCTGAACTCCCTCTCCTCTGTCATTGCGTTCTCTGACCTCCCTCTCCTCTGTCATTGGGTTCTCTGACCTCCCTCTCCTCTGTCATTGGGTTCTCTGACCTCCCTCTCCTCTGTCATTGTGTTCTCTGACCTCCCTCTCCTCTGTCATTGGGTTCTCTGACCTCCCTCTCCTCTGTCATTGGGTTCCCTGACCTCCCTCTCCTCTGTCATTGTGTTCTCTGACCTCCCTCTCCTCTGTCATTAGGTTCTCTGATCTCCCTCTCCTCTGTCATTGGGTTCTCTGACCTCCCTCTCCTCTGTCATGTGGTCCTCTGCCCTCCCTCTCCTCTGTCATTGTGTTCTCTGACCTCCCTCTCCTCTGTCATTGTATTCTCTGACTTCCCTCTCCCGTGTCATTGAGTTCTCTGACCTCCCTCTCCTCTGTCATTGGGTTCTCTGACTTCCCTCTCCTCTGTCATTGGGTTCTCTGACTTCCCTCTCCTCTGTCATTGGGTTCTCTGACCTCCCTCTCCTCTGTCATTGTGTTCTCTGACCTCCCTCTCCTCTGTCATTGGGTTCTCTGACCTCCCTCTCCTCTGTCATTGGGTGATAGGCCATCACTCTCCTCTGTCATTGGGGGCTCTGCCATCCCTCTCCTCTGTCATTGGGTAATATTCCCTCCCTCTCCTCTGTCATTGAGTGTTCTGCACTCTCTCTCTCCCCTTTCATTGACTGTGAATTAATGCAAAACTTCAGTCTTTTCAAATACAAATCATTGGTCAGCAGGTCATGGTTACAGTTGACACCTGTTTGGTGTTTGTGATGGGTCTTAATGACTAACATATAAATGAAATATGAACCAAATATAACAAACACACCCTAAAACATTTTAAACCTTTATTTTTGTCTTAAAATGTGTAGTTTAATTTATATAAAACCTTGTTGATGAATGAGAGATGATTTATTGAAATCTACTGAACTTCCAGTAAAGAAAGACAGAGCTGTTAGGATGGTAATCTGACATGAGATCTGTGGTTGCAACTGGGACTTTCATCTGAATCATTCATTGATGTCAATGTACAGAAATTCAAGTGATCAGATCTCAAGTCTGAATACTGTCTATAATGACTGAGGAAAAAGAGCATCTCTCACTACCACACATCATGTTATTTATTAACATTCCTAATGAACCATCAAGTCTACTGTTACAGTTAAAACTAGGTTCTAATATATAAACAAACAAAAGAGATTCAAACAATGAACAATGTTAAAGATTTGTAACTTAAGATCACATCCTATGATAAAACAATATTAATATACGATTAAACAAAATTCTATACTGTCACGCCCTGACCGTAGATTGCTTTGTATGTTTCCTGTTTAGTGTTTTGTGTAACGGTCCTGACCTGTTTTATGTTGTTTTTGTATGTGTATTATGGTCAGGGCATGTGTTTTGGGTGGGTAGTCTATGTTTTCTGTTTCTATGTTGGTTTTGGGTTGCCTGGTATGGCTCTTAATTAGAGGCAGGTGGTTTGCGTTTTCCTCTAATTAAGAGTCATATTTAGGTAGGGTGTTCTCACTGTTTGTTTGTGGGTGATTGTCTTCCGTATCTGTGTTATGTCTTGCACCATACGGGACTGTTCGGTTGTTCGTTTCGTTTCGATGTAGTCTGTTCCTGTCCGTAGGAGTTTTACGTTTTAGTTAAGTAAGTTCATGTTCAGGTTTTTTTCGTCTACGTCGTTTTCTTGTTTTGTTTTTTTGAAAGTATTTTGTTTTTCGTGTTGCCATCGTCGTGTTTAAATAAAGGATGGCTTATTTCCCGAATGCTGCATTTTGGTCTGATGATCCTTCTCTCCTCTCCTCATCCGAGGAAGAGGAGAACGACAGCCCATACAGAATCACCCACAAAACTAGGACCAAGCGGCAAGGGAGTGCTCAACAGAGCAACAAGGACTCCTGGACTTGGGAGGAGATCCTGGACGGTAGAGGACCCTGGGCTCAGCCAGGGGAATATCGCCGTCCCAGGGAGGAGTTGGAAGCAGCGAAGGCTGAGAGGCGCTGGTATGAGGAGGCAGCGCGGCGACGCGGTTGGGAGCCCGTGAGTCAGACCCAAAAATGTATTGGGGGGGGCACACGAGGAGTGTGGCAAAGCCGGGTAGGATACCCGAGCCAACTCCCCGTGCTTACCGTGGAGGTAGAAGGCGTCGTACTGGTAAGACACCGTGTTATGCGGTAAAGCGCACGGTGTCCCCAGTACGCGTGCTTAGCCCAGTGCGGGCTATTCCACCTTGCCGCACTGGGAGGGCTAAGTTGGGCATCGAGCCGGATGTCATGAAGCCGGCCCAACGTATCTGGCCTCCAGTACGTCTCCTCGGGCCGGCGTACATGGCACCAGCCTTACAGGTGGTGTCCCCGGTTCGCCTGCATAGCCCAGTGCGGGCTATTCCACCTCGCCGCACTGGCAGGGCTACGGGGACCATTCAACCTGGTAGGGTTGGGGAGGCTCGGTGCTCAAGAGCACGTGTCCTCCTTCACGGTCCGTTAGACCCGGTGCCACCTCCATGTACCAGTCCTCCGGTGGCAGCCCCCCGTACCAGGCTGTCTCTCCGGGTTCTCTCTCCAGCTGTTTCCTCCTCTCCAGCGCAGCCAGTGCCTAGACCACGCACCAGGCTGTCTCTCCTTCTCCTCCCTACAGAGCCGTCCTGCCATGACCAGCCAGAGCCATCCTGCCATGACCAGCCAGAGCCGTCCTGCCATGACCAGCCAGAGCCGTCCTGCCATGACCAGCCAGAGCCGTCCTGCCATGACCAGCCAGAGCCGTCCTGCCATGACCAGCCAGAGCCGTCCTGCCATGACTAGCCAGAGCCGTCCTGCCATGACCTGCCAGAGCCGTCCTGCCATGACCTGCCAGAGCCGTCCTGCCATGACCTGCCAGAGCCGTCCTGCCATGACCTGCCAGAGCCGTCCTGCCATGACCTGCCAGAGCCGTCCAGCCAGGACCTGCCAGAGCCGTCCAGCCAGGACCTGCCAGAGCCGTCCAGCCAGGGCCTGCCAGAGCCGTCCAGCCAGGGCCTGCCAGAGCCGTCCAGCCAGGGCCTGCCAGAGCCGTCCAGCCAGGACCTGCCAGAGCCGTCCAGCCAGGACCTGCCAGAGCCGTCCAGCCAGGACCTGCCAGAGCCGTCCAGCCAGGACCTGCCAGAGCCGTCCAGCCAGGACCTGCCAGAGCCGTCCAGCCAGGACCTGCCAGAGTCCCTCAGCCAGGACCTGCCAGAGTCCCTCAGCCAGGACCTGCCAGAGTCCCTCAGCCAGGACCTGCCAGAGTCCCTCAGCCAGGACCTGCCAGAGTCCCTCAGCCAGGACCTGCCAGAGTCCCTAAGCCAGGACCTGCCAGAGTCCCTCAGCCAGGACCTGCCAGAGTCCCTCAGCCAGGACCGGCCAGAGTCCCTCAGCCAGGACCTGCCCCTTGTCCCGGTGCTGCCCCTTGTCCCGGTGCTGCCCCTTGTCCCGGTGCTGCCCCTTGTCCCGGTGCTGCCCCTTATCCCGGTGCTGCCCCTTGTCCCGGTGCTGCCCCTTGTCCCGGTGCTACCCCTTGTCCCGGTGCTACCCCTTGTCCCGGTGCTGCCCCTTGTCCCGGTGCTGCCCCTTGTCCCGGTGCTGCCCCTTGTCCCGGTGCTGCCCCTTGTCCCGGTGCTGCCCCTTGTCCCGGTGCTGCCCCTTCTCCCGGTGCTGGCCGTTCATTTAGGGGATGTTAGTTTTAGGGTGGTCATTGGGAGGGGAAGACAGAAGCGGGGAGTGACTATGGTGGTGTGGGGACAGCGTCCAGAGCCGGAGCCACCACCGTGGTCAACTGCCCACCCAGACCCTCCCCTGGACTTTGTGCTGGTGCGCCCGGCGTTCGCACCTTGAGGGGGGGGTTCTGTAACGGTCCTGACCTGTTTTATGTTGTTTTTGTATGTGTATTATGGTCAGGGCATGTGTTTTGGGTGGGTAGTCTATGTTTTCTGTTTCTATGTTGGTTTTGGGTTGCCTGGTATGGCTCTTAATTAGAGGCAGGTGGTTTGCGTTTTCCTCTAATTAAGAGTCATATTTAGGTAGGGTGTTCTCACTGTTTGTTTGTGGGTGATTGTCTTCTGTATCTGTGTTATGTCTTGCACCATACGGGACTGTTCGGTTGTTCGTTTCGTTTCGATGTAGTCTGTTCCTGTCCGTAGGAGTTTTACGTTTTAGTTAAGTAAGTTCATGTTCAGGTTTTTTTCGTCTACGTCGTTTTCTTGTTTTGTTTTTTTGAAAGTATTTTGTTTTTCGTGTTGCCATCGTCGTGTTTAAATAAAGGATGGCTTATTTCCCGAATGCTGCATTTTGGTCTGATGATCCTTCTCTCCTCTCCTCATCCGAGGCAGAGGAGAACGACAGCCCTTACATTTTGTTTCACCTTTCAGGACTGTTGTTTTTTCGTATTTTATTAAAATATATGACCACTTACCACGCTGCACCTTGGTCCTCCTCTCCTTCCACCAACGAAAGCCGTTACAAATATATGATTGAACAATATTAAATTTAATAAAACAATATACATCTTGACCAGCACAGATTATTAATGTAAATAAAAAGAGAAATGTAAGGAGAACAATTGACATAATTAGAGTTCGCTCTTTGTCATCATTCTCTTCATCTTCTTCTCCTCCTCTTCTTTCTTGGGAGACCCCTCTTCCTCCTTGTGGAATACCTTCTCATCAAGCTGCTTTTTCCATGTCACTTTGATGTCTGCAGGTAACCCCTGCTCCTTCAGCTTGTTCCTTATCTGGAGAAACAGACACATACAGAAACCCACATTATTTCACTCTGTATTAGTCATTCTAAAGATCTAATACTACCATTTCTTCCTGCTGTACTGAGACGTTCTTCACTTCAACCCTTGGACTCTATGAGGAGACAAGGCGTATATTTGTCCTGTTTCTGTAAGGACCGACGCTGGAGTCTAGAAGCAGGTACTGGGAGTCAACATTTAATGAGGAACAAACATGGAACAAGACAGGATCAGCGTCAGCACACTGGTATACAAAGACAGACTACAATCAATGCTGAAGAAGGGAACAGAGCAGGGGAACAGACAGATATAGGGGAGATGACAGATGTGATTGAGTCCAGGTGAGTCCAATAATTGCTGATGCGCCTGACGGTGGAAGGCAGGTGTGCGTAATGATGATGGCAGGAGTGCGTAATGCCGGGGAGCCTGGCGCCGTCGAGCGCCAGGGGGGAAGAGTGGGAGAAGGCATGACAGTACCCCCCCCCCCCCTCTAGGGGCACCACCCGACGTCCCACCTGGGCGAGCCTGACGGGCTGGCTCTGGACAAGCAGGCTGGGCGTGATATCCTGACGAACTGGGTGAGGCTTGAGAGCCTGGCGAGCCGGCTGAGGCATAGGAGCCTGACAATTTGGCTGAGGCATGAAGGCCTGTCGATACCACTGAGGCGTGGGAGCTCGATGATCCTGTGGAGGCGTAGCAGCCTGACAAGCCGACTGTGTGTAAAAATCTGACGATCCGGCTGATGCCTGACGTGGGATTGGGGCAAGGAACCTCTCGAGCCAGCTTCGGCGTTACTGCCCGACGAACTGCCTTAGGCACCCCCGGTTCCATCGGTGGGCAGGTGTGCCTAATGCTGGGGATACTAGCGCCCTCGAATGCCAGGGGGGAAGAGCAGGCGTGACAATTTCACAAATGTACAAGTGTTTGAATTGGAAATGTGTTTTTGAATGTCCCACTCTCCCTGAGACACCTTCGGAGAGTTGTGTCACAGCCAGGAGAAAAAGTCATCCACAACAGACTAGGACCCAGACCAGAGAGGAGGTCATCCACAACAGACTAGGACCCAGACCAGAGAGGAGGTCATCCACAAAATACATTTTTCCAGACCAGAAAAGATGTCTGTACAGTTTGTATCATTACTCGGTGAAAAGGGGGAAACTGACCTCTTGTAAGACGGCGTCCTGAACAGCAAGATCTTTGAGATTCCCATTTTGATCCTTTGGGGTCAACTTCACTCTCACCACCTGTCTCTTCAGTTGAGGTTTCGCAGGGTTTGGGGAGGCAGTCTTGTGTGTAATCGGGGGAGTAGTCGTGGTTGTGGGCAGGGGGGTAGTCATAGTTGTGGGCAGGGGGGCAGTCGTGGTTTTGGGCAGGGGGGAAGTCGTAGTTGTGGCTAGGGGGCTAGTCGTTGTTGTGGGTGTGGGCAGGGGGGCAGTTGTGGTCTCCACAGCTATGCCAAGAATAGAATACAATACCACAATGACAGTAGTGAATCACGGGTGCAACATTAGTTCTCCTGTCATCATAGTATCAGGTAGATCAGGTGGAGAATATGGTAACTTACCATAGCAGATGAATTGAAAGGCGTTATCACAGGGATCATTTCTCCATTTAGCATGATAAGGAGAAGAAGGATTAGAATGCACCAGAGTGCAGTTGAATGCCTGTTCTGTTGAAAGCCATCCTGGACACCAGTTTCTGAATGAGGAGTCACTCTGGTCTGACCATATCCAGGAGTCTTGAAACAGACCGATCCACACAGGAAGTCCACTCAGTGATATCTTCTGCTCTATCTCTGTGTTCTCAGTCTGATTCCTCACACTGACCAGGTCTGTGTGATGCTGTCTGCAGAAACTCTGAGCATCTATCCAGGTCTTGTTCTCCTGAATTAAGACGTATGTTGGGTTGGTGTCTTGTTTTCCTGCAAAAGTCAAATGTAATAATCAATACAAATATCCAGTGAAATATCATCTACTGATCATCTATAGTACATGTTGTCATTGATTTGATAACAGATCAATAACTGATTAACAACTTAAAGTTATCATGAGTGTAACGGCTTTCTTCCTGGGATGAAGGAGAGGACCAAAATGCAGCGTGGCTAGTGTTCAACATGATTTAATAAAGAAGAGACAATAACGTGAACACTATACAAAATAACAAATGTGAAAACCGAGACAGTCCTATCTGGTGCAGAACACAAAGACAGAAGACAACCACCCACAATCCCCAACACAAAACAAGCCACCTATATATGATTCTCAATCAGGGACAACGATTGACAGCTGCCTCTGATTGAGAACCATATCAGGCTGAACACAGAAACAGACAAACTAGACACACAACATAGAATGCCCACCCAGCTCACGTCCTGACCAACACTAAACAAGCAAAACACACAAGAACTATGGTCAGGACGTGACAGTACCCCCCTCCTGAGGTGCGAACTCCGGACGCACCCCTAAAACTCCAGGGGAGGGTCTGGGTGGGCATCTGGCCGCGGTGGCGGCTCCGGTGCAGGACGAGGACACCACTCCACCATTGTCTTTGTCCCCCTCCTTAGCGTCCTTTGAGTGGCGACCCTCGCCCCCAACCCTGGTCTAGGAACCTTCACAAAGGTCCCCCCTAGATATAGGAGGAAGCTCAGGACAGAGAGGTAGCTCAGGACAGAGAGGTAGCTCAGGACAGAGGGGCAACGCCGGACTGAAGGGCAGCTCCGGACAGAGAGGCCGCTCTGGACTGAAGGGCAGCTCCGGACTAATGGCAGCTCCGGGCTGAGGGGCAGCTCATGACTGGAGGGCAGCTCATGACTGGAGGGCAGCTCATGACTGGAGGGCAGCTCATGACTGGAGGGCAGCTCATGACTGGAGGGCAGCTCATGACTGGAGGGCAGCTCATGACTGGAAAGCAGCTCATGACTGGAAGGCAGCTCATGACTGGAGGGCAACTCATGACTGGCTGGCGGCTCTGGCAGCTCCTGACTGGCTGGCGGCTCTGGCAGCTCCTGACTGGCTGGCGGCTCTGGCAGCTCCTGACTGGTTGGCGGCTCTGACAGCTCCTGACTGACTGACGGCTCTAGCGGCTCCTGACTGACGGACGGCTCTAGCGGCTCCTGACTGACTGACGGATCTAGCGGCTCCTGACTGACGAACGGCTCTGACGGCTCGGGAAAGACGGACGGCTCAGATGACGCTGGGCAGACGGATGGCTCAGATGGCGCTGGGCAGACGGATGGCTCAGATGGCGCTGTGCAGACGGATGGCTCAGATGGCGCTGTGCAGACGGATGGCTCAGATGGCGCTGAGCAGGCAGGCAGCTCAGATGGCGCTGGACAGACGGCCGACTCTGACCTGCTGAGGCGCACAGTAGGCCTGGTGCGTGGTGCCGGAACTGGTGGTACCGGACTGGAGACACGCACCTCAAGGCTAGTGCGGGGAGCAGGAACAGGGCACACTGGACTCTCAAAGCGCACTATAGGCCTGGTGCGTGGTACCGGCACTGCTGGTACCTGGCTGAGGGCACGCACCTCAGGGCGAGTGCGGGGAGAAGGATCAGTGCGTACAGGGCTCTGGAGACGCACGGGAGGCTTGGTGCGTGGTGCCGGAACTGGAGGCACTGGGCTGGAGACACGCACTACAGGGAGAGTTCGTGGAGGAGGAACAGGGCTCTGGAGACGCACAGGAAGCCTGGTGCGTGGTGTAGGCACTGGTGGTACTGGGCTGGGGCGGAAAGGTGGAGCCGGATATACCGGACCGTGCAGGTGTACTGGCTCCCTTGAGCACCGAGCCTGCCCAACCTTACCTGGTTGAATGCTCCCTGTAGCCCGTCCAGTGCGGGGAGGTGGAATAACCCGCACTGGGCTGTGTTGGCGAACGGGGGACACCATGCGTAAGGCTTGTGCCATGTACACCGGCCCGAGGAGAAGTACTGGAGGCTAGATATGTTGAGCCGGCTTCATGGCACTTGGCTCAATGCTCAATCTAGCCCGGCCAGTGCGGGGAGGTGGAATAACCCACACCGGACTATGCACACGTACAGGAGACACCGCGCGCTCTTCCGCATAACACGGTGTCTGCCCGTACTCCCGCTCTCCACGGTAAGCATGGGAAGTGGGCGCAGGTCTCCTACCTGACTTCGCCACACTATCCTTTTGCCCCCCCCCCCCCCCCCCCCAATACATTTTTGGGGTTTCTTCACGGGCTTCTTACCGCGCCGTCGTGCTAACCTCATTCGCCGGTATCCCTCCGCACATTGCTCCATCGAATCCCAGGCGGGCTCCGGCACTCTCCCTGGGTCAACCGACCACCTGTCTATTTCCTCCCAAGTGGTGTAACCCAGATCCGGATCCTGCTGCCAAGCTAGCTCCTCGAAACGCTGCCTCTCCGCTTTTGCTGCCTCCTGCTCTGCTTTGGGGCGGCGATACTCCTCTGGCTCTGCCCAGGGTCCTTTTCCGTCCAGCTCGTCCTCCCATGTCCATTTCTCCTGGTCCCGCTGCTGCCGCTGCTGCCCGTTGCTACGCTGCTTGATCCGAGTTTGGTGGGTGGTTCTGTAACGGCTTTCTTCCTGGGATGAAGGAGAGGACCAAAATGCAGCGCGGCTAGTGTTCAACATGATTTAATAAAGAAGAGACAATAACGTGAACACTATACAACATACAAAATAACAAGTGTGAAAACCGAGACAGTCCTATCTGGTGCAGAACACAAAGACAGAAGACAACCACCCACAATCCCCAACACAAAACAAGCCACCTATATATGATTCTCAATCAGGGACAACGATTGACAGCTGCCTCTGATTGAGAACCATATCAGGCTGAACACAGAAACAGACAAACTAGACACACAACATAGAATGTCCA
The DNA here is from genome assembly GCF_029448725.1 of Salvelinus fontinalis. Lineage (NCBI taxonomy): Eukaryota > Metazoa > Chordata > Actinopteri > Salmoniformes > Salmonidae > Salvelinus > Salvelinus fontinalis. The sequence goes on from NC_074675.1 coordinate 49,689,653, forward strand.
CCCAGCTCACGTCCTGACCAACACTAAACAAGCAAAACACACAAGAACTATGGTCAGGACGTGACAATGAGTCTATGTTTCAATTCAATGGCAGCTCCAGCACTTTTAACAGGCTTCATCATTAGTATGTAAACACTCACCATCATAACAGATGAAGTGATGCTGGTCATCACAGGAGGTGTTGTTCCACAGACCAGCTGTACTCATTAAAGCACAGTTACCATTTTGGGGCGTCCCAGTGTCCCAGTTTCTGAACTCAGTCTCCCCCTCTCTGTAGAAACGTCTGTCTACCAGAGACCAGTGCCACTTCATGGAGTCTCCCTTCTTCAGTCCAATCCAGAACCAGTAATTATAACTACTGACACTGGTAATCAGCCTGTTCAGGTCCTCCATGTCATCTACTGTAGCCAGATCAGTGTAATTCTCTCTGCAGTAACTCTGGGCATCAGTCCAGGTCATATAGTTGGTAATGAGGTGATACTGATAAATAAGACATGAGGAAGGTGTGTGGAACCCTGTGAACAGAATAATGATTCATGACCGACATTTTATCCAGCAACCGTTCACCCCCAACCACACTCATCTATGCATCTTGCACGTGGTACATCCAATTGTGTAAGCAGACACACAGACACACACACACACACACACACACACACACACACACACACACACACACACACACACACACACACACACACACACACACACACACACACACACACACACACACACACACACACACACACACACACACACACACATCATGAACTGACCTGAGATTAAGACGGTGAGGTACAGAGTAGTTTCCATCAGTGTGAAATTCAAAGGAAATATGATTAAAATAGGGAACAGAGACTCCTACACTCAGTTTAGAGTTGTGTTGTGACAAAGCCAGGGACACCAACTGAGCGTTTTGTAAAAGTTTAGAAACAGTTTTTTGAAGGAAGAATTCGTGAAAATCAATTGATTTTAATTAGTCACAGTATCAACTGAACCATGATCCAGTGCCTTTTTCACATTCAATGTACCTTTATCTTAGCTTTAATTAGCTTTTAAAATGAAACAAAATGTGTGGATTGTATGAAATTAGCTACAAAACAGCAGATTTAACTCTGCTCCATGGCCAAACGTATAGAATTGTAGGAAAGTGGCTTTAAAACAGAGGGAGGAAGAGAGAGTGGGGTATATGAGGTAAATTGACTGAAAGTGGTGGCGGGGGAGGGGCATAGAGTTAATAGAAGGGGGGGGGTGAATGTGGACTAATTTGAGTTTGACACTCCCAGGTAAAGACACTTGACTGGAACAGGACTGGAGGTACACCACAGAGACAGGCAGGAACCCAGCGGCCCTGGTCTCAGCTCTCACTCCCTGACCAGCACTGCTCCCCCTATATCAGCAGTAAATAACATTCACCCACTGCATCTGTACTGATGAAATATGCTCCGTTTCTCCATACTCTCTCTCGCTCCCACACTCTGACTTTCTTTCTCTCTCATCTGGTCCCTCTATATTTATGTCCCTCTCCTTCCCTTTCACACTCTCTTTCTGTCCCTCCCTGTGTTCCCTCTGTCTTTTTCTCCCTCTCCATCTCTCTCAGAAAGACATGGCATCTTTCTCTCACGTTGCCGCTGTTTGTTTATGTCACTTTAATAGTGCTACACTCATTCACTCTTTTTACCAGTCCAGTTCTGTTTTTTTGTTTAACTATCCTTGTGGGTACCAGAAGTCCTCACAAGGATAGTTCAACTTGGAAAATTCCGGCAGGAGGGGAAATTTTGCCAGTCCCCACGTGGAAAAAGGCTATTTTAGGCTTAGGGGTTAGGGTTACAATTAGGGTTATAAATAAGGTTTGGGGTTATGTCACTGGACCCCAGGAAGAGTAGCAGCAGCTATTTGGGATCCTTAATATGTACACATAAATACAAATATGGTTAGGTATAGTTTTAGGGTTAAGGTTAGGCATAGGGTTATGATTAGGTTAAGAGTTAAGGTTAGGGTTGGATTTAGGGTTAGGGCTCAGGGAAAATAGAATTTTGGATTTGGTCTCCACAAGGACAGCAGTACAACATTCTCTGTCTGTCTTTTTCTTTAATAATAAATAGCTTGTAAATAGGCTTATGGAGGTCATGACCTCAATACTCTATCTATGCTGCTGTTGTTGTGTTAACAGTCCCTTATCACATTTAGTGGTGAGCATCGCTGTCCGTAAAGTACAAAAGGCCCTTTCAGGTTTCTATTATCATGATCTCTTCCATTGAGGCCAAAATAGTTTGCATACAGATAGTGAAGGAAAATGCAGCATATGGATAGATAGAGATCCAGATTAAAGCTACAAACAATGCACGCAGGGCATAATTAGGCCAATATCCACTAATAATAAAAACTCAAAGAGAAATTTTTAGAAACAAACCCCATCTCATATCATTACCAAGCCCTGCAATGCCAAGAGCAGAGCAAATAAGAGTCCCCTCATTCAGCTGGTCCTGAGTTCACAAACCTGTTCTACTAACACACTGAAGCCTCAGGATCAGAACATCCAATCAACCAAATTACAACACAGTCAAAACAAAACGACATTACCTACTGGGAAACACAAGCACAAAACAATATTCAGTTCTATCTGGCCCTAAAACGACAGTACACCGTGGCTAACTATTTAACCATGGTTACTGATCAAAACCTAAGAAGAAAATTGACAAAGTACAGGCTCAGTGAGCACAGCCTTGCCATTGCGAAGGGTAGACACAGGAAAACCTGGGGAAATTCCTTTAGAGGAATGACTGTGCAACCACTGCACCCACAGCAGAACCCAAGACAGAGCTGCATTTCGTGACAAAGGTCCAAAATATAAAACTATGAAGTGTAATTTCCCCAAATTTGAAACCCTTATTCAAGGTTTCAAAGACCTATCTGATGAGAATAGAGTACCCGTCCTGTTGGAGGAGGAAGCAGAGAGCTATGTTGCTGCCTGCCATATTGTTCAATGTATGGTTATTTGGATCGTTGATTATTGTTGTTACTGATGTCCCGTCGACAATATTGATTATTATTATTAATTATGTGAATATTGTAAATCTCCAAAGTAAACTTTGGCAATGTGTACATCATACCGATGAAGCAAATTCAACTGGATTGAGAGAGTTCTACTTTCTATGTTGAATTCCTTTTGATAAAACCTACTACTTTGTAAAGAATGAGTATAAAAGCTATATCGATAGCATCGTATCAAATTCTCCATCCCTTTGTTTGTGGTTTTTACACGTCTGTTGCTGAACATGGGAAGGTTGTGAGGCAGGTAGGAGTGAGATGAGCAGGTTCTCATGAGGGCCCTAAATCACCTAAATGATGTCACTATTGGAATTGAAGGGGATTCCTTAGTGCTTTGAGAGTTGCTTTGTGGTTTGACTGGAGAGCAGGAAATGACATGCACCAAAGGAACATAAAAACAGGAACAGACGCAATACCAATCAGACAGCCACACACACTGGATGTGTAATGCACCATCACACAAGTAGCAGATGCAAACACACACACTCAGTCATTCAGACACACTCACAGTAGTATGCACGTAACATGCAGATACACCTATTCACAACAAACTCTCTGTTATTGTCACGTTCCTGACCTGTTTTATGTTATTTTTGTATGTGTTTAGTTGGTCAGGGCGTGAGTTGGGGTGGGCATTCTATGTTTTGTGTTTCTATGTTTAGGTCACTTGTAATTAGCCTTATATGGTTCTCAATCAGAGACAGGTGTTTGACGTTTTCCTCTGATTGAGAACCATATATAGGTTGGCTGTTAACACTGTTTGTTTGTGGGTGATTGTCTTCCGTGTCTGTGTCTGCGCACCACACGGGACTGTTTCGTTTGTTCGTTCGTTTGATGTAGTCTGTTCCTGTTCGTGAGTTCTTCGTGTAGTTATGTAAGTTCCATGTTCAGGTCTGTCTACGTCGTTTTGTTATTTTGTAATTTTCCAAGTGTTTTTTCGTGTTCGTCTTTGTCTTGAAATAACTTCAATATGTCATCACACCTCGCTGCATTTTGGTCGAATCCTTGCTCCTCCTCTTCGGATGAAGAGGAGGAGGAGAACCGTTACAGTTATGTTGGATGTTATCTGACAAAAACACTTACATGATAACCTCCAAACAAGAAACCATATATCTGACAATACACTGTTTAATCAGATTTAAATTCAATCACTTCCTGTGTTTTGTTTGTAGTTTTGATGTCCTCTAAATAATTGCTCAGTAATTGGTCACTCAAAAGTGTTACATTATCTTTTAATGCCGTCCTTTTCAGGTTTAGTCAGCTTCAGCTGCTGTCTGAACTCCTTACTCGTTTATTTCATTAGTGACTTAAGAAAAGTGTTTTTCCCATCTCTTCCCTGTGAGGGCAGACCATATCTAGCGAGGGCAGCCCATATCTAGCGAGGGCAGCTCATATCTAGCGAGGGCAGCTCATATCTAGCGAGGGCAGCTCATATCTAGCGAGGGCAGCTCATATCTAGCGAGGGCAGCTCATATCTAGCGAGGGCAGCTCATATCTAGCGAGGGCAGCCCATATCTAGCAAGGGCAGCCCATATCTAGCGAGGGCAGCCCATATCTAGCGAGGGCAGCCCATATCTAGCGAGGGCAGCCCATATCAGACCTCACTTTGCAAGCACACATGCCCACATTGGACCCCACGTCGGCTGACCACGCTGGACCCCACGTCGGCTGACCACGCTGGACCCCACGTCGGCTGGCCACGCTGGACCCCACGTCGGCTGACCACGCTGGACCCCACGTCGGCTGACCACGCTGGACCCCACGTCGGCTGGCCACGCTGGACCCCACGTCGGCTGACCACGCTGGACCCCACGTCGGCTGGCCACGCTGGACCCCACGTCGGCTGGCCACGCTGGACCCCACGTCGGCTGACCACGCTGGACCCCACGTCGGTCCGGTTTTGAGCTTGAACAAACAACAACAGGGCAATGCTATAGTATGCGTGTCACTAAAACCACATGTTAGCATATAGTTGCTTAGCATACGCAAATCACAAACAAAGTAGCCTTCCACCACCTTCCATGTTACGTCACAACCACAGTACAATGCCACCTTCTGTAGACATCATATGTGTAGGTGCAAGGAGTCACTAGGCTCTCTGGTGAGAGAGAGGTGTCCGTTCTCACCTTAAATTATTCATTTTCTGTAAATGGCAGGAATCATGAATAAATGCCACCTTCCCAGTTGCCCATGGTAAAATAAAGCACATTGGACTGAAAGAAAAACGTTGACACGAATAAGACTTTTAAGGAGGATTTAGGGGATGTCGTGGACGTTTAATGTATTAGCACACAAATGATTGTCTTGTTAGTTTTGGTTGATTTCCAACATGGTGGCTCACTGTCTGGATTGGAACTGTGTGGAAAGAGCCTTTTCCTCTCCTTAGAAAAACCTCATAGACACTCACATGCACACGCACACACACAGGAAGGCTGACAGGCTTCTACTTGTGTGATGGTGGCTAACACATCTGATTGGCTGTCTGATTGGTATTATGTCTGTTCCTATTTTTATGTTCCTTCGGTGCATGTCATTTCCTGCTCTCCAGTCAAACCACAAAGCAACTCTCAAAGCACTAAGGAATCCCCTTCAATTCCAATAGTGACATCATTTAGGTGATTTAGGGCCCTAAGCATTGACCCCATGAGAACCTGCTCATCTCACTCCTACCTGCCTCACAACCTCCCCATGTTCAGCAACAGACGTGTAAAAACCACAAACAAAGGGATGGAGAATTTGATACGATGCTATTGATATAGCTTTTATACTCATTCTTTACAAAGTAGTAGGTTTTATCAAAAGGAATTCAACATAGAAAGTAGAACTCTCTCAATCCAGTTGAATTTGCTTCATCGGTATGATGTACACATTGCCAAAGTTTACTTTGGAGATTTACAATATTCACATAATTAATAATAATAATCAATATTGTTGACGGGACAACAGTAACAACAATAATCAACGATCCAAATAACCATACATTGAACAATATGGCAGGCAGCAACACAGCTCTCTGCTTCCTCCTCCAACAGGACGGGTACTCTATTCTCATCAGATAGGTCTTTGAAACCTTGAATAAGGGTTTCAAATTTGGGGAAATTACACTTCATAGTTTTATATTTTGGACCTTTGTCACGAAATGCAGTTCTGTCTTGGGTTCTGCTGTGGGTGCAGTGGTTGCACAGTCATTTCTCTAAAGGGATTTCCCCAGGTTTTCCCGTGTCTACCCTTCGCAATGGCAAGGCTGTGCTCACTGAGCCTGTACTTTGTCAATTTTCTTCTTAGGTTTTGATCAGTAACCATGGTTAAATAGTTAGCCACGGTGTACTGTCGTTTTAGGGCCAGATAGAACTGAATATTGTTTTGTGCTTGTGTTTCCCAGTAGATAATGTCATTTTGTTTTGACTGTGTTGTAATTTGGTTGATTGGATGTTGTGATCCTGAGGCTTCAGTGTGTTAGTAGAACAGGTTTGTGAACTCAGGACCAGCTGAATGAGGGGACTTTTATTTGCTCTGCTCTTGGCATTGCAGGGCTTGGTAATGATATGAGATGGGGTCACTGTATTTCATATGTTTCTAAAATTTCTCTTTGAGTTTTTATTATTAGTTGATATTGGCCTAATTATGCCCTGCGTACATTGTTTGTAGCTTTAATCTGGATTTCTGTCTATTCATATGCTGTCTTTTCCTTCACTATCTGTATGCAAACTATTTTGGCCTCAATGGAAGAGATCATGATAATAGAAACCTGAAAGGGCCTTTTGTACTTTACGGACAGCGATGCTCACCACTAAATGTGATAAGGGACTGTTAACACAACAACAGCAGCATAGATAGAGTATTGAGGTCATGACCTCAATAAGCCTATTTACAAGCTATTTATTATTAAAGAAAAAGACAGACAGAGAATGTTGTACTGCTGTCCTTGTGGAGACCAAATCCAAAATCCTATTTTCCCTGAGCCCTAACCCTAAATCCAACCCTAACCTTAACTCTTAACCTAATCATAACCCTATGCCTAACCTTAACCCTAAAACTATACCTAACCATATTTGTATTTATGTGTACATATTAAGGATCCCAAATAGCTGCTGCTACTCTTCCTGGGGTCCAGTGACATAACCCCAAACCTTATTTATAACCCTAATTGTAACCCTAACCCCTAAGCCTAAAATAGCCTTTTTCCACGTGGGGACTGGCAAAATGTCCCCTCCTGCTGGAATTTTCCAAGTTGAACTATCCTTGTGAGGACTTCTGGTACCCACAAGGATAGTTAAACAAAAAAACAGAACTGGACTGGTAAAAAGAGTGAATGAGTGTAGCACTATTAAAGTGACATAAACAAACAGCGGCAACGTGAGAGAAAGATGCCATGTCTTTCTGAGAGAGATGGAGAGGGAGAAAAAGACAGAGGGAACACAGGGAGGGACAGAAAGAGAGTGTGAAAGGGAAGGAGAGGGACATAAATATAGAGGGACCAGATGAGAGAGAAAGAAAGTCAGAGTGTGGGAGCGAGAGAGAGTATGGAGAAACGGAGCATATTTCATCAGTACAGATGCAGTGGGTGAATGTTATTTACTGCTGATATAGGGGGAGCAGTGCTGGTCAGGGAGTGAGAGCTGAGACCAGGGCCGCTGGGTTCCTGCCTGTCTCTGTGGTGTACCTCCAGTCCTGTTCCAGTCAAGTGTCTTTACCTGGGAGTGTCAAACTCAAATTAGTCCACATTCACCCCCCCCCTTCTATTAACTCTATGCCCCTCCCCCACCACCACTTTCGGTCAATTTACCTCATATACCCCACTCTCTCTTCCTCCCTCTGTTTTAAAGCCACTTTCCTACAATTCTACACGTTTGGCCATGGAGCAGAGTTAAATCTGCTGTTTTGTAGCTAATTTCATACAATCCACACATTTTGTTTCATTTTAAAAGCTAATTAAAGCTAAGATAAAGGTACATTGAATGTGAAAAAGGCACTGGATCATGGTTCAGTTGATACTGTGACTAATTCAAATCAATTGATTTTCACGAATTGTTCCTTCAAAAAACTGTTTCTAAACTTTTACAAAACACGCAGCTGGTATCCCTGGCTTTGTCCAACCCTGTTGCTATAGTGATAGATGTTACATGCCACATGCTCGTTTGAGTAAGATAATAACATGATGAGAATGTCTACTCCTTTTTGCATACCCCTATTTGGAAACAAAGAATGTGAAAAACAAATTCTAATCAATGAGTATCAGTTTAAGATGTATATAGGGCCAAGCAGGGGGGGACAGACACACAGAAGGAGAGAGAGCAGGAGAGAACAAGATAGACGGAGAGAGACAGAATTTCCTACAAACAACACGTGAGGCCATGTTTAAAATGTATAATATTTTTAGCATTAGTATAGAGAAATTAATGTAACCCAGTTGTTTTTCAATGATTCTGGTTACATTTCAGATGTGATGGTGTATTTTCAGAACTCTTGGAACACAACTCTAAACTGAGTGTAGGAGTCTCTGTTCACTATTTTAATCATATTTCCTTTGAATTTCACATTGATGGAAACTACTCTGTACCTCACCCTCTTAATCTCAGGTCAGTTCATGATGTGTGTGTGTGTGTGTGTGTGTGTGTGTGTGTGTGTGTGTGTGTGTGTGTGTGTGTGTGTGTGTGTGTGTGTGTGTGTGCTTACACAATTGGATGTACCACGTGCAAGATGCATAGATGAGTGTGGTTGGGGGTGAACGGTTGCTGGATAAAATGTCGGTCATGAATCATTTTTCTCTTCACAGGGTTCTACACACCTTCCTCATGTCTTATTTATCAGTATCACCTCATTACCAACTATATGACCTGGACTGATGCCCAGAGTTACTGCAGAGAGAATTACACTGATCTGGCTACAGTAGATGACATGGAGGACCTGAACAGGCTGATTACCAGTGTCAGTAGTTATAATTACTGGTTCTGGATTGGACTGAAGAAGGGAGACTCCATGAAGTGGCACTGGTCTCTGGCAGACAGACGTTTCTACAGAGAGGGGGAGACTGAGTTCAGAAACTGGGACACTGGGACGCCCCAAAATGGTAACTGTGCTTTAATGAGTACAGCTGGTCTGTGGAACAACACCTCCTGTGATGACCAGCATCACTTCATCTGTTATGATGGTGAGTGTTTACATACTAATGATGAAGCCTGTTCTAAGTGCTGGAGCTGCCATTGAATTGAAACATAGACTCATTGTCACGTCCTGACCATAGTTCTTGTGTGTTTTGCTTGTTTAGTGTTGGTCAGGACGTGAGCTGGGTGGACATTCTATGTTGTGTGTCTAGTTTGTCTGTTTCTGTGTTCAGCCTGATATGGTTCTCAATCAGAGGCAGCTGTCAATCGTTGTCCCTGATTGAGAATCATATATAGGTGGCTTGTTTTGTGTTGGGGATTGTGGGTGGTTGTCTTCTGTCTTTGTGTTCTGCACCAGATAGGACTGTCTCGGTTTTCACATTTGTTATTTTGTATTTTGTATAGTGTTCACGTTATTGTCTCTTCTTTATTAAATCATGTTGAACACTAGCCGCGCTGCATTTTGGTCCTCTCCTTCATCCCAGGAAGAAAGCCGTTACAGAACCACCCACCAAACTCGGACCAAGCAGCGTAGCAACGGGCAGCAGCGGCAGCAGCAGCAGCAGCGGGACCAGGAGAAATGGACATGGGAGGACGAGCTGGACGGAAAAGGACCCTGGACAGAGCCAGAGGAGTATCGCCGCCCCAAAGCAGAGCTGGAGGCAGCAAAAGCGGAGAGGCAGCGTTTCGAGGAGCTAGCTTGGCAGCAGGAGCCGGATCTGGGTTACACCACTTGGGAGGAAATAGACAGGTGGTCGGTTGACCCAGGGAGAGTGCCGGAGCCCGCCTGGGATTCGATGGAGCAATATGCGGAGGGATACCGGCGAATGAGGTTAGCACAACGGCGCGGTAAGAAGCCCGTGAAGAAACCCCAAAAATGTATTGGGGGAGGGGGGGGGGGGCTAAAGGATAGTGTGGCGAAGTCAGGTAGGAGACCTGCGCCCACTTCCCATGCTTCCGTGGAGAGCGGGAGCACGGGCAGACACCGTGTTATGCGGAAGAGCGCGCGGTGTCTCCTGTACGTGTGCATAGTCCGGTGTGGGTTATTCCACCTCCCGGCACTGGCCGGGCTAGATTGAGCATTGAGCCAAGTGCCATGAAGCTGGCTCAACATATCTAGCCTCCAGTACGTCTCCTCGGGCCGGTGTACATGGCACCAGCCTTACGCATGGTGTCCCCCGTTCGCCAACACAGCCCAGTGCGGGTTATTCCACCTCCCCGCACTGGACGGGCTACAGGGAGCATTCAACCAGGTAAGGTTGGGCAGGCTCGGTGCTCAAGGGAGCCAGTACACCTGCACGGTCCGGTATATCCGACTCCACCTTTCCGCCCCAGCCCAGTACCACCAGTGCCTACACCACGCACCAGGCTTCCTGTGCGTCTCCAGAGCCCTGTTCCTCCTCCACGCACTCTCCCTGTAGTGCGTGTCTCCAGCCCAGTGCCTCCAGTTCCGGCACCACGCACCAAACCTCCTGTGCGTCTCCAGAGCCCTGTACGCACTGATCCTTCTCCCCGCACTCGCCCTGAGGTGCGTGCCCTCAGCCCGGTACCAGCAGTGCCGGTACCACGCACCAGACCTATAGTGCGCTTTGAGAGTCCAGTGTGCCCTGTTCCTGCTCCCCGCACTAGCCTTGAGGTGCGTGTCTCCAGTCCGGTACCACCAGTTCCGGCACCACGCACCAGGCCTACTGTGCGCCTCAGCAGGTCAGAGTCGGCCGTCTGTCCAGCGCCGTCTGAGCTGCCTGGCCAGCGCCATCTGAGCCATCCGTCTGCTCAGCGCCATCTGAGCCATCCGTCTGCCCAGCGCCATCTGAGCCATCCGTCTGCACAGCGCCATCTGAGCCATCCGTCTGCCCAGCGCCATCTGAGCCATCCGTCTGCCCAGCGTCATCTGAGCCGCCCGTCTGTCCCGAGCCGTTAGAGCCGCCCGTCTGTCCCGAGCCATTAGAGCCGCCCGTCTTTCCCGAGCCGTCAGAGCCGTTCGTCAGTCAGGAGCCGCTAGAGCCGTCAGTCAGTCAGGAGCCGCTAGAGCCGTCCGTCAGTCAGGAGCCGCTAGAGCCGTCAGTCAGTCAGGAGCTGTCAGAGCCGCCAGCCAGTCAGGAGCTGCCAGAGCCGCCATCTAGTCAGGAGCTGCCAGAGCCGCCAGCCAGTCAGGAGCTGCCAGAGCCGCCAGCCAGTCATGAGTTGCCCTCCAGTCATGAGCTGCCTTCCAGTCATGAGCTGCCTTCCAGTCATGAGCTGCTTTCCAGTCATGAGCTGCCCCCAGTCATGAGCTGCCCGCCAGTCATGAGATGCCCGCCAGTCTTGAGCTGCCCTCCAGTCATGAGCTGCCCTCCAGTCATGAGCTGCCCTCCAGTCATGAGCTGCCCTCCAGTCATAAGCTGCCCTCCAGTCATGAGCTGCCCCTCAGCCCGGAGCTGCCATTAGTCCGGAGCTGCCCTTCAGTCCAGAGCGGCCTCTCTGTCCGGAGCTGCCCTTCAGTCCGGAGTTGCCCCTCTGTCCTGAGCTACCTCTCTGTCCTGAGCTACCTCTCTGTCCTGAGCTGTCTCCTATATCTAGGGGGGACCTTTGTGAAGGTTCCTAGACCAGGGTTGGGGGCGAGGGTCGCCACTCAAAGGACGCTAAGGAGGGGGACAAAGACAATGGTGGAGTGGTGTCCTCGTCCTGCCCCGGAGCCGCCACCGCGGACAGATGCCCACCCAGACCCTCCCCTGGAGTTTTAGGGGTGCGTCCGGAGTTCGCACCTCAGGAGGGGGGTACTGTCACGTCCTGACCATAGTTCTTGTGTGTTTTGCTTGTTTAGTGTTGGTCAGGACGTGAGCTGGGTGGGCATTCTATGTTGTGTGTCTAGTTTGTCTGTTTCTGTGTTCAGCCTGATATGGTTCTCAATCAGAGGCAGCTGTCAATCGTTGTCCCTGATTGAGAATCATATATAGGTGGCTTGTTTTGTGTTGGGGATTGTGGGTGGTTGTCTTCTGTCTTTGTGTTCTGCACCAGATATGACTGTCTCGGTTTTCACATTTGTTATTTTGTATAGTGTTCACGTTATTGTCTCTTCTTTATTAAATCATGTTGAACACTAGCCACGCTGCATTTTGGTCCTCTCCTTCATCCCAGGAAGAAAGCAGTTACACTCATGATAACTTTAAGTTGTTAATCAGTTATTGATCTGTTATCAAATCAATGACACCATTTCCTCCAATGCTGGAGTGTAACGGTCCTGACCTGTTTTATGTTGTTTTTTGTATGTGTTTAGGTCAGGGCATGTGTTTTGGGTGGGCAGTCTATGTTATCTGTTTCTATGTTGGTTTTGGTTGCCTGGTATGGCTCTTAATTAGAGGCAGGTGTTTTGCGTTCTCCTCTAATTAAGAGTCATATTTAGGTAGGGTGTTCTCACTGTTTGTTTGTGGGTGATTGTCTCCTGTGTCGTCGAATGTATGTACCATACGGGACTGTTTGGCTGTTCGTTTATTTTGATGTCGTCTGTTTCCTGTCCGTGAGTTTACGTGTAGTTATGTAAGTTTATGTTCAGGTTTCGTCGACGTCGTTTTCTTGTTTTGTAAATTTTGAAAGTGTTTTGTTTCTTGTTGCCATCGTCGTTGTAAATAAAAAGATGGCTTATTTCCCAAATGCTGCATTTTGGTCTGATGATCCTTCTCTCCTCTCCTCGTCCGAGGATGAGGAGGAAGACAGCCCTTACAGAATCACCCACCACGCTAAGACCAAGCGGCAAGGGAATGCTCAACAGAGCAACAAGGACTCCTGGACTTGGGAGGAGATCCTGGATGGTAGAGGACCTTGGGCTCAGCCAGGGGAATATCGCCGTCCCAAGGAGGAGTTGGAAGCAGCGAAGGCTGAGAGGCGCTGGTATGAGGAGGCAGCGCGGCGACGCGGTTGGGAGCCCGTGAGTCAGACCCAAAAATTTCTTGGGGGGGGGGCACACGAGGAGTGTGGCAAAGCCGGGTAGGATACCCGAGCCAACTCCCCGTGCTTACCGTGGAGGTAGAAGGCGACGTACTGGTAAGACACCGTGTTATGCGGTAAAGCGCAGGGTGTCCCCAGTACGCGTGCTTAGCCCAGTGCGGGCTATTCCACCTTGCCGCACTGGGAGGGCTAAGTTGGGCATCGAGCCGGATGTCATGAAGCCGGCCCAACGTATCTGGCCTCCAGTACGTCTCCTCGGGCCGGCGTACATGGCACCAGCCTTACAGGTGGTGTCCCCGGTTCGCCTGCATAGCCCAGTGCAGGCTATTCCACCTCGCCGCACTGGCAGGGCTACGGGGACCATTCAACCTGGTGGGGTTGGGGAGGCTCGGTGCTCAAGAAGACGTGTCCTCCTTCACGGTCCGGTAGACCCGGTGCCACCTCCATGTACCAGTCCTCCGGTGGCAGCCCCCCGTACCAGGCTGTCTCTCCGGGTTCTCTCTCCTGCTGTTTCCTCCTCTCCAGCGCAGCCAGTGCCTAGACCACGCACCAGGCTGTCTCTCCTTCTCCTCCCTACAGAGCCGTCCTGCCATGACCAGCCAGAGCCGTCCTGCCATGACCAGCTAGAGCCGTCCTGCCATGACCAGCCAGAGCCGTCCTGCCATGACCAGCCAGAGCCGTCCTGCCATGACCAGCCAGAGCCGTCCTGCTATGACCAGCCAGAGCCGTCCTGCTATGACCAGCCAGAGCCGTCCTGCTATGACCTGCCAGAGCCGTCCTGCTATGACCTGCCAGAGCCGTCCATTCAGGACCTGCCAGAGCCGTCCAGCCAGGACCTGCCAGAGCCGTCCAGCCAGGGCCTGCCAGAGCCGTCCAGCCAGGGCCTGCCAGAGCCGTCCCTCAGCCAGGATCTGCCAGAGTCCCTCAGCCAGGATCTGCCAGAGTCCCTCAGCCAGGATCTGCCAGAGTCCCTCAGCCAGGATCTGCCAGAGTCCCTCAGCCAGGATCTGCCAGAGTCCCTCAGCCAGGATCTGCCAGAGTCCCTCAGCCAGGATCTGCCAGAGTATATCAGCCGGGACCTGCCCCTTGTCCCGGTGTTGCCCCTTGTCCCGGTGCTGCTCCTTATCCCGGTGCTGCCCCTTGTACCGGTGCTGCCCCTTGTACCGGTGCTGCCCCTTGTCCCGGTGCTGCCCCTTGTCCCGGTGCTGCCCCTTGTCCCGGTGCTGCCCCTTGTTCCGGTGCTGCCCCTTATCCCGGTGCTGCCCCTTATCCCGGTGCTGGTCTTTATCCTGGTGCTGCCCCTTATCCTGGTGCTGCCCCTTGTCCCGGTGCTGCCCCTTGTCCCGGTGCTGCCCCTTGTCCCGGTGCTGCCCCTTCTCCCGGTGCTGGCCATTCATTTAGGGGATGTTAGTTTTAGGGTGGTCATTGGGAGGGGAAGACAGAAGCGGGGAGTGACTATGGTGGTGTGGGGACAGCGTCCAGAGCCGGAGCCACCACCGTGGTCAACTGCCCACCCAGACCCTCCCCTGGACTTTGTGCTGGTGCGCCCGGCGTTCGCACCTTGAGGGGGGGGGGTTCTGTAACGGTCCTGACCTGTTTTATGTTGTTTTTTGTATGTGTTTAGGTCAGGGCATGTGTTTTGGGTGGGCAGTCTATGTTATCTGTTTCTATGTTGGTTTTGGTTGCCTGGTATGGCTCTTAATTAGAGGCAGGTGTTTTGCGTTCTCCTCTAATTAAGAGTCATATTTAGGTAGGGTGTTCTCACTGTTTGTTTGTGGGTGATTGTCTCCTGTGTCGTCGAATGTATGTACCATACGGGACTGTTTGGCTGTTCGTTTATTTTGATGTCGTCTGTTTCCTGTCCGTGAGTTTACGTGTAGTTATGTAAGTTTATGTTCAGGTTTCGTCGACGTCGTTTTCTTGTTTTGTAAATTTTGAAAGTGTTTTGTTTCGTGTTGCCATCGTCGTTGTAAATAAAAAGATGGCTTATTTCCCAAATGCTGCATTTTGGTCTGATGATCCTTCTCTCCTCTCCTCGTCCGAGGATGAGGAGGAAGACAGCCCTTACATGGAGGTGTTTTTCTAGACATATTCACAACATCAGGACCATCTGCTCTCTCCATGACAGTTACAAGTCAATCACCAGTCAGCAGATATCAATCCAATTGATCATGAGGGATGAGATGGAACGAGCTATTTGGAGTAGAGATCCACTACCAGGCAACTTGACACTGAGTGAAGCATTGATGTTGACTTTGGCCAGCATCCCTGTGGAACGCTTTGACACCTTGTAGAGTTCATGCCTCGACGAATTGAGGCTGTTTTGAGGTTAACTGAAGGTGTTCCTAATGTTTTGTACGCTCAGTGTATATTTTACCATAGCAACACAATAATTCCCTGAATAACATTCAAATATAAACAGGGTGAAAAATACCAATATGTCTTAAAAACACATTTTCAGAGAGTGAGAGCTGAGACCAGGTCCACTGGGTTCCTGCCTGTCTCTGTGGTGTACCTCCAGCCCTGCTCCAGTCAAGTGGCTTTACCTGGGACAGTCACTGTCAAATAAGGCCTCACTCACTCACCTGAACATTACTAGAAATCAATCAACCCTTTTCTGTACAATGAGGCAATTTCTGGGTAATAGACTAGACTAGAGGAGTGGGTTATCTCCTTTGGATCAACAGAACCATCACATGAACATGTTCTGTATAGCCTCTCTAACTGTTTCCTTCTCTGGCTCTGTCCAACCCCTTATCCAGTGGGATCAATGTCACGTCACAGTTTTGTTTTAATTTGAGATGAATAACAAATTCAAGCAAATGAGGAACAGTGTAAGGTTTAAATAGGGATGAACATGGGATTACAGACACACAGTAGGAGAGACAGAGAGAGAGAAAGGGGAGAGAGTAATATAGCGAGAGAGAGAGAGAAAGGGGAGAGAGTAATATTGCGAGAGAGAGAGAGAGAGAGAGAGAGAGAGAGAGAGAGAGTCAGAGAGATTTCTTCAAACAACAGGTGAGGCCATTTTGGGTTGTGGAATCATGTTGTAATTCTAACATATTTTATTGTAGATAAGTGTTTATATTATTTACAAGATACTGTTTTTATTACCAGTTTTGAAGGTTCCATTGTAGAATAATCAACCATGTGTTCTAACCCTTGTTGACTCTCTGGAGACGTTATGTTGAGGTTTTTCACCACTACCCACTTCCAATACTTTAGAAACCTAACCTAACAATCCCTGATTGTTCCTGTCTCTGAACAGGTGAGAACCCTCTATGTGGGGAGCATTATCTTCACCTGTCCTGTCACGTCATATCAGTAAAGAAGGAGAAAGACAGTTTGCATTGGTAAAGTGTTGCAACCTTGAAGTGCATTCATTTTAATCATATATCCTTTGAATTTCACAGTGATGGAAACGCTGTTGTATCTCACCCTGCTGATCTCAGGTCAGTTTACTGTGTGTGTGTCCCTGCTAATCGGCTCCATATTATCCCCAAGACATTGGCCCAGTGTTGGCAGCTCATATCTGGTGAGGACAGCCTTCACTGTTCCTGAAATAAGCCCACTCTTTGGATCTGCTGTCCGTATTAGGCCCATTTGGTCCCCAAAATTATGTTGATGACAAACTTATGGCAATTTATCAGTTATATCTCTTATGTATAGGTATTTATGTATGAACCATTTATTTAGTACAAGTTAAATAAAATATTGCTAAAGTAATGAATAAATTGTAATATTTATGAGCCCTATTTTCTGTTAGGTGTTATCACATATTTTGGGGTGGCAGGTAGCCTAGTGGGAATACCCACGCAGGGTATGTGCAGTCATGTATGCTGGGTGTGTGTGTGATCATGTCTGCAGGTACGTGTGTGTGTTTATGGATGTCGCTGGTGTGTGTGTGTTTGCACACAAAGGTGTACTGTATTGTATCTTAACAGATCCATAGATAGTGTGGTTGGGGTTGAGAAGATGCTGGAGAAAATATCCCTCATTAATCATTATTCTGTTCACAGGATTCTACACACCTTCCTCATGTCTTCATCAGTATCACCTCATTACCAACAATATGAACTGGACTGATGCCCAGAGTTACTGTAGAGCACATTACACTGATCTGGCTACACTAGATGACATGGAGGACCTGAACAGGCTGATTACCAGTGTCAATGACATTAACTTATGGTACCGGATTGGACTGAAGAAGGGAGATTCCATGAAGTGGCACTGGTCTCTGGCAGACAGACATTTCTACAGAGAGGGGGAGACTGAGTTCAGAAACTGGGACACTGGGACGCCCCAAAATGGCAACTGTGCTTTAATGAGTACAGCTGGTCTGTGGAACAACACCTCCTGTGATGACCAGCATCACTTCATCTGTTATGATGGTGAGTGTTTACATACTAATGATGAAGCCTGTTCTAAGTGCTGGAGCTGCCATTGAGTTGAAACAGACTCATGATAACTTTAAGTTGTTAATCAGTTATTGATCTGTTATCAAATCAATGACAACATGTACTATAGATGATCAGTAGATGATATTTCACTCGATATTTGTATTGATTATTACATTTGACTTTTGCAGGAAAACAAGACACCAACCTAACATACGTCTTAATTCAGGAGAACAAGACCTGGATATATGCTCAGGGTTACTGCAGGCGTTATCACACAGACCTGGTCAGTGTGAGGAACCAGACTGAGAACACAGAGATAGAGAAGAAGATATCACTGAGGGGACTTCCTGTGTGGATCGGTCTGTTTCAAGACTCCTGGATATGGTCAGACCAGAGTGACTCCTCATTCAGAAACTGGTGGCCAGAATCCTTTTCAACAGATCAGAGATACAACTGCACTATGATGTCTTCTCATCCTTCTTATTCTAAATGGTATAATAATCCCTGTGACATCACCACAGCTTTCATCTGCTATGGTAAGTTACCATATTCTCCACCTAATCTACCTGATACTATGATGACAGGAGAACTCTAAAGTTGCCCCATGATTCACTTCTGTCATTGTTGGATTGTATTCTCTTGTAGGCCCAGCTGTGGAGACCCCTGAGAAACCCCAACAGAAGAGACAGGTGGTGAGAATGAAGATGACCCCAAAGGATCAAAATCTGAACTTCAGTGATCCTGCTGTTCAGGACTCCATCTTACAAGAGGTTAGTTTCACCCTGTTCATGAAGAACCAACTCAGCAATGATACCAACTGTACAGACCTCTTCTCTGGTCTGTGTCCTAGTCTGTTGTGGATGTCCTCCTCTCTGGTCTGGGTCCTAGTCTGTTTGTGGACGACCTTCTACCCTGGCTGTGACCCCGCTCTCCAAGGGTGTCTCAGGGAGAGTGGGATATCCAAAAACACATTTCCAATTCACACATGTATATTAAAACACACTTGTACATGTGTGAAATAGGTCAATTATAAGCCTCATCTCCTCATAGAGTCAAAGGGTTGAAGTGAAGAACGTCTCAGTAGGAAGGAATGGTAGTTGTAGATCTTCAGAATGACTAATACAGAGTGAAATATTCAAATCAAATCTCATTTTTCACAAACACATGGTTAGCAGATGTTATTGTGAGTGTGTGAAATGCTTGTGCTTCTAGTTCCGACAGTGCAACGATATCTAACAACTAATCTAACAACTAATCTAACAATTCCACAACAACTACCTAATACAAACAAATCTAATTAAAGGGATGGAATAAGAATATGTACATATAAATATATGGATGGGCCATGACCGACCGGTATAGACAAGATGCAATAGATGGTATAAAAGTGTGGGTCTCTGTGGGTCTTTGTGTTTCTCCAGATGAGGAACAAGCTGAAGGAGCAGGGGTTACCTGCAGACATCAAAGTGACATGGAAAAAGCAGCCTGATGGGAAGGTCTTCCACAAGGAGGAAGAGGGGTATCCCAAGAAAGAAGAGGAGGAGAAGAAGATGAAGAGGATGATGATGACAAAGAGAGAACTCTAGTTATGTAAAATGTTCTCCTTACATTTCTTTTTTTTAGTTTGATTAATTATCTGTACTGGGATGTATTTTCTCAACCTAATTAAATGTGTTATATTAAGTAAATTGTTTAATTCTAAACATTAATAGTGTTTTATCATGAGATGTTTCTCTCTATAATTTTCTTGACTAGGTTGTTTTATGACAGGGTGTGTTCTCAAGATAGACTTTTCACACATCATGTCTGTAAATGAGTTATCTTTAGTTATGTTGATATACAGTGCTGTGAAAAAGTATTTGCCTCCTTTCTAATTTTCTCAACTTTTACATATTTCTGATGCAGAATGTTATCTGATCTTCAAAGAAAACAGAATATTAGATGAAGGGAACCTGAGTGAACAAGTAACACAACAATTACATACCTATTTAATTCATTTCATAACAAAGTTATGAAACACCCAATGTTCATGTGTGAAAAATGTATCAATAACTGGTTGTTCCACCTTTAGCTGCAACGACTCCAACCAAACGCTTCCTGTAGTTGTTGATCCGTCTCTCACGTCGCTATGGAGGAGTTTAGGCCCACTCTTCTACTTAGAACTGCTTAAACTCAGCGACATTGTCTCGACTTCCGCCGAAGTTGGTCCCTCTCCTTGTTCGGGCTGTGTTCGGCGGTCGAAGTCATGTAGACTTGATTGTGTGTTTTGGATCAATGTCTTGCTGCATGACCCACCTGCGTTTCAGCATCAGCTCACAGACGGATGGCCTGACATTCTCCTGTACAATTCTCTGATACAGAGCAGAACTCATGGTTCCTTCTAACCTTTGGACTAAATGGGTCCCATTATGTCTGATAACCAAACACTGCATTCCACTGTAAAAACATTATTTCAATTGTCAAGCGTGGTGGTAGTGTGATGGTTTGGGGATGCTTGCTGAGTTAAAGCAGTTCTAGGTGGAAGAGGGGGCCACAATTCCTCCACAGCAATGTGAGAGACTGATCAACAACTACAGGAAGCGTTTGGTTTCAGTCATTAGAGCTAAAGGTGGAACAACCAGTTATTGAGTGTAAAGGGGCAATTACTTTTTCACACAGGTAATTGGGTGTTAAATAACTTTGTTAATTAAATAGATAAAATAAGAATAAATATTTCATGTTAATTTGAAACTCAGGTTCACTTTATCTAATATCAGGTTTTGGTTGAAGATCTGATTACATTCAATATCAAAAATATGTAAAAATAGAGAATCAGAAAGGGGGGAATACTTTTTCACAGCACTGTAAGTATCAATGTGTTTTTCTAACTGGAATGTAACTTTCTTTAATTGAACATGTATTTAGACCATAGTTTACATACTGCATAGTAAATGCAGTCTCAGCATGTTTTAATTGGTTAATTAATGAAGATGTCTTTTCTGATGATCAAATAAATACTTGTTGCAGATTGACAGTATAAGTCTACAGTTGTGATTTTCAAGTTTCAACTTAATATTATTTTAATGTTTATTTTACACATTTTACATTAGATATAAAGACATCTAGACATAATGTGTAATCAAGTCCTCTCTTCAGGACTCTGATACACTGGTACCAGTTAGAACCATGTCCTGCTGACCAGAGTTTTAGTTATGTTTTACATAACTTCCTCAAACCAGACAGAGGGGAACTTTACCACATCAAGCCAGACCCAGGATATTTCCTGGAACACACAATGATGTGACATCAGTAACTAACCTGGTCTCAGATCTGTTTGTGGCCTCTTGACAACTCTCATGTGTGTTGTGGTTCTGTGTGGCTCAGTTTGTAGAACATGGTGCTTTCAATGCCAGGATTGTTGGTTTGTTTCCCCTGAGAACACCAATATGGAAAATGTATGCTTGACCACTTTTGTATGAAAGGTTATATTATATTTTATATTATGGTCTGCATTGAATTTCAGAAAGTATTCAGACCCCTTGACTTTTTCCACATTTGGTTACGTTACAGCCTTATACTAAAATGGATTAAACAGTTTTTTCCCCTCATCAATCTACTCACAATACCCCATAATGACAAAGAAAAAACAGGTTTTAGAATTTTTTACAAATGTATTACAAATAAAAATGGAAATATTAGATTTACGTAAGTATTCAGACACTTTACTCAGTACTTTGTTGAAGCACCCTTAGCAGCGATTACAGCCTTGAGTCTTCATGGGTATGATGCTACAAGCTTGGCACACCTGTATTTGGGGAGTTTCTCCCATTCTTCTCTGCAGATCCTCTAAAAGCTCTGTCAGGTTGGACGGAAGCGTCGCTGCACAAATATTTCAAGTCTCTCCAGAGATGTTCGATCGGTTTGAAATCCGGCATCTGGCTGGACCACTCAAGGACATTCAGAGACTTGTCCCTAAGCCACTCCTTCATTGTCTTGGCTGTCTGCTTAGGGTTGTTGTCCTGTAGGAAGGTGAATTTTCACCACACATGGTGTCTGCGGTTGTGAGGCCGGTTGGACGTACTGCTAAATTCTCAAAAATTATGTTGGAGGCAGCTTATGGTAGAAAAAGTAATATTACATTCTCTGGCAACAGCTCTGGTGGACATTCCTGTAGTGAGCATGTCAGTTGCAAGCTCCTTCAAAACTTGAGACATCTGTGGAATTGTGTTGTGTGACAAAACATTTTAGAGTGGCCTTTTGTTGTCCCCAGCACAAGGTGGACCTGCGTAATGATCATGCTGTTTAGTCAGCTTCTTGATATGCCACACCTGTCAGGTGGATGGTTTATCTTGGCCAAGGAGAACTTCTCACTAACAGGTTTGTGAACAAATAAAACATTTTTATAAATATGCTTTATTGTGCTTATGAAGAATTTCTGGGATCTTTTATTTCGACTCTTGAAACATGGGACCAAAATCTTTACATGTTGCGTTCATATTTTTGTCCATATTTTTGTTCAATGAACTACTTATCCATTTGTTCATTGTAGTTTGGTTATTATCAAGCTAGAAATGACAATGACCTTAGGAGTTGACCGACAGCATAACAGATCTGGGACCTGCAAGCTACGTACTGTAACTACCACACCATATCACAAGCATCTTAGGTGTGCTGATCTAGGATCAGTTTTGCCTTTCAGAACATAATGAATGAAACGACATGGACAGGGGGGAGCGGATCCTACATTCAGAAAAAAAGATTCCAGAAGGGTCCTTGGACTGTATCCATATGACAACCCTTTGAATAATATCCCTTTCTGGTTCCATGTAGAACCCTTTTTAACGCAGGTAGAACTCTTTTGGGTTCTATGTGGAACCCTCTGTGGAAAGGGTTTTACATGACAGTGCAATGACAGAGGAGAGGGAGGTCAGAGAACCCAGTGACAGAGGAGAGGGAGGGCAGAGAACCCAATGACAGAGGAGAGGGAGGTCAGAGAACCCAATGACAGAGGAGAGGGAGGTCAGAGAACCAAATGACAGAGGAGAGGGAGGTCAGAGAACCCAATGACAGAGAAGAGGGAGGTCAGAGAACCCAATGACAGAGGAGAGGGAGGTCAGAGAACACAATGACAGAGGAGAGGGAGGTCAGAGAACCCAATGACAGAGGAGAGGGAGGTCAGAGAACCCAATGACAGAGGAGAGGGAGGTCAGAGAACCCAATGACAGAGGAGAGGGAGGTCAGAGAACCCAATGACAGAGGAGAGGGAGGTCAGAGAACCCAATGACAGAGGAGAGGGAGGTCAGAGAACCCAATGACAGAGGAGAGGGAGGTCAGAGAACCCAATGACAGAGGAGAGGGAGGTCAGAGAACCCAATGACAGAGGAGAGGGAGGTCAGAGAACACAATGACAGAGGAGAGGGAGGTCAGAGAACCCAATGACAGAGGAGAGGGAGGTCAGAGAACACAATGACAGAGGAGAGGGAGGGAAGAGAACCCAATGACAGAGGAGAGGGAGGTCAGAGAACCCAATGACAGAGGAGAGGGAGGTCAGAGAACCCAATGACAGAGGAGAGGGAGGTCAGAGAACACAATGACAGAGGAGAGGGAGGTCAGAGAACCCAATGACAGAGGAGAGGGAGGTCAGAGAACCCAATGACAGAGGAGAGGGAGGTCAGAGAACACAATGACAGAGGAGAGGGAGGTCAGAGAACCCAATGACAGAGGAGAGGGAGGTCAGAGAACCCAATGACAGAGGAGAGGGAGGGCAGAGAACACAATGACAGAGGAGAGGGAGGGAAGAGAACCCAATGACAGAGGAGAGGGAGGTCAGAGAACCCAATGACAGAGGAGAGGGAGGGCAGAGAACACAATGACAGAGGAGAGGGAGGTCAGAGAACCCAATGACAGAGGAGAGGGAGGTCAGAGAACCCAATGACAGAGGAGAGGGAGGTCAGAGAACCCAATGACAGAGGAGAGGGAGGGCAGAGAACACAATGACAGAGGAGAGGGAGGTCAGAGAACACAATGCTGGTGGTGTTTAGTGTCTAGACACTGAGTGTACAAGACATCAGGACCACCTGCTCTCTCCATGACAGTTAACAGTCATTCACCAGTCAGCAGATATCAATCCAATTGATCATGAGGGATGAGATGGAACGAGCTATTTGGAGTGGAGATCCACTACCAGCCAACTTGACACAACAGTGGGAAGCATTGGTGTTGACTTGGGCCATCGTCCTTCTGGAACTCTCTTGATACCTTGTATCACTCTCAGTTCAGGCCTTACTGACCTGAACAATTCTTGAAATTACACAACCCTTTGATTTTTAGGAGTTGAGAGAGAGAGAGAGAGAGAGAGAGAGAGAGAGAGAGAGAGAGAGAGAGAGAGACAGAGAGAGAGAGAGAGACAGTCATGATCAGATGAGCTCCTGCATTTTTCAGCATTTTCTTTAAAAAATATAGATTTAGAGTTAGTTAAACTTGGATTTCTTGTCAGGAACAAATACAGGATGCTACCCTCTACAACATAACCCTAAATTCAAATCAAAACTCAAAACCTACATCCTGATTTTGGACGGAATTACGGAATCACATGAAAGATTCACAAATACCAAGGATTATTACACAGCAAATTCTCTGGAAACAACAGAAACCTGAAAACACCACCCAACCTGGAACTGAGTGAGTAATGTCTAGTCTGAAACTATATATGATTTACAAAAGCCAAGAAGAAAAATAGTTGACAATACTTTAAAAGGACTGAATAGTAACATAACTCTGCCAAGCTTGATACAGCTTCAACTAGCACTTAAGTGTCAAGTGAGAGGTGTCAAAGACCATTAGCCCAACAATGGCAGGAGAGTCGAATAGTCTACCCCAAACAAAGGGAGAGGCCCTAGAAGCTGCCTCCCGCCGTTCAGAGGTAATTAAAATACTCTACCCTGGGAGTGTGAAGAATGACAAGACAAGAAAAGAGCACAAAATGAAGCTCCTTATGGAAAATCAAGAGACACTTTTTGCTGACTATTACAAAAATGGGAACATCAGCAACCTTATCTTCCACACAAACCATCCCCAGGCATGGCACAGTGCTATATTAGCACACTACCCCTCTGTTAAGAGAGGGGGGGTAAACGAGGGGTGGAAACTCGGAATTCTTGACAACGAGGACGAGGAGTCAGCTAATATTAATCTCTATAAGTCTGGAACAGTAATTGTACAGGGCAACCACAAACAGTTTCAGCTGGACTTTCACCTAATCAAAGAATTAGCCCAGCAGGAGAAGCTCTCCCTTGATAAAGATACCCCCACCCCAAGTGGGTCAGACCAAACCTCTTCACCATATAACCCCACAGACGAGCAACCCTCAGCAGACAGTCAACCTCCCAGTACAGAGTACTTCTCCCTCATTGAAATGAAGGACAAATTCACCCAGCTGGAGGTAAGGCAGGTGGAGCTGGAACAGCAGGTGATTACACTCCAGTCAGCACAGACCCAGACAACAGTCCAGCACAACAACACCCCCTTAACCAGACCTGGAGAGCTGGAGGTGGAGAGAGACATATCTGCACTATGGACAGTGGTGAGACAACATCAACAGGAGAAAGAGCAGGAGCAGGAGAAGAACAGAGCACTAGAGGAGAGGATCAGACTACAGGAGGAGAGGGAGAGGGGGATGGAGGAGAGGATCAGACTACAGGAGGAGAGGGAGAGGGGGATGGAGGAGAGGATCAGACTGCTGGAGGAGAGGTCGAGGGGGATGGCATGTGACAAAGAACAACTCACTAGGGAGGTGGCCATCCCCACAGAGACGCCAGCAGAACAGCCCACCTCAGCACCCTACAAAAGTCTCGACACCACAGCAGAACAGTCCACACCAGACCCTGACCATAGAAACGACATCACAACAGAACAGACAAAAGAAAAACCCCAAGCCCAGCAGCTCTCACCCCCTCTGAGCACCCCCCCCGTCAGCCACCCTGATAGCCCTCCTGACAACCCCCCCACACCCACTGAGGACAAACACAAGACACAGATTGTCCTACTTATGGACTCAAATGGTAAATTTCTACAAGAAAAAAAACTTTTTCCCAAACACAGTGTGTCTAAACTCTGGTGTCCAAACACCCAGCACGCCCTAGACCTTCTGTCTGAGGACAAACTAGGCTCACCTAGCCACATAATAATACACACAGGCACAAACGACCTGAGAGCACAGCAGGAAAGGGTGGCCACAGCACTGAAGGGAGTGATTGAAAAAGCTTCTTCTACCTTCCCCAACGCACAAGTGGTTATCTCCACCCTGCTACCACGAAAAGACTTCCACCCTGCTACAATACAGCGGGTAAACGCAAGCATTTCCCGTGACTGTGCCTCAAAACCAAATGTTTTTCTGGCACACCACTCCACCCTGGACTTGAACAGCCTCTATGACCAGGTCCACCTCTACAAGGCAGCAGTGCCCACCTTTGCCCGGACTCTAAAGGACATCGCTCTCAAACGAAGCCCCAACACTTCACACAGGAGCAACAGATCAATAGACACCCCACCCAGACCAGCGAGACACCCTCCAAGACCTCCAGGACCCCCCCCTGGACCTACACACCCCCCCCCCACATCAACCATGCCCACACCCAATCTAGGCCCCCTCAGATCAGACCCATGCCACTCCTGCCCACCCCATGCACCCCACCCCCGCAAAGAGGGCATCAACATGGAAGTCACACATACGCCCAGGTAGTGAGCGGGCAAACAGGCCCAACCCCCACTCTTACACTCGCCCAAGCCAACGGCATGTACCAGATGCTCAGCAGGCTCTGCTCACACTTACTGGCCTGAGGCCAAACCCCGACCAACAACATTGGACACTTTATGGAACAAAAAGCCTTCACTATATCATCCTGGAATATCCAAGGTCTGAGGTCATCTGCCTTTGGCCTAAAGAGCAGGAACCCGGACTTCACCAAAGAAATCGGTAATGCAGACATTGTCATCCTGCAAGAAACACGGTATAGAGGAGACGGACCCACTGGTTGCCCTCTAGGTTACAGAGAGCTGGTAGTCCCATCCACCAAACTACCAGGTGTGAAACAGGGAAGGGACTCAGGGGGAATGCTAATTTGGTATAGAGCAGACCTAACTCACTCCATTAAATTAATCAAAACAGGAACATTTTACATTTGGCTAGAAATTCAAAAGGAAATTATCTTAACAGAGAAAAATGTCCTCCTGTGTGCTACCTATATCCCCCCACTAGAATCCCCATACTTTAATGAAGACAGCTTCTCCATCCTGGAGGGGGAAATCAATCACTTCCAGGCCCAGGGACATGTATTAGTCTGTGGCGACCTAAATGCCAGAACTGGACAGGAACCTGACACCCTCAGCACACAGGGGGACAAACACCTACCTGGAGGTGACAGCATTCCCTCCCCCATATGCCCACCTAGGCACAACTATGACAACATAACCAACAAAAACGGGTCACAACTCCTGCAGCTCTGTCGCACGCTGGGTATGTACATAGTCAATGGTAGGCTTCGAGGGGACTCTTATGGTAGGTACACCTATAGCTCATCTCTTGGCAGTAGCACTGTAGACTACTTTATCACTGACCTCAACCCAGAGTCTCTCAGAGCGTTCACAGTCAGCCCACTGACACCCCTATCAGACCACAGCAAAATCACAGTCTACTTGAACAGAGCAATACTCAATCATGAGGCATCAAAGCCAAAGGAACTGAGTAACATTAAGAAATGCTATAGATGGAAGGAATGCAGTTTGGAAACCTACCAAAAAACAATTAGGCAACAGCAAATTCAATCCCTTTTAGACAACTTCCTGGGTAAAACGTTCCACTGCAATAGTGAAGGTGTAAACTTGGCAGTAGAAAGTCTTAACAGTATATTTGACCTCTCAGCTTCCCTATCAAATCTAAAAATCTCAAATAGAAAACCGAAGAAAACTAACAACAATGACAAATGGTTTGATAAAGAATGCAAAAATCTAAGAAATAAATTGAGAAACCTGTCCAACCAAAAACATAGAGACCCGGAAAACCTGAGTCTACGCCTTCACTATGGTGAATCACTAAAACAATACAGAAATACACTACGGAAAAAGAAGGAACAGCACGTCAGAAATCAGCTCAATGTAATTGAAGAATCCATAGACTCTAACCAATTCTGGGAAAATTGGAAAACACTAAACAAACAACAACACGAAGAATTATCTATCCAAAATGGAGATGTATGGGTAAATCACTTCTCCAATCTTTTTGGCTCTATAACAAAGAATAAAGAGCAAAAACATATACATGATAAAATACAAATCCTAGAATCAACTATTAAAGACTACCAGAACCCACTGGATTCTCCAATTACCTTGAATGAGTTACAGGACAAAATAAAAACCCTCCAACCCAAAAAGGCCTGTGGTGTTGATGGTATCCTTAATGAAATGATCAAATATACAGACAACAAATTCCAATTGGCTATATTAAAACTCTTTAACATCGTCCTTAGCTCTGGCATCTTCCCCAATATTTGGAACCAAGGACTGATCACCCCAATCCACAAAAGTGGAGACAAATTTGACCCCAATAACTACCGTGGAATATGCGTCAACAGTAACCTTGGGAAAATACTCTGCATTATCATTAACAGCAGACTCGTACATTTCCTCAATGAAAACAATGTACTGAGCAAATGTCAAATTGGCTTTTTACCTAATTACCGTACAACAGACCATGTATTCACCCTACACACCCTAATTGACAACCAAACAAACCAAAACAAAGGCAAAGTCTTCTCATGCTTTGTTGATTTCAAAAAAGCCTTCGACTCAATTTGGCATGAGGGTCTGCTATACAAATTGATGGAAAGTGGTGTTGGGGGTAAAACATACGACATCATAAAATCCATGTACACAAACAACAAGTGTGCGGTTAAAATTGGCAAAAAACACACACATTTCTTCACACAGGGTCGTGGGGTGAGACAGGGATGCAGCTTAAGCCCCACCCTCTTCAACATATATATCAACGAATTGGCGCGGGCACTAGAACAGTCTGCAGCACCCGGTCTCACCCTACTAGAATCCGAAGTCAAATGTCTACTGTTTGCTGATGATCTGGTGCTTCTGTCACCAACCAAGGAGGGCCTACAGCAGCACCTAGATCTTCTGCACAGATTCTGTCAGACCTGGGCCCTGACAGTAAATCTCAGTAAGACCAAAATAATGGTGTTCCAAAAAAGGTCCAGTCGCCAGGACCACAAATTCCATCTAGACACCGTTGCCCTAGAGCACACAAAAAACTATACATACCTCGGCCTAAACATCAGCACCACAGGTAGCTTCCACAGAGCTGTGAACGATCTGAGAGACAAGGCAAGAAGGGCATTCTATGCCATCAAAAGGAACATAAATTTCAACATACCAATTAGGATCTGGCTAAAAATACTTGAATCAGTCATAGAGCCCATTGCCCTTTATGGTTGTGAGGTCTGGGGTCCGCTCACCAACCAAGATTTCACAAAATGGGACAAACACCAAATTGAGACTCTGCAGGCAGAATTCTGCAAAAATATCCTCCGTGTACAACGTAGAACACCAAATAATGCATGCAGAGCAGAATTAGGCCGATACCCACTAATTATCAAAATCCAGAAAAGAGCCGTTAAATTCTACAACCACCTAAAAGGAAGCGATTCCCAAACCTTCCATAACAAAGCCATCACCTACAGAGAGATGAACCTGGAGAAGAGACCCCTAAGAAAGCTGGTCCTAGGGCTCTGTTCACAAACACAAACACACCCCACAGAGCCCCAGGACAACAGCACAGTTAGACCCAACCAAATCATGAGAAAACAAAAAGATAATTACTTGACACATTGGAAAGAATTAACAAAAAAACAGAGCAAACTAGAATGCTATTTGGCCCTAAACAGAGAGTATACAGTGGCAGAATACCTAACCACTGTGACTGACCCAAACTTAAGGAAAGCTTTGACTATGTACAGACTCAGTGAGCATAGCCTTGCTATTGAGAAAGGCCGCCGTAGGCAGACATGGCTCTCAAGAGAAGACAGGCTATGTGCTCACTGCCCACAAAATGAGGTGGAAACTGAGCTGCACTTCCTAACCTCCTGCCCAATGTATGACCATATTAGAGAGACATATTTCCCTCAGATTACACAGATCCACAAAGAATTCGAAAACAAATCCAATTTTGATAAACTCCCATATCTACTGGGTGAAATTCCACAGTGTGCCATCACAGCAGCAAGATTTGTGACTTGTTGCCACCAGAAAAGGGCAACCAGTGAAGAACAAACACCATTGTAAATACAACCCATATTTATGTTTATTTACTTTAACTTGTGTGCTTTAACCATTTGTACATTGTTACAACACTGCATATATATATAATATGACATTTGTAATGTCTTTATTGTTTTGAAACTTCTGTATGTGTAATGTTTACTGTTCATTTTTTATTGTTTATTTGACTTTTGTATATTATCTACCTCACTTGCTTTGGCAATGTTAACACATGTTTCCC
The DNA here is from genome assembly GCF_029448725.1 of Salvelinus fontinalis. Lineage (NCBI taxonomy): Eukaryota > Metazoa > Chordata > Actinopteri > Salmoniformes > Salmonidae > Salvelinus > Salvelinus fontinalis. Next base: position 49,719,673 of record NC_074675.1, read on the forward strand.
ATGCCAATAAAGCCCCTTGAATTGAATTGAATTGAATTGAGAGAGAGAGAGAGAGAGAGAGAGAGAATGAAAGAGAGTGTTTCCTTCAAACAACAGGTGAGGCCATTTTGGATTGTATAATCATGCTGGAAATCTAGCAAGTTTATTGTCGATAAATGTATTTATCGTTTTTTTTTCTCCAAATAATTTTGGTGCCAATTTCAGATGTAATTGTACATTTCCAAAACTCTTTCTGTACACAAACTCAAATTGTGTAATATCCTGTCACGACTTCCGCCGAAGTTGGTGCCTCTCCATGTTCGGTCCGCGTTCGCCGGTCGACGTCATCGGCTGTCTAGGCGCCATCGATCTACGCTTCTTTTTCCATTTGTTTTGTCTTGATTGTACACACCTGGTTTCCATTACGTTGTAAATTATTCTCTATTTAACCCTCTAGTTCCCACATGGTTTTGTGCGTGTTTGTTCTTGGTTAAGTGGTCGCTCTTTTGTGTCGAGCTGGAATAGTTTTCCCTGTATTGTATTTGTGATTTATTAGAGTAAAGTACGTTTTTACTCAGATCTGTGTCCTGCGCCTGACTCCGTCCTAACTACTGCACACTGACACTTGACATATCCTCTGTCTTATGTTCAAAACCTTTCAGTGTGTGACCATAGGAATCCTGTTCAGGGGATTCTGTTTCTTGACTTTAATTTAACCTGTCTAGGATCAGCGTGGCGCTAGCGGCACTCCCCCCCCCCCCCCCACTGAAAAACCAGTGCCGCGAAATTCAAAAAAAATATTTTTTTAAAATATTTAACTTTCACACATTAAAGTCCAATACAGCTAATGAAAGACACAGATCTTATGAATCCAGTCAACATTTCCGATTTTTAAAATGTTTTACAGGGAAGACACAATATGTAAAGATGTACATCTATTACCTAAAAACACATTAGCATATTCCACCATCTTTTATTTGTCCACCAACACCAGTAGCCATCACCAATTCGGCTAAACTAAGATATTTATAGCCCCTAACCAACAAAAAAACTCATTAGATGACAGTCTGATAACATATTTATGGTATGGGATAGGTTTTGTTAGAAAAAAGTGCATATTTCAGGTATATGGCATAGTTTACAATTGCACCCACCATCACAAATGGACTAGAATAATTACAATGAGCAACGTGTTTACCTAACTACTAATCATCAAACATTTCGTAAAAATACACAGCATACACGAATCGAAAGACACAGATCCTGTGAATACAGACAATATTTCAGATTTTCTAAGTGTCTTACAGCGAAAACACAATAAATCGTTATATTAGCTTAGCACATAGCAATTAGCAGCCCAGCATTGATTCTAGCCAAAGTGAGCGATAAAAGTCAACATCGCCAAAAGATATTAATTTTTTCACTAACCTTCTCAGAATTCTTCCGATGACACTCCTGTAACATCACATTACAACATGCATATACAGTTTGATCGAAAATGTTTATATTTAGCCACCAAAATCATGGTTAGACAATGTGAAATGTAACTCGGCTGGTCAGAATTTGTCCTTGCGCCACTTAGACAGTGATCTACTCTTATACATAAATACTCATAAACGTGACTAAAAAATATAGGGTGGACAGGGATTGATAGACAATTTAATTCTTAATACAATTGCGTTATTACATTTTTTAATTTATCCTTACTTTTCAATACAGTTTGCGCCAAGCGAAGCTACGTCAAAAAACATGGCGTCCTAAGCCACTAAAATGTTTCGACAGAAACACGATTTATCATAATAAAAATGTCCTACCTTGAGCTGTTCTTCCATCAGTATCTTGGGCAAAGGATCCTTTCTTGGGAGAAATCGTCTTTTGGTGGAAAGCTGTCCTCTTGCCATGTGGAAATGTCAACTACGTTCGGGATGAACTGAAAAGCGTTCCCAACTTTTCACATCGTTGCAAAAATAAATGTCCCAAAATCGCACTAAACGGATATAAATTGCTATAAAACGCTTTAAATTAACTACTTTGTGATGTTTGTAACTCCTATAACGAGTGAAAAGATGACCGGAGAAATATAACAGGCTAAACTAACGCTTGGAACAGGAGAGGGTCGGTGTCTTCCACGCGCGTTACGCAGCAAGAAAAGACTTGCTAGCTAAAGGTTTTTTTCATTTGTAGGGCCTGTGAACGAGCAATCGAGCCCGTTGGAATCGTCATCACGTAAAGGCATCCAGGGGAAGACGTAAGAAGTGTCCGTATAGTCATAGCAACGACAGAGCCCTTTTAAATGACTTCAGAAAAGTGGCCAATGTTTCTCAAATCTGACTCCATGTCAGGGAAATTGCTGTAGAATGGGCTCTGTTCCACTTAGAGACAAAATTTCAACTCCTATAGAAACTATAGACTGTTTTCTATCCAATAATAATAATAATATGCATATTGTACGATCAAGGATTTTGTGGGAAGCCGTTTAAAAAATTAGCCACATTAGCATAAATAGTCTAAACAGCGCCCCCATCCCCAACAGGTTAACACTTTATTTATTCCCCATTTGAAGGTTCCAGTGTAGAATAATCAACCATGTGTTCTAGCTAGCCAGCTAGCCAGCTAGCCACCGAATAGCAGCACTGTATAAACTATTACATTCAACGGAATAACGGAACGACTTGATTAGTGTAGTGTTAGCTAGCTACATAGTTGTCTTTGCTGTCTTTGTATCTAAGATAATTGTGTAGTTTAGAGTAATTATCGGTTAGCTAGCCAGCTATTTTCGTCCGCCGCGCTGCCGTTCTCCTACCTAGTCAACACTGCTAGCTAGCCAACTTCTACCGAATAGCAGCACTGTAGAAACTATTACATTACAACGGAACGATTTGATTAGTGTAGTGTTAGCTAGCTACATAGTTGTCTTTGCTGTCCTTGTATCTAAGATAATTGTGTAGTTTAGAGTAATTATCTAGCCAGTTATCGAGGTTACCTAGCCAGCTACACTTTCAAACAGTCAACAACGCAGCCACTGCTAGCTAGCCTACTTCAGCAGTACTGTATCATTTTAATCATTTTAGTCAATAAGGTGTTTTGCAACGTAAGCTTAACTTTCTGAACATTCGAGACGTGTAGTCCACTTGTCATTCCAATCTCCTTTGCATTAGCGTAGCCTCTTCTGTAGCCTGTCAACTATGTGTCTGTCTATCCCTGTTCTCTCCTTTCTGCACAGACCATACAAACGCTTCACACCGCGTGGCCGCGGCCACCCTAACCTGGTGGTCCCAGCGCGCACGACCCACGTGGAGTTCCAGGTCTCCGGCAGCCTCTGGAACTGCCGATCTGCGGCCAACAAGGCAGAGTTCATCTCAGCCTATGCTTCCCTCCAGTCCCTCGACTTCTTGGCACTGACGGAAGCATGGATCACCACAGATAACACTGCTACTCCTACTGCTCTCTCCTCGTCTGCCCACGTGTTCTCGCACACCCCGAGAGCTTCTGGTCAGCGTGGTGGTGGCACCGGGATCCTCATCTCTCCCAAGTGGTCATTCTCTTTTTCTCCCCTTACCCATCTGTCTATCGCCTCCTTTGAATTCCATGCTGTCACAGTTACCAGCCCTTTCAAGCTTAACATCCTTATCATTTATCGCCCTCCAGGTTCCCTTGGAGAGTTCATCAATGAGCTTGATGCCTTGATAAGCTCCCTTCCTGAGGACGGCTCACCTCTCACAGTTCTGGGTGACTTTAACCTCCCCACGTCTACCTTTGACTCATTCCTCTCTGCCTCCTTCTTTCCACTCCTCTCCTCTTTTGACCTCACCCTCTCACCTTCCCCCCCTACTCACAAGGCAGGCAATACGCTTGACCTCATCTTTACTAGATGCTGTTCTTCCACTAACCTCATTGCAACTCCCCTCCTAGTCTCCGACCACTACCTTGTATCCTTTTCCCTCTCGCTCTCATCCAACACTTCCCACACTGCCCCTACGCGGATGGTATCGCGCCGTCCCAACCTTCGCTCTCTCTCCCCCGCTACTCTCTCCTCTTCCATCCTATCATCTCTTCCCTCTGCTCAAACCTTCTCCAACCTATCTCCTGATTCTGCCGCCTCAACCCTCCTCTCCTCCCTTTCTGCATCCTTTGACTCTCTATGTCCCCTATCCTCCAGGCCGGCTCGGTCCTCCCCTCCTGCTCCGTGGCTCGACGACTCATTGCGAGCTCACAGAACAGGGCTCCGGGCAGCCGAGCGGAAATGGAGGAAAACTCGCCTCCCTGCGGACCTGGCATCCTTTCACTCCCTCCTCTCTACATTTTCCTCTTCTGTCTCTGCTGCTAAAGCCACTTTCTACCACTCTAAATTCCAAGCATCTGCCTCTAACCCTAGGAAACTCTTTGCCACCTTCTCCTCCCTCCTGAATCCCCCCCCTCCTCCCTCTCTGCAGATGACTTCGTCAACCATTTTGAAAAGAAGGTCGACGACATCCGATCCTCGTTTGCTAAGTCAAACGACACCGCTGGTTCTGCTCACACTGCCCTACCCTGTGCTCTGACCTCTTTCTCCCCTCTCTCTCCAGATGAAATCTCGCGTCTTGTGACGGCCGGCCGCCCAACAACCTGCCCGCTTGACCCTATCCCCTCCTCTCTTCTCCAGACCATTTCCGGAGACCTTCTCCCTTACCTCACCTCGCTCATCAACTCATCCTTGACCGCTGGCTACGTCCCTTCCGTCTTCAAGAGAGCGAGAGTTGCACCCCTTCTGAAAAAACCTACACTCGATCCCTCCGATGTCAATAACTACAGACCAGTATCCCTTCTTTCTTTTCTCTCCAAAACTCTTGAACGTGCCGTCCTTGGCCAGCTCTCCTGCTATCTCTCTCAGAATGACCTTCTTGATCCAAATCAGTCAGGTTTCAAGACTAGTCATTCAACTGAGACTGCTCTTCTCTGTGTCACGGAGGCGCTCCGCACTGCTAAAGCTAACTCTCTCTCCTCTGCTCTCATCCTTCTAGACCTATCGGCTGCCTTTGATACTGTGAACCATCAGATCCTCCTCTCCACCCTCTCCGAGTTGGGCATCTCCGGCGCGGCCCACGCTTGGATTGCATCCTACCTGACAGGTCGCTCCTACCAGGTGGCGTGGCGAGAATCTGTCTCCTCACCACGTGCTCTCACCACTGGTGTCCCCCAGGGCTCTGTTCTAGGCCCTCTCCTATTCTCGCTATACACCAAGTCACTTGGCTCTGTCATAACCTCACATGGTCTCTCCTATCATTGCTATGCAGACGACACACAATTAATCTTCTCCTTTCCCCCTTCTGATAACCAGGTGTCGAATTGCATCTCTGCATGTCTGGCAGACATATCAGTGTGGATGACGGATCACCACCTCAAGCTGAACCTTGGCAAGACGGAGCTACTCTTCCTCCCGGGGAAGGACTGCCCGTTCCATGATCTCGCCATCACGGTTGACAACTCCATTGCGTCCTCCTCCCAGAGCGCTAAGAACCTTGGCGTGATCCTGGACAACACCCTGTCGTTCTCAACTAACATCAAGGCGGTGGCCCGTTCCTGTAGGTTCATGCTCTACAACATCCGCAGAGTACGACCCTGCCTCACACAGGAAGCGGCGCAGGTCCTAATCCAGGCACTTGTCATCTCCCGTCTGGATTACTGCAACTCGCTGTTGGCTGGGCTCCCTGCCTGTGCCATTAAACCCCTACAACTCATCCAGAACGCCGCAGCCCGTCTGGTGTTCAACCTTCCCAAGTTCTCTCACGTCACCCCGCTCCTCCGCTCTCTCCACTGGCTTCCAGTTGAAGCTCGCATCCGCTACAAGACCATGGTGCTTGCTTACGGAGCTGTGAGGGGAACGGCACCTCAGTACCTTCAGGCTCTGATCAGGCCCTACACCCAAACAAGGACACTGCGCTCATCCACCTCTGGCCAGCTCGCCTCCCTACCACTGAGGAAGTACAGTTCCCGCTCAGCCCAGTCAAAACTGTTCGCTGCTCTGGCACCCCAATGGTGGAACAAACTCCCTCACGACGCCAGGACAGCGGAGTCAATCACCACCTCCTGGAGACACCTGAAACCCCACCTCTTTCAGGAATACCTAGGATAGGATAAAGTAATCCTTCTAACCCCCCCTTAAAAGATTTAGATGCACTATTGTAAAGTGGTTGTTCCACTGGATATCATAAGGTGAATGCACCAATTTGTAAGTCGCTCTGGATAAGAGCGTCTGCTAAATGACTTAAATGTAAATGTAAATGTTCTAACCCTTGTTGTTTCTCTGGAAACGTAATGTTGAGGTTTTTCACCACTACCCACATCCAATACTTTAGAAACCTAACCTAACAATCACTGATTGTTCCTGTCTCTGAACAGGTGATAACCCTCTATGTGGGGAGCATTATCTTCACCTGTCCTGTCACATCATATCAGTAAAGAAGGAGAAAGACAGTTTGCATTGGTAAAGTGTTGCAACCTTGAAGTGCATTCATTTTAATCATATATCCTTTGAATTTCAAAGTGATGGAAACGTTGTTGTATCTCACCCTGCTAATCTCAGGTCAGTTTACTGTGTGTGTGTCCCAGCAAACATGCCCACATTGGGCCGATACGTTCTTGCTAATCGGCTCCATATTGGCTCCCAAGACATTGGCCCAGTGTGGCTCAGTGTGGCCCAATGTGGCCCAGTGTGGACAGCCCATATCTGTTGAGGACAGCCTTCACTGTTCCTGAAATAAGCTGACTCTTTGGATCAGCTGTCCGTATTGGGTCCATTTGGTCACCAAAATGATCTTATGTATAGGCACCGTGTGTATTGACCACCTTATGGTAATTTTTCAGTTATATCTCTCTTCTGTACGGGTATTTATGTATATCATTTATTTAGCACAAGTTAAATACAATATTGCTAAAGTAATGAATAAATTGTAACATTTATGAGCACAAATTTCTGTTAGGTGTTATGGTCACATGGTCCTGTTTAAAATTACTGATCTCAGTCCTGTTTAAAGTGAACTGTGGTAAAAAAGAGAGTAACATTCCTCAGTCCTCTTTGTATTCACACTGCACTTGGCTCAAACCACCTTAGTTTAGTTCACTTCGGGGCTCTCTTGAGGGTTCTGAGTTCCTTTGGAGTGTTCACACTGTTTAAAAAATGTAGCGAACCTCACTGAGTTCACAGAAATTATCTGAAAGGGAACAAGTGTGAAAACACCCTTGTATACTGAGCAAAAAAATAAATGTCCTCTCACTCTCAACTGCGTTTATTTACAGCAAACTTAACAAGTCTAAATATTTGTATGAACATAACAACATTCAACAACTGAGACATAAACTGAACAAGTTCCACAGACATGTGACTAACAGAAATGGAATAGTGTGTCGCTGAACAAAGTGTGGTTGAAAATCTAAAGTAACAGTCAGTATCTGGTGTGGCCACCAGCTGCATTAATTACTGCTGTGCATCTCCTCCTCATGGAGTGCACCAGATGTGCCAGTTCTTGATGTGAGATGTTACCCCACTCTTCCTCCAAGGCACCTGCAAGTTCTCAGACATTTCTGGGGGGGAATGGCCCTAGCCCTCACCTTCCGATCCAACAGGTCCCAGACTTGCTCAATGGGTTTGAGATCCGGGCTCTTTGCTGGCCATGGCAGAACACTGACATTCCTGTCTTGCAAGAAATCACGCATTGAACGAGCAGTATGGCTTGTGGCATTGTCACGCTGGAGGGTAATGTCAGGATGAGCCTGCAGGAAGGGTACCACATGAGGGAGGAGGATTTCTTCCCTGTAACGCACGGCATTGAGATTGCCTGCAATGACAACAAGCTCAGCCCGATGATGGTGTGACACACCACCTCAGACCATGACGGACCCTCCACCTCCAAATCGATCCCGCGCTAGATTACAGGCCTCGGTGTAACGCAAATTTTTTCGACGATCAATGCGAATCCGACCATCACCATTGGTGTGACAAAACCATGACTCGTCTGTGAAGAGCACTTTTTGCAAGTCCTGTCTGGTCCAGCGACGATGGGTTTGTTGCCGGTGATGTCTGGTGAGGACCTGCCTTACAACAGGCCTACAAGCCCTCAGTCCAGCCTCTCTCAGCCTATTGCGGACACTCTGAGCACTGATGGAGGGATTGTGCGTTTCTGGTGTAACTCGGGCAGTTGCTGTTGCCATCCTGTACCTGTCCCGCAGGTGTGATGTTCAGTTGTACCGATCCTGTGCTGGTGTTGTAACACGTGGTCTGCCACTGCGAGGACGATCAGCTGTCCGTCCTGTCTCCCTGCAGCGCTGTCTTAGTCGTCTCACAGTACGGACATTGCAATTTATTGCCCTGCAGTCCTCATGCCTCCTTGCAGCATGCCTAAGACACGTTCATGCAGATGAGTAGGGACCCTGGGCATCTTTCTTGTGGTGTTTTTCAGAGTCAGTAGAAAGGCCTCTTTAGTGTCCTAAGTTTTCATAACTGTACCCTTAACTTCTTATGGCTGCAGCCCGGTGTCGGTACACTTATGACAACAGCCGCAACAAGTGCAGGGCGCGAAATTCAAAAGATATTTTTTAGAAATATTTAACTTTCACACATTAACAAGTCCAATACAGCATATGAAAGGTACACATCTTGTGAATCCAGCCAACATGTCCGATTTTTAAAATGTTTTACAGCGAAAACAGCACGTATATTTATGTTAGCTCACCACCAAATACAAAAAAGGACAGACATTTTTCACAGCACAGGTAGCATGCACAAAGCCAACCTAACTAACCAAGAGCCAACACAACTAACCAAGAAACAACTTCATCAGATGACAGTCTTATAACATGTTATTCAATAAATCTATGTTTTGTTCGAAAAATGTGCATATTTCAGGTATAAATCTTAGTTTACATTGCAGCTACAATCAGAAATTGCACCGAAAGCAGACAGAATAATTACAGACACCAACGCCAAATACCTAAATACTCATCATAAAACATTTCTGAAAAATACATAGTGTACAGCAAATGAAAGACAGGCATCTTGTGATTACAGCCAATACTTCCGATTTATTAATCTCATTTTCAGGGAGTGAGAGCTGAGTGTCACGCCCTGGCCTTAGTATTAGTTGTTTTCTTTATTATTTTAGTTAGGTCAGGGTGTGACATGGGGAATGTTTATGTTTTGTTGGTTTTGGGTGTTTATTTGGTAAAGGGGTTATGGGGTGTAGTATATGGTTTTGTGTTGAGTGTAGATGTCTAGCGTTGTCTATGTAAGAACGTTTGTAGCCTGTTTGTATGTGCACAACGTTTGTAGCTTCACGGTCGTTTTGTTATTTTGTTGTTTTGTTAAAGTGTTTTTGTGTCGTGTTCATCTTCGTGTTGTTTAATAAAAGAAGATGGCTTATTTTCCAAAAGCTGCATTTTGGTCCGTCAATCCGCCACACGATCGTGACAGAATTACCCACCATAGGACCAAGCGGCATGGAAGGCGGCAACAGGACCTACCTACACAGGATCTCTGGAGTTGGGAGGACGAATTGGAAGGAGATGGACCTTGGGATCAACCTGGAGAATATCGCCTCTCTCGTGAAGAGCTGGAGGCAGCGAAAGCCGAGAGGAGGCGATATGAGGAGGCAGCACGGAGAGAAGGCTGGAAACCCGTGAGTATAACCCAAAAATTTCTTGGGGGGGGCCTTAAAGGGAGTGTGGCGAAGTCAGGTAGGAGACATGCGCCTACTCCTTGTACTTACCGTGGAGAGCGAGAGTACGGGCAGACATCGTGTTACGCAGTAGAGCGCACGGTGTCTCCTGTACGCGTGCATAGCCCGGTGCGGTACATTTCAGCTCCACGTATCGGCCAAGCTAGACTGAGCGTTGAGCCGTATGTCATGAAGCCGGCCCAACGCATCTGGTCACCAGTGCGTCTCCTCGGGCCGGCGTACATGGCACCAGCCTTACGCATGGTGTCCCCGGTTCGCCTACATAGGCCGGTGCGGGTTATTCCACCTCCCCGCACTGGTCAGGCGACGGGGAGCATAGAACCAGGTAAGGTTGGGCAGGCTCGGCGTTCAAGGGAGCCAGTACGCCTGCACGGTCCGGTATTTCCGGCGCCACCTCCCCACCCCAATCCAGTACCACCAGTGCCTCCTCCACGCACTAGCTATATGGTGCGTGTCTCCAGCCCTTTACCACCAGTGTCTAAACCACGCACCAAGCCTCCTGTGTGTCCCCAGAGTCCTGTGCGTCCTGTTGCTGCTCCCCGCACTAGCCCTGAGATGCGTGTCCCCAGCCCGGTGCCACCAGTCCCGGCACCACGCACCAGGCCTACAGTGCGCCTCAGCCGGCAGGAGTCTGCCGTCTGCACAGCAATGACTGAACTGCCCGTCTGCCAAGCGCCATCTGAGCCATCCGTCTCCCCAGCACCATCTGAGCCATCCGTCTCCCCAGCGCCATCTGAGCCATCCGTCTGCAATGAGCCTGCAAAGCCGCCCGTCTGCCATGAGCCTGCAAAACCGCCCGTCTGCCATGAGCCCACTGAGCCGTCCGCCAGACAGGAGCCGCTAGAGCCGCCAGCCAGACAGAAGCCGCTAGAGCCGTCCGTCAGACAGGATCTGCCAGAGCCGCCAACCAGACAGGATCTGCCAGATCAGTCAGCCAGCCATGAGCAGCCAGATCCGTCAGCCAGCCATGAGCAGCCAGATCCGTCAGCTAGCCATGAGCAGCCAGATCCGTCAGCTAGCCATGAGCAGCCAGATCCGTCAGCTAGCCATGAGCAGCCAGATCCGTCAGCTAGCCATGAGCAGCCAGATCCGTCAGCTAGCCATGAGCAGCCAGATCCGTCAGCTAGCCATGAGCAGCCAGATCCGTCAGCTAGCCATGAGCAGCCAGATCCGTCAGCTAGCCATGAGCAGCCAGATCCGTCAGCTAGCCATGAGCAGCCAGATCCGTCAGCTAGCCATGAGCAGCCAGATCCGTCAGCTAGCCATGAGCAGCCAGATCCGTCAGCCAGCCATGAGCAGCCAGATCCGTCAGCCAGCCATGAGCAGCCAGATCCGTCAGCCAGCCATGAGCAGCCAGATCAGTTAGCCAGCCATGAGCAGCCAGATCCGTTAGCCAGCCATGATCAGCCAGATCTGTCAGCCAGCCATGGGCCGTCCCTCAGTCCGGAGCTGCAGTCCCTCAGTCCGGAGCTGCAGTCCCTCAGTCCGGAGCTGCCATTCCTCAGTCCGGAGCTGCCCCTTACCCTGGAGCTGCCCCTTACCCTGGTGCTGCCCCTTACCCTGGTGCTGCCCCTTACCATGGTGCTGCCCCTTACCCTGGTGCTGCCCCTTACCCTGGTACTGCCCCTTATCCTGGTACTGCCCCTGACCCTGGTACTGCCCCTTACCCTGGTACTGGTCCTTAGTCCGGAGCTGTCCCTTAGTCCGGAACTCCCCCTTAATGCAATGGGGTTAATGTGGAGGGGGGTCGTTTGGAGGAAGCCTAGGAGGTGGTTAGGTACTGTGGTGACGTGGGGACTACGACCAGAGCCGGAGCCGCCACCGTGGAGGGGAGCCCACCCAGACCCTCCCCTAGACTGTGTATGGTGCGCCCGGAGTTCGCGCCTCAAGGGGGGGGTTATGTCACGCCCTGGCCTTAGTATTAGTTGTTTTCTTTATTATTTTAGTTAGGTCAGGGTGTGACATGGGGAATGTTTATGTTTTGTTGGTTTTGGGTGTTTATTTGGTAAAGGGGTTATGGGGTGTAGTATATGGTTTTGTGTTGAGTGTAGATGTCTAGCGTTGTCTATGTAAGAACGTTTGTAGCCTGTTTGTATGTGCACAACGTTTGTAGCTTCACGGTCGTTTTGTTATTTTGTTGTTTTGTTAAAGTGTTTTTGTGTCGTGTTCATCTTCGTGTTGTTTAATAAAAGAAGATGGCTTATTTTCCAAAAGCTGCATTTTGGTCCGTCAATCCGCCACACGATCGTGACACTGAGACCAGGGCAGCTGGGTTACTGCCTGTCCCTGTTCAGGGGATCCTGTTTCTTGACTTTAATTTAACACTTTATTTATTCCCCATTTGAAGGTTCCAGTGTAGAATAATCAACCATGTGATCTAACACTTGTTGGCTCTCTGGAGACGTTATGTTGAGGTTTTTCACCACTACCCACTTCCAATACTTTAGAAACCTAAACTAACAATCACTGATTGTTCCTGTCTCTGAACAGGTGATAACCCTCTATGTGGGGAGCATTATCTTCACCTGTCCTGTCACATCATATCAATAAAGAAGGAGAAAGACAGTTTGCATTGGTAAAGTGTTGCAACCTTGAAGTGCATTCATTTTAATCATATATCCTTTGAATTTCACAGTGATGGAAACATTGTTATATCTCACCCTGCTGATCTCAGGTCAGTTTACTGTGTGTGTGTCCCAGCTAATCGGCTCCATATTATCCCCAAGACATTGGCCCAGTGCTGGCAGCTCATATCTGGTGAGGACAGCCTTCACTGTTCCTGAAATAAGCCCACTCTTTGGATCTGCTGTCCGTATTGGGCCCATTTGGTCACCAAAATGATGTTGATGACCACCTTATGGCAATTTATCAGTTATATCTCTTATATATAGGTATTTATTTATATATCATTTATTTAGTACAAGTTAAATCAAATATTGCTAAATTAAACCATTATTTATTCTGCAGTTATTCTATTGCTATTTATTATATTAGCAATACAATGTACAGTACATGTTAAAAGTATCTTCTGATTACAATTATTATGTCTATATCTTTTCTGTTCCAAAATGTAAGTATGTTTATCTAGCTGTCCAGTAACACATTCTGATTGAATGGCTTGTCCTGCACTTTGTAAAATCCCAGGGTGCATTGAGTGAATGTTTGAAAAAGATCTTGATTCCTTTCTAAACATAGAAATGTGAAGCAAAGAGGACTCTGTCCACAAAATAGTTGAAGTGAACTAGCAAAAGAGTTGAGTCCTGATTCAAATCCAAAGGCAGAGTGAATTCAAAGAGAACAGAGTTATGTTTCTCTTAATACCACAGTTCACTTTAAACAGGACTGAGATCAGTTACTTTAAACAGGACTGAGATCAGGTACTTTAAACAGGACTGAGATCAGTTATTTTAAACAGGACTGAGATCAGTTATTTTAAACAGGACTGAGATCAGTTATTTTATACAGGACTGAGATCAGTAATTTTAAACAGGACTGAGATCAGTAATTTTAAACAGGACTGGGATCAGTTACTTTAAACAGGACAATATTTGTTTTATCTTTATTTAACATGTCAAGCCAGTTAAGAACAATTTCTTATTTACAATGATGGTCTAGAACCAGGGAGTTAACTACCTTGTTCAGGGGCAGAACGACAGATTATGACCTTCTCAGCTCGGGGATTCAATCCACCAACCTTTTGGCTACTGGCCCAATGTTCTAACCATTATCCTACCTGCCACCCCAAAATATGTGAAAACACCTAACAGATATTACAATTTATTCATTAACCTGTTTGTGCTGCAAGGGGCAGTATTGAGTAGCCAGATAAAAGGTGCTCATTTCAAACGGCCTCGTACTCAATTCTTGCTCGTACAATATGCATATTATTATTACTATTGGATAGAAAACACTCTCTAGTTTCTAAAACCGTTTGAATTATTTCTCTGAGTGAAACAGAACTCATTCTGCAGCACACTTCCTGACCAGGAAGTGGAAAGTCTGAAATCGAGGATCTGTTCTTCTTCCTGCCTATAAATGGGCCGAGACCTATTAGTATACATGCACGTCATACACCTTCCCCTGGGTGTCAAGAGGCTGGGAGAGAAGAAATGAGGTGATTATCTTGGTCTGAGATGGAACACATCATCTTGGAATGACGTGTCCCCCTTTTTCGGTACTCTGAAGAGCGCGAGGTGGACAGTGGGATTGCCTTTTGTTTAGCTGCCGTTATAGGCGACTACTATCTCCGGCTTTGATTTTATTTGATACATGTCACCATATCATCGTAAAGTATGTTTTTACAATATAGTTTCATCAGATTATTGAACATTTTTCGTGAGTTTTGCCGTGTTCCGTTCTCTTCCGTTTGTTGACATGGAGAGCGTCGTGCCACTTGGCTAGTGTGCTTGCTAAATGAAGAGGGAAAGTTGCCGTTCTAAATCCAAACAACGATTGTTCTGGACAAAGGACACCTTGTCCAACATTCTGATGGAAGATCAGCAAAGGTAAGAAACATTTTATGATGCTATTTCATATATCTGTCGTAGTCGCCGGCGCCCAAGTGTTTCTGGCAATTGTGGTAAGCTAATATAACGCTACATTTTTTTTTCGCTGTAAAACACTTAATAAATCGGAAATATTGGCTGGAATCAAAAGATGCCTGTCTTTCATTTGCTGTACACTATGTATTTTTCAGAAATGTTTTATCATGATTAATTAGGTATTTGACGTTGGTGCCTGTAATTATTATGGCTGCTTTCGGTGCAATTTCTGATTGTAGCTGCAATGTAAACTATGATTTACACCTGAAATGTGCACATTTTTCTAACAAAACATATGCTTTACAATAAATATGTTATCAGACTGTCATCTGATAAAGTTGTTTCTTGGTTAGTGGCAATTTATACCTTTATTTGGTCGAATTTGTGACAGCTACTGATGGAGTAAAAAACTGGTGGAGTAAAAAAAGTGGTGTCTTTTGCTAACGTGGTTAGCTAATAGATTTACATATTGTGTCTTCCCTGTAAAACATTTTAAAAATCGAACATGTTTCATTCACATTCACAAGATGTGTACCTTTCATATGCTGTATTGGACTTGTTAATGTGTGAAAGTTAAATATTTAAAAAAATATATTTTGAATTTCGCGCCCTGCACTTGAAGTGGCTGTTGTCATAAGTGTACCGACGCCGGGCTGCAGCCATAAGAAGTTAACCTGTTGAGGATGGGGGCGCTGTTGTGACTATTTATGCTAATCGTGTAATTTTTGAAACGGCTTCCCACAAAATCCTTGATCGTACAATATGCATATTATTATTATTATTGGATAGAAAACAGTCTATAGTTTCTATAGGAGTTGAAATTTTGTCTCTAAGTGGAACAGAGCCCATTCTACAGAAATTTCCCTGACATGGAGTCAGATTTCAGAAATTTTGGCAACTGTTCTGGAGTCAGTTAAAAGGGCACTGTTATTGCTATGACTATACGGACACTGCTTACGTCTTCCCCTGGATGCCTTTACATGATGACGATTTGAATGGGGTCGATTGCGCGTTCACAGGCCCTATAAATAAAAAAACCCTGTAGGTAGGAGCTCCTTTGCAGCTGCGTAATGCGCGTGGAGGACATCGACCTGCTATTTTTCCAAGCGTTAGTTTAGCCTGTTATATTTTTCCGGTCATGTTTTTACTCGTTATAGGAGTTAAAAACATCATAAGGTAGTTAATTTAAAGCGTTTTATAGCAATTTATATCCGTTTAGTGCGATTTTGGGACATTTATTTCTTTAACGCTGTGAATAGCTGGGCACGCTTCCAGTTCATCCCGAACGCAGTTGGCATTTCCACATGGCAAGAGGACAGCTTTCCACCAAAAGACGATTACTCCCAAGAAAGGATCCTTTGCCCAAGATACTGATGGAAGAACAGCTCAAAGTAGGACATTTTTATTATGATAAATCGTGTTTCTGTCGAAAAATTTTAGTGGCTTAGGACGCCATGTTTTTTGACGTAGCTTCGCTTGGCGCAAACTGTATTGAAAAGTAAGGATAAATTAAAAAATGTAATTCCGCAATTGATCCTTGTCTATCAATCCCTGTCCACCCTATATTTTTTAGTCACGTTTATGAGTATTTATGTATAAGAGTAGATCACTGTCTAAGTGGCGCAAGGACATTTTCTGACCAGCTGAGCTACATTTCACATTGTCTAACCATGATTTTGGTGGCTAAATATAAACATTTTCGATCAAACTCTATATGGATTGTGTAATATGATGTTACAGGAGTGTCATCTGAAGAATTCTGAGAAGGTTAGTGAAAAAATTAATATCTTTTGGCGATGTTGACTTTTATCGCTCACTTTGGCTAGAATCAATGCTGGGCTGCTATGTGCTATGTGCTATGCTAATATAACGATTTATTGTGTTTTCGCTGTAAGACACTTAGAAAATCTGAAATATTGTCTGTATTCACAGGATCTGTGTCTTTCGATTCGTGTATGCTGTGTATTTTTACGAAATGTTTGATGATTAGTAAGTAGGTAAACACGTTGCTCTAAGTAGTTTTTCTATTCCATTTGTGACGGTGGGTGCAATTGTAACCTATGCCATCTACCTGAAATATGCACTTTTTTCTAACAAAACCTATCCCATACCATAAATATGTTATCAGACTGTCATCTAATGAGTTTTTTTCTTGGTTAGGGGCTATAAATATCTTAGTTTAGCCGAATTGGTGATAGCTACTGGTGTTGGTGGACAAATAAAAGATGGTGGATTATGCTAATGTGTTTTTAGGTAATAGATGTACATCTTTACATATTGTGTCTTCCCTGTAAAACATTTTAAAAATCGGACATGTTGACTGGATTCACAAGATCTGTGTCTTTCATTAGCTGTATTGGACTTTAATGTGTGAAAGTTAAATATTTAAAAAAAAAATTTTTTTTGAATTTCGCGGCACTGGTTTTTCAGTGGGGGTGGGGGGGAGTGCCGCTAGCGGCACACTCATCCTAGACAGGTTAATTGAAAATTGTACACCCAATGTAGCGTACTGTCACTTTAAGAGCTGGAATTGATGCTGTGCCCTATTCTCACCTGATCTACCTGATATTATGATGACAGGAGAACTCTAAAGTTGCCCAATGATTCATTACTGTTATTGTGGGATTGTATTCTCTTGTAGGCCCAGCTTTTGGAGACCCCTGAGAAACCCCAACTGAAGAGACGGTGAGAATGAAGAAGACCCCAAAGGATCAAAATCTGAACCTCAGTGATCTCTGGTCTGGGTCCTAGTCTGTTGTGGATGATCTCCTCTCTGGTCTGGGTCCTAGTCTGTTGTGGATGATCTCCTCTCTGGTCTGGGTCCTAGTCTGTTGTGGATGACCTCCTCTCTGGTCTGGGTCCTAGTCTGTTGTGGATGACCTCCTCTCTGGTCTGGGTCCTAGTCTGTTGTGGATGACCTCCTAGTCGGTTGTGGATGACCTCCTCTCTGGTCTGGGTCCTAGTCTGTTGTGGATGTCCTCCTCTCTGGTATAGGTCCAAGTTTGTTGTGGATGACCTCCTAGTCTGTTGTGGATGACCTCCTAGTCTGTTGTGGATGACCTCCTCTCTGGTCTGGGTCCTAGTCTGTTGTGGATGACCTCCTCTCTGATCTGGGTCCTAGTCTGTTGTGGATGACCTCCCAGTCTGTTGTGGATGACCTCCTTGTCTGTTGTGGATGTCCTCCTCTCTAGTCTGGGTCCTAGTCTGTTGTGGATGTTCTCTTCTCTGGTCTGGGTCCTAGCCTGTTGTGGATGACCTCCTCTCTGATCTGGGTCCTAGTCTGTTGTGGATGACCTTCTCTCATGGCCATTACCCCGCTCTCCGAGGGTTTTCAGGGAGAGTGGGTTGTCCAATTCACACATGTGTATTAAAACACACTTTTACATATGTGAAATAGGACAAATACAAGCATCATCTCCTCATACAGTCAAATGATTGAAGTGAAGAATGTCTCAGTATAGCAGGAAGGAACGCTAGTTGTAGATATTCAGAATGACTAATACAGAGTGAAATAATGTGGGTCTCTGTGTGTCTTTGTGTTTCTCCAGATAAGGAACAAGCTGAAGGAGCAGGGGTTACCTGCAGACACCAACGTTATGTGGTAAAAACAGCCTGATGGGAAGGTCTTCCAGAAGGAGAAAGAGGAGTCTCCCAATAAAGAAGAGGAGGAGAAGAAGACCGTGAAGAAGGGGAAGAAGAGGATGACGACAAAGAGAGAACTCATATTATGTTAAATGTTCTCCTTACATTTCTATTTTTATTTAGATTAAAATCTCTACTGGTCCAGATTGTCTCTGTTTAACTGAAACAGATCTTTATCTGAGATACTTTAAATTGTTTTATCATGTATTATTATTATTGTTTTTTCATATTTTAAAATTATTTTTTACAGTATATATTAATATTGGTTTATCATATATTATTTTGTTTTATCATATATTAATATTGCTTTATCATATATTAATATTGTTTTATCATATATTAACTGTTTTGTCATATATTAATATTGCTTTATAATATATTAATATTATTTGTACAGTATATAGTAATATTGGTTTATCCTATATTAATATCATTTTTTACAGTATTTATTAATATTGTTTTATCATATATTACTATTATTTTTTACAGTATATATTATTACTGTTTTATTATATATTAATATTGTTTTATCATATATTAATATACCTTTTTACAGTATACATGAATATTGTTTAATCATAAATTAATATTCTTTATTACAGTATATATGAATTTTGTTTTATCATATATTAATATTCTTTATTACAGTATATATATATAAAACAATTTTTTTATCATATATTAATATTTTTTATTACAAAATATGTTAATATTGTTTTATCATATATTAATGCTATTGTATCATATATATATATTTTTTTTACAGTATATATTAATATTGTTTTATCATATATTCATATTCTTATTTACAGTATATATTAATATTGTTTTATCATAAATTAATATTCTTATTTACAGTATACATTAATATTGTTTTATCATATTTAAATATTGTTTTATCATGTATTAATATTGTGTTATCGGCCTCCCGAGTTGCGCAGTGAACTAAGGCACTGCATCTCAGTGGTAGAGGCGTCACTACAGACACCCTGGTTTGAGTCCAGGCTGTATCAGAATCGGCTGTGATTGGGAGTCACATAGGGCGGCGCACAATTGGCCCAGGTTCGTCCCGGTTTGGCCGGTGTAGGTCAACATTGTAAATCAGAATTTGTTCTTAACTGACTTGCCTAGTTAACCTGTTGGGGATGGGGGCGCTGTTTAGACTATTTATGCTAATGTGGCTAATTTTTTAAACGGCTTCCCACAAAATCCTTGATCGTACAATATGCATATTATTATTATTATTGGATAGAAAACAGTCTATAGTTTCTATAGGAGTTGAAATTTTGTCTCTAAGTGGAACAGAGCCCATTCTACAGCAATTTCCCTGACATGGAGTCAGATTTGAGAAACGTTGGCCACTTTTCTGAAGTCATTTAAACGGGCACTGTCGTTGCTATGACTATACGGACACTTCTTACGTCTTCCCCTGGATGCCCTTACGTGATGACGATTCCAACGGGCTCGATTGCTCGTTCACAGGCCCTACAAATGAAAAAAACCTTTAGCTAGCAAGTCTTTTCTTGCTGCGTAACGCGCGTGGAAGACACCGACCCTCTCCTGTTCCAAGCGTTAGTTTAGCCTGTTATATTTCTCCGGTCATCTTTTCACTCGTTATAGGAGTTACAAACATCACAAAGTAGTTAATTTAAAGCGTTTTATAGCAATTTATATCCGTTTAGTGCGATTTTGGGACATTTATTTTTGCAACGATGTGAAAAGTTGGGAACGCTTTTCAGTTCATCCCGAACGTAGTTGACATTTCCACATGGCAAGAGGACAGCTTTCCACCAAAAGACGATTTCTCCCAAGAAAGGATCCTTTGCCCAAGATACTGATGGAAGAACAGCTCAAGGTAGGACATTTTTATTATGATAAATCGTGTTTCTGTCGAAACATTTTAGTGGCTTAGGACGCCATGTTTTTTGACGTAGCTTCGCTTGGCGCAAACTGTATTGAAAAGTAAGGATAAATTAAAAAATGTAATAACGCAATTGTATTAAGAATTAAATTGTCTATCAATCCCTGTCCACCCTATATTTTTTAGTCACGTTTATGAGTATTTATGTATAAGAGTAGATCACTGTCTAAGTGGCGCAAGGACAAATTCTGACCAGCCGAGTTACATTTCACATTGTCTAACCATGATTTTGGTGGCGAAATATAAACATTTTCGATCAAACTGTATATGCATGTTGTAATGTGATGTTACAGGAGTGTCATCGGAAGAATTCTGAGAAGGTTAGTGAAAAAATTAATATCTTTTGGCGATGTTGACTTTTATCGCTCACTTTGGCTAGAATCAATGCTGGGCTGCTAATTGCTATGTGCTAAGCTAATATAACGATTTATTGTGTTTTCGCTGTAAGACACTTAGAAAATCTGAAATATTGTCTGTATTCACAGGATCTGTGTCTTTCGATTCGTGTATGCTGTGTATTTTTACGAAATGTTTGATGATTAGTAGTTAGGTAAACACGTTGCTCATTGTAATTATTCTAGTCCATTTGTGATGGTGGGTGCAATTGTAAACTATGCCATATACCTGAAATATGCACTTTTTTCTAACAAAACCTATCCCATACCATAAATATGTTATCAGACTGTCATCTAATGAGTTTTTTTGTTGGTTAGGGGCTATAAATATCTTAGTTTAGCCGAATTGGTGATGGCTACTGGTGTTGGTGGACAAATAAAAGATGGTGGATTATGCTAATGTGTTTTTAGGTAATAGATGTACATCTTTACATATTGTGTCTTCCCTGTAAAACATTTTAAAAATCGGAAATGTTGACTGGATTCATAAGATCTGTGTCTTTCATTAGCTGTATTGGACTTTAATGTGTGAAAGTTAAATATTTTAAAAAAATATTTTTTTTGAATTTCGCGGCACTGGTTTTTCAGTGGGGGGGGGGGGGGTGTGCCGCTAGCGCCACGCTGATCCTAGACAGGTTAAATAAAGGTTAGATAAAATTAATATTGTTTTATCATATATGAATATTATTTTATCATATACAATATCATTTTATCATACATAATATATGTTTATTATAGGATGTAATCATATAGTACATATCTTTAAAATTGTGATTTTTTTTATCTCTTTTGTTTGTTTATATATTAGAACACTGTTTATATATTTCTTCAACTGCAGACTTGATGGCACATTTGGAATGTTAATGACATGAATTCAGGTATTTGCCAAACACGCCTCCAAATATTCAAATTAGCCCTTCCTCTACATTATGAAGCAGCTGGGCTTGGTGTGGGGTAACCTGTGTTGGGCTTGGTGTGGGCTAACCTGTGTTGGGCTTGGTGCGGGGTAACCTGTGTTGGGCTTGATGTGGGGTAACCTGTGTTGGGCTTGTCGTGGGTTAACCTGTGGTGGGCTTGGTGTGGGCTAACCTGTCTAGGGCTTGGTGCGGGGTAACCTGTGTTGGGCTTGATGTGGGGTAACCTGTGTTGGGCTTGTCGTGGGTTAACCTGTGGTGGGCTTGGTGTGGGCTAACCTGTGTTGGGCTTGGTGTGGGCTAGCCTGTATTGGGCTGGTGTGGGCTAGCCTGTGCTAGGCTTGGTGTGGGCCAACCAGTGCTGGGCTTGTTGTGGGCTAACCTGTGCTGGGCTTGCTGTGGGATATCCTGTGTTGGGCTGGTGTGGGCTAGCCTGTGTATGGCTGATGTGGGCTAGCCTGTATTGGGCTGCTGTGGGCTATCCATGGCTGGGCTTTGTGTGGGCTAACCTATGCTGGGCTTGCTGTGGGCTTAGTCTGCATTGGGCTTAGTCTGGGCTAACCTGTTTTTGGCTGGTGTGGGTTAGCCTTTGCTGGGATTGGAGTGGGCTAGCCTGTGTTGGGCTGGTTAGGGCTTGGTGTGGGATGGCCTGTGTTGGGCTTTGTGGGCTAACCCCTGACCACCTTGCCCACCAAATAACCAGATGAGGCCAATGGGGTCATGTTTGCTGAGTAGGCTCAAATCAAATACGTTTTTATTTTTCACATACACGTGTTTCTCTCTGGTGAGAGAGAGGTTTCTGTTCTTCCTTAAATTATTCGGTTTCTGTAAATGGCATGGGATCAGGAATAGAGTTTTCATTTTCATCCCAAACCAGACAGGCTCAGGCTGGGCAGGGCCTGAATAGTTGAATATTGAATGGGGCCGGTTTTGAGCTTGAACAAAGAACAGGGCAATGCTACGGTATGCGTGTCACTAAAACCACATGTTAGCATACAGTAGCTTAGCATACGCAAATCACAAACAAAGTAGCCTTCCACCACCTTCCATGTTACGTCACAACAACCCTACAATGCCACCTTCTGTAGACATCATCTGTGTAGGTGCAAGGAGTCACTAGGCTCTCTGGTGAGAGAGAGGTGTCTGTTCTCACCTTAAATTATTAATTTTCTGTAAATGGCATGGAATCATGAATAAATACCACATTCCCGGTTGCCCATGGTAAAATAAAGCACATTGGACTGAAAAAATAAAGTTGACATGTATAAGACTTTTCAGGAGGATTAAGAGATGTCTTAGAAGTTTTTAATGCACAAGCACACAAGTGATTGTCTTGCTAGTTTTGGTTGATTTCTAACATGGTGGCTCACTGTCTGGATTGGAAATGTGTGGAAAAAGCCTTTTCCCTTTCCTTAGAAAAACCTCATAGACACTCACATGCACACGCACACACACACACACACACACACACACACACACACACACACACACACACACACACACACACACACACACACACACACACACACACAGGAAGGCTGATAGGCTTCTACTTGTGTGATGGTGGCTAACACATCTGATTGGCTGTCTGATTGGTATGATGTCTGTTTCTGTTTTTATGTTCCTTCGGTGCGTGTCATTTCCTGCTCTCCAGTCAAACCACAAAGCAACTCTCAAAGCACTAAGGAATCCCCTTCAATTCCAATAGTGACATCATTTAGGTGATTTAGGGCCCTAAGCATTAACCCCATGAGACCCTGCTCATCTCACTCCTACCTGCCTCACAACCTCCCCATGTTCAGCAACAGACGTGTAAAATCCACAAACAAAGGGATGGAGAATTTGATACGATGCTATTGATATAGCTTTTATACTCATTCTTTACAAAGTAGTAGGTTTTATCAAAAGGAATTGAACATAGAAAGTAGAACTCTCGCTCTCTTTCTATCCATATGCTGTATTGTCCTTCAAACTTTATGAAAACTATTTTGACCTCAATGGAAGAGATCATGGTAATAGAAACCTGACAGGACCTATTTAACATCACGGACAGCGATGCTCACCACTAAAGGGACTGTTTGCCTAACAACAACAACATAGACAGAGTTCAGGCTATTTGTTATGTTTAGCAAAAGAGACACACGGACACACACACACAGTTATGTATTGCTATCCTTGTGGGGACAAAATAATTGATTCCCGTCCAAAATCCGATTCTCCCCAAACCCTAAATCTAACCCTACATTTTAAAAGTAACCCTAAACCTAATAGTAACCTCTAAACTGAATCCTAAACCCATAACCCTAAAACTATACCTAACCCTAACTCCTAACCCTAAACCTAACCGTAACCCCTAACCCTAACCTTAATCCTAAACCTAACTCCTAACCTAACCTGGACCTTAATCCTTACCCTAACCCCTAACCCTAAACCTAACCTTAATCCTAACCCTAACCCCTAACCATAAACCTAACCTTAATCCTAACCCTAACTATTAAACATAACCCTAACTATTA
The DNA here is from genome assembly GCF_029448725.1 of Salvelinus fontinalis. Taxonomy (NCBI): domain Eukaryota; kingdom Metazoa; phylum Chordata; class Actinopteri; order Salmoniformes; family Salmonidae; genus Salvelinus; species Salvelinus fontinalis. Next base: position 49,743,291 of record NC_074675.1, read on the forward strand.
ACCCTAACTCCTAACCCTAACTATTAACCCTAAACCTAATCCCTAACCCTAACCCCTAACCCTAAACCTAAACCTAATCCCTAACCATAATTGTAACCCTAGCTGGTCAGGCGTGCAGGGTTAGGATATTTAACGCCAGGTTATGTTATTTACTGCCGGGTTATGAGAACAAAAACCAAAGACAACTTAATTTACCTTCAAACACTAGTGGTTTCTTTTTAAAACACACGGTAAAGGGGGGCAGGAAAAGGGGCTGAGCTGGACCCAAGGAAATAAATAATAAGTATCCAAAACACCCCTAAACTACACTACATGCTTTACAGTGGGTGGTCCGCCCAGTTCTAACTAGTGTTCTTAGACAAAGTATTTCTACAGGTAATGTATGCCCGTGGGCGACTTGTCTTGGTACCCCCTTTTTCCACCATCAAACAAACAGTCAAACACCTTAAAAAAACAATACTCACAGGACAACGTGACATGTAGTTGCAAAACCAAAAGAGAGATCTACAGAGAGATTGAGATCTACAGAGAGATTGAGATCTACAGAGAGATTGAGATCTACAGAGAGATTGAGCTCAGAGAGATTGAGATCTACAGAGAGATTGAGATCTACAGAGAGGTTGAGATCTACAGAGAGATTGAGATCTACAGAGAGATTGAGATCTACAGAGAGATTGATATCTACAGAGAGATTGAGATCTACAGAGAGATTGATATCTACAGAGAGATTGAGATCTACAGAGAGATTGAGATCTACAAAGAGATTGAGATCTACAGAGAGATTGAGATCTACAGAGAGATTGAGATCTACAGAGAGATTGAGCTCAGAGTGATTGAATGACAGAGAGATTGCACTTCAGAGAGATTGAACTCTTGAGAAAACTATTGACTGGGTTTTTAAACCAAGGGAAAGGGGCTGTGATAGGGTAAGGGAAAAGTAGCAGGTGTCTTCTGATTGCCGAACGATTGGCGACACCTGTGAAAAGGGAAGAAGGACAGAAAATACACACACACAGGATACACACACAGGATACCTGTATCCGTAACAATTGTTTAAGCATATGAATTGTTAACTATTAATGTTAAACAAATCAGGTAAATACGTGATTTTTCTCTCACAACAGACCATATCCGGAAGGGGTTCTGGGAACCGTGCCTGAAACCTGGAGACTTGAGTCGGCTTCCCAAGATTATGGTTGTCACTAGTTACCACAGCCACATTCCAAGTTGTCTATATCATCGAAATTCCAAAAACTAGATGTTGCTTTTTGGTCTTAATTGTCCCACTCCCACATGATGAAATCGAGGAGGGAACGTGGATCTGTCTCTGTCGGTCCGTCCGTTTGTACGTTAGTCACACGCGATATCTCAGACAGTACTGGCTTTGACAAAACTTGGGTGAATGATGCATCTTGCCAAAGAGATCTGGCATTTAAAAAAGTACACTGATTTTCACGAGGCCGGGTTTATGACTGTAGTTGTGGTAACTGGTGACGATCTTTGATTGTGCCATGGCTTAGTGGGCTAAAACAGTTTGGAGGTGAGCTGATATCCCAGGTTCAATTGATACTGTGACTAATTAATTAAAATCAATTGATTTTCATGAATTCTTCCTTCAAAAAACTGTTTCTAAACTTTTACAAAACGCTCAGTTGGTGTCCCTGGCTTTGTCCAGCCCTGTTGCTATAGTGATAGATGTTACATGCCACATGCTTGTTTGAGTAAGATAATAACTTTATGAGAATGTCTACTCCTTTTTGCATACCCCTATTTGGAAACAGAATATGAAAAACAAATTCAAATCAATGAGTATCAGTTTAAGATGTATATAGGGCCAAGCAGGGGGGGACAGACACACAGAAGGAGAGAGAGCAGGAGAGAACAAGATAGACGGAGAGAGACAGAGTTTCCTACAAACAACACGTGAGGCCATGTTTAAAATGTATAATATTTTTAGCATTAATATAGAGAAATTAATGTAACCCAGTTGTTTTTCAATGATTCTGGTTACATTTCAGATGTGATGGTGTATTTTCAGAACTCTTGGAACACAACTCTAAACTGAGTGTAGGAGTCTCTGTTCACTATTTTAATCATATTTCCTTTGAATTTCACACTGATGGAAACTACTCTGTACCTCACCCTCTTAATCTCAGGTCAGTTCATGATGTGTACGTGTGTGTGTGTGTGTGTGTGTGTGTGTGTGTGTGTGTGTGTGTGTGTGTGTGTGTGTGTGTGTGTGTGTGTGTGTGTGTGTGTGTGTGTGTGTGTGTGTGTGTGTGTGTGTGTGTGTGTGTGTGTCTGCTTACACAATTGGGTGTACCATGTGCAAAGATGCATAGATGAGTGTGATTGTGGGTGAACGGTTGCTGGATAAAATGTCTGTCATGAATCATTATTCTCTTCACAGGGTTCTACACACCTTCCTCATGTCTTATTTGTCAGTATCACCTCATTACCAACTATATGACCTGGACTGATGCCCAGAGTTACTGCAGAGAGAATTACACTGATCTGGCTACAGTAGATGACATGGAGGACCTGAACAGGCTCATTACCAGTGACAGTAGTTATAATTACTGGTCCTGGATTGGACTGAAGAAGGGAGACTCCATGAAGTGGCACTGGTCTCTGGCTGACAGACGTTTCTACAGAGAGGGGGAGACTGAGTTCAGAAACTGGGACACTAGGACGCCCCAAAATGGTAACTGTGCTTTAATGAGTACAGCTGGTCTGTGGAACAACACCTCCTGTGATGACCAGCATCACTTCATCTGTTATGATGGTGAGTGTTTACATACTAATGATGAAGACTGTTATAAGTGCTGGAGCTGCCATTGAGTTGAAACATAGACTCATGATAACTTTAAGTTGTTAATCAGTTATTGATCTGTTATCAAATCAATGACAACATGTACTATAGATGATCAGTAGATGATATTTCACTGGATATTTGTATTGATTATTACATTTGACTTTTGCAGGAAAACTAGACACCAACCTAACATACGTCTTAATTCAGGAGAACAAGACCTGGATAGATGCTCAGAGTTACTGCAGACAGCATCACACAGACCTGGTCAGTGTGAGGAACCAGACTGAGAACACAGAGATAGAGAAGAAGATATCACTGAGTGGACTTCATGTGTGGATCGGTCTGTTTCAAGACTCCTGGATATGGTCAGACCAGAGTGACTCCTCATTCAGAAACTGGTGGCCAGGATGGCTTTCAATAGAACAGGCATTCAACTGCACTCTGGTGCATTCTAATCCTTCTTCTCCTTATCATGCTAAATTGAGAAATGATCCCTGTGATAACGCCTTTCCTTTCATCTGCTATGGTAAGTTACCATATTCTCCACCTGATCTACCTGATATAATGATGACAGGAGAACTCTAATGTTGCCCCATGATTCACTACTGTCATTGTGGGATTGTATTCTATTCTTGGCATAGCTGTGGAGACCACGACTACCCCCCTTCCCACACCCACAACAACGACTACCCCCCTGCCCACGACCACGACCACCCCCCTGCCCACGACCACGACTGTCCCCCTGACAACAACCACAAGTTCCCCCCTGCCCACAACCACAACTTCCCCCCTGCCCACAACCACAACTTCCCCCATACCCACAACCACAACTACCCCCCTGCCCACAACCACGACTACCCCCCTGCCCACAACCACGACTACCCCCCTGCCCACAACCACGACTACCCCCCTGCCCACAACCACGACTACCCCCCTGCCCACAACCACGACTACCCCCCCTGCCCACAACCACGACTACCCCCCTGCCCACAACCACGACTACCCCCCTGCCCACAACCACGACTACCTCCCTGCCCACAACCACGACTACCTCCCTGCCCACAACCACGACTACCCCCCTGCCCACAACCACGACTACCCCCCTGCCCACAACCACGACTACCCCCCTGCCCACAACCACGACTACCCCCCTGCCCACAACCACGACTACCCCCCTGCCCACAACCACGACTACCCCCCCTGCCCACAACCACGACTACCCCCCTGCCCACAACCACGACTACCCCCCTGCCCACAACCACGACTACCTCCCTGCCCACAACCACGACTACCTCCCTGCCCACAACCACGACTACCCCCCTGCCCACAACCACGACTACCCCCCTGCCCACAACCACGACTACCCCCCTGCCCACAACCACGACTACCCCCCTGCCCACAACTACGACTACCCCCCTGCCCACAACCACGACTACCCCCCTGCCCACAACTACGACTACCCCCCTGCCCACAACCACGACTACCCCACTGCCCACAACCACGACTACCCCCCTGCCCACAACTACGACTACCCCCCTGCCCACAACCACGACTACCCCCCTGCCCACAACCACGACTACCCCCCTGCCCACAACCACGACTACCCCCCTGCCCACAACTACGACTACCTCCCTGCCCACAACCACGACTACCCCCCTGCCCACAACCACGACTACCCCCCTGCCCACAACCACGACTACCCCCCTGCCCACAACCACGACTACCTCCCTGCCCACAACCACGACTACCTCCCTGCCCACAACCACAACTTTCCCCCTGCCCAAACCCACAACAACGACTAGCCCCCTGCCCACGACCACGACTTCCCCCATACCCACAACCACGACTACCCCCATACCCACAACAACGACTACCCCCCTGCCCACAACCACGACTACCCCCCTGCCCACAACCACGACTACCCCCATACCCACAACAACGACTACCCCCCTGCCCACAACCACGACTAGCCCCCTGCCCACAACCACGACTACCCCACTGACCACAAACACGACTAGCCCCCTGCCCACAACTACGACTTCCCCCCTGCCAACAACCACGACTTCCCCTATGCCCACAACCACAACTAACCCCTTGCCCACAACCACGACTACCCCCATACCCACAACTACGACTACACACCTGCCCACAACCACAACTACCCCCATGCCCACAACCACGACGAACCCTCTGCCCACAACCACGACTACCCCCCCGATTACACACAAGACTGCCTCCCCGACCCCTGAGAAACCTCAACTGAAGAGACAGGTGGTGAGAGTGAAGATGACCCCAAAGGATCAAAATGTGAATCTCAAAGATCTTGCTGTTCAGGACGCCATCTTACAAGAGGTCAGTTTCCCCCTGTTCCCTCAGTAATGATACAAACTGTACAGATCTCTTTTCTGGTCTGGAAAAATGTATTTTGTGGATGATCTTCTCTCTGGTCTGGGTCCTAGTCTGTTGTGGATGACCTACACTCTGGTCTGGGTTCTAGTCTGTTGTGGATGACTTTGTCTCCTGGCTGTGACACAACTCTCCGAAGGTGTCTCAGGGAGAGTGGGATATGCAAAAACACATTTCCAATTCAAACACTTGTACATGTGTGAAATTGTCACGCCTGCTCCTGCTCTTCCCCCCTGGCACTCGAGGGTGCCAGTATCCCCAACATTACGCACGCCTGCCCACCGATGGAACCGGGGGTCCCTAAGCCAGTTCGTCAGGCTGGTACGCTTCCACAGGATCATCGAGCTCCCACGCCTCAGCGGTATCGACAGGCCTTCATGCCTCAGCCAGATTGTCAGGCTCCTATGCCTCAGCCGGCTCGCCAGGCTCTCACGCCTCTGCCAGTTCGTCAGGATATCACGCCCAGCCGGCTTGTCCAGTCAGGCTCGCCCAGGTGGGACGTCGGGTGGTGCCCCTAGAGGGGGGGGGGGGTACTGTCATGCCTGCTCCCACTCTTCCCCCCTGGCGCCAGGCTCCCCAGCATTACGCACACTCCTGCCACCATCATTACGCACACCTGCCTTCCACCGTCAGGCGCATAAGCAATTATTGGACTCACCTGGACTCAATCACATCTTTCATCTCCCCTATATCTGTCTGTTCCCCTGCTCTGTTCCCTTCTTCAGCATTCATTGTATTCTGTCTTTGTATACCAGTGTGTTGACGCTGTTCCTGTCTTGTTCCATGTTTGTTCCTAATTAAATGTTGACTCCCGGTACCTGCTTCTAGACTCCAGCGTCGGTCCTTACAGAAACAGGACAAATATAAGCCTCATCTCCTCATAGAGTCCAAGGGTTGAAGTGAAGAACGTCTCAGTATAGCAGGAAGAAATGGTAGTTGTCGATCTTTAGAATGACTATTACAGAGTGAAATAATGTGGGTTTCTGTATGTGTGTGTTTCTCCAGATAAGGAACAAGCTGAAGGAGCAGGGGTTACCTGCAGACATCAAAGTGACATGGAAAAAGCAGCCTGATGGGAAGGTCTTCCACAAGGAGGAAGAGGGGTCTCCCAAGAAAGAAGAGGAGGAGAAGATGAAGAGAATAATGACAAAGAGAGAACTCTAATTATGTCAAATGTTCTCCTTACATTTATCTTTTTTTTTAGATTAATTATATGTACTGGGATGTATTTTCTCGACCTAATTAAATGTGTTTTATTAAGTAAATTGTTTAATTATAAACATTAATATTGTTTTATCATGAGATGTTTTTCTTGATAATATTCTTGACTTGGTTGTTTTATTACAGGGTGTGTTCTCAAGATAGACTTTTCACACATCATGTCTGTAAATTAGTTATCTGTAGTTATGTTGATATACAGTGCTGTGAAAAAGTATTTGCCTCCTTTCTAATTTTCTCAACTTTTACATATTTTTGATGCTGAATGTTATCTGATCTTCAAACAAAACAGAATATTAGATAAAGGGAACCTGAGTGAACAAGTAACACAACAATTACATACCTATTTAATTTATTTAATAACAAAGTTATGAAACACCCAATGTTCATGTGTGAAAAATGTATCAATAACTGGTTGTTCCACCTTTAGCTGCAACGACTCCAATCAAACGCTTCCTGTAGTTGTTGATCCGTCTCTCACGTCGCTATGGAGGAGTTTAGGCCCACTCTTCCACTTAGAACTGCTTAAACTCAGCGACATTTTCTCGACTTCCGCCGAAGTTGGTCCCTCTCCTTGTTCGGGCTGTGTTCGGCGGTCGAAGTCATGTGGACTTGATTGTGTGTTTTGGATCAATTTCTTGCTGCATGACCCAGCTGCTCTTCAGCATCAGCTCACAGACGGATTTCCTGACATTCTCCTGTAGAATTCTCTGATACAGAGCAGAACTCATGGTTCCTTCTAACCTTTGGACTATATGGGTCCCATTATGTCTGATAACCAAACACTGCATTCCACAGTAAAAACATTATTTCAATCGTCAAGCGTGGTGGTGGTAGTGTGATGGTTTGGGGATGCTTGCTGAGTTAAAGCAGTTCTGCATGGAAGAGTGGGCCACAATTCCTCCACAGCAATGTGAGAGACTGATCAACAACTACAGGAAGTGTTTGGTTGCAGTCATTAGAGCTAAAGGTGGAACAACCAGTTATTGAGTGTAAAGGGGAAATTACTTTTTCACACAGGGGAATTGGGTGTTAAATAACTTTGTTAATTAAATAGATTTAAAAAAAAGAATAAATATGTTTTGTTATTTTGTAAACTCATGTTCACTTTATCAAATATTAGGTTTTGGTTGAAAATCTAATAACATTCAGTATTACATTTTGCAAAAAGAGAGAAAATCAGAAAGGGGACAAATACTTTTTCACAGCACTGTAAGTATCAATGTGTTTTTCTAATTGGAATGTAACTTTCTTTAATTGAAAATGTATTTAGACCATAGTTTACATTCTGAATAGTAAATGTAGTCTCAGCATGTGTAACGGCTGGTGCTCTCCTCATCCTCGGATGAGGTGAGGAGAGAAGGATCTTCAGACCAAAACGCAGCTTGCGGGAAATAAGCCATCTTTTTATTTATAACAACGATGAAGATGGCAACACGAAAACAAACACTTTAACAAACTTACAAAATAAGAAAACGACGTAGAACGAAACCTGAACATAAACTTACATAACTAAACATAAACTCACGTACAGGAAACAGACGACATCGAAACGAAACGAAACAAACAAACGCTACAGTCCCGTGTGGCACGAACATACATACTGACACGGAAGACAATCACCCACAACGAACACTGTGACAACGCCTACCTAAATATGACTCTTAATTAGAGGAACGCCAAACACCTGCCTCTAATTAAGAGCCATACCAGGTAACCCAAAACCAACACAGAAACAGAAAACATAGAATGCCCACCCAACCTCACGTCCTGACCAAAACACACATAACAACTAACATAAATAGGTCAGGAACGTGACATTACCCCCCCCACAAGGTGCGAACTCCGGACGCACCAGCACAAAGTCTAGGGGAGGGTCTGGGTGGGCATCTAACCACGGTGGTGGCTCAGGCTCCGGGCGCGGTTCCCACCCCACCATAATCCATCCTAGCTTCCTCCCTCCAAGAATGTCCACCCTCTTTCTTCCCCCACAAAATCCTCTTAATAACATACCTAATAAGGACAACACCGGGACAGAGAGATAAATCAAGACAGAGGGATAGATAAGAATATAGAGGTAGATGAAGATAGAGAGGGAGATCAGGATAGAGGGGCAACTCCGGACTGAAAAGCAGCTCCGGACAGAGAGACAGCTCTGGACTGATGGGCAGTTCTGGGTATCTAGCCTTTTCAGGCTGAAGGGCAGCTCATGGCTGACTGACGAATCTCGACGCTCATGGCTGGCTGACGGCTGTCGACGCTCATGGCAGGCTGACGGGTCTCGACGCTCATGGCAGGCTGACGGCTCTCGACGCTCATGGCAGGCTGACGGCTCTCGACGCTCATGGCAGGCTGACGGCTCTCGACGCTCATGGCAGGCTGACGGCTCTCGACGCTCATGGCAGGCTGACGGCTCTCGACGCTCATGGCAGGCTGACGGCTCTCGACGCTCATGGCGCTCTGACGGCTCTGGCTGCTCATGGCGCTCTGACGGCTCTGGCTGCTCATGGCTCTCTGACGGCTCTGGCTGCTCATGGCTCTCTGACGGCTCTGGCTGCTCATGGCTCTCTGACGGCTCTGGCTGCTCATGGCTCTCTGACGGCTCTGGCTGCTCATGGCTCGCTGGCGGCTCTGGCAGATCCTGTCTGGTTGGTGGCTCTGGCAGATCCTGTCTGGTTGGCGGCTCTGGCAGATCCTGTCTGGTTGGCGGCTCTGGCAGATCCTGTCTAGTTGGCGGCTCTGGCAGATCCTGTCTGGTTGGCGGCTCTGGCAGATCCTGTCTGGCTGACGGCTCTAGCGGCTCCTGTCTGGCTGACGGCTCTAGCGGCTCCTGTCTGGCTGACGGCTCTGTAGGCTCATGGCAGACGGGCGGCTTTGCAGGCTCATGGCAGACGGGCGGCTTTGCAGACTCCTGGCAGACGGATGGCTCAGACGGCGCTGGGGAGACGGATGGCTCAGATGGCGCTGGGGAGACGGATGGCTCAGATGGCGCTGGGGAGACGGATGGCTCAGATGGCGCTGGGGAGACGGATGGCTCAGATGGCGCTGGGGAGACGGATGGCTCTGGCCGGATACGGTGCACTGTAGACCTGGTGCGTGGTGCCGGAACTGGAGGCACCGGGCTAAGGATAAGCACCTTCCTACTAGTGCGGGGAGCAGGGACAGGGCACACTGTATTCTCAAAGCCCACTCTATAACTGATGCGTGGTACCGGCACTGGTGACGCCGGGCTGAGGACAAGCACATCAGGATTAGTAGGGGGAGAAGATACAGTTTGTACAGGGCTCTGGAGACGCACTGGTAGCTTAGTGCGTGGGGCCGGAACTGGAGGCACTGGGCTAGATACACGCACTACAGGGAGAGTGCGTGGAGGAGGAACAGGGCTCAGGATACGCACTGGTAGCCTAGTGCGTAGTGTAGACACTGTAGGTACTAGGCTGGGGCGGGGAGGTGGTGCCGGAAATACCGGACCGTGGAGGCGTACTGGCACTCTTGAGCATTGAGCCTGCCCAACCTTACCTGGTTGAATACTCCCGGTTGCCCGACCAGTGCGGGGAGGTGGAATAACCTGCACCGGGCTATGTAGGCGAACCGGAGAAACCATGCGTAAGGCAGGTGCCATGTATGCCGGCCCGAGGAGACGCACTGGAGACCAGACGCGTTGAGCCGGCCTCATGACACCTGGCTCAATACCCAATCTAGCCCTCCCAGTGCGGGGAGGTGGAATAACCCGCACTGGGCTATGCACTCGTACAGGAGACACCGTGCGCTCTACTGCGTAACACGGCGCCTGCCCGTACTCCCGCTCTCCACGGTAAGCCTGGGAAGTGGGCGCAGGTCTCCTACCTGCCCTTGGCCCACTACCTCCTAGCCCCCCCCCAAGAAATTTTTGGGAATTACTTACGGGCTTTTCGGGCTTCCGTGCCAGACGCGTTCCCTCATAGCTCCGGTTCCTCTCTCCGGTAGCCTCTGCACTCCCCAGTGCCTCCAGCTGCTCCCATGGCTTTTCGGGCTTCCAGCCACGTCTCCTTGCTGCCTCCTTAACTTCCTGAGAACGGCGATTTTCTCCTGCCTTAGCCCAGGGACCTTCTCCATTCATTATCTGCTCCCATGTCCAGAAATCCTTGTTTTTCTCCTGTCCCTTACTCCGTTTATTTTTCCCTTGCCGCTTGGTCTTAGCGTGGTGGGTGATTCTGTAACGGCTGGTGCTCTCCTCATCCTCGGATGAGGTGAGGAGAGAAGGATCTTCAGACCAAAACGCAGCTTGCGGGAAATAAGCCATCTTTTTATTTATAACAACGATGAAGATGGCAACACGAAAACAAACACTTTAACAAACTTACAAAATAAGAAAACGACGTAGAACGAAACCTGAACATAAACTTACATAACTAAACATAAACTCACGTACAGGAAACAGACGACATCGAAACGAAACGAAACAAACAAACGCTACAGTCCCGTGTGGCACGAACATACATACTGACACGGAAGACAATCACCCACAACGAACACTGTGACAACGCCTACCTAAATATGACTCTTAATTAGAGGAACGCCAAACACCTGCCTCTAATTAAGAGCCATACCAGGTAACCCAAAACCAAAACAGAAACAGAAAACATAGAATGCCCACCCAACCTCACGTCCTGACCAAAACACACATAACAACTAACATAAATAGGTCAGGAACGTGACAGCATGTTTTTAATTGGTTAATGAAGATGTCTTTTCTGATGATCAAATAAATACTTGTTGCAGATTGACAGTATAGGTCTAGAGTTGTGATTCTTCAAGTTTCAACTTAATATTATTTTAATGTTTATTTGACACATTTTACCTTAGTGATAAAGACAGCTAGACATAATGTGTAATCAAGTCCTCTCTTCAGGACTCTGATACACTGGTACCAGTTAGAACCATGTCCTGCTGACCAGAGCTTTAGTTACGTTTTACATAACTTGCTCAAATCAGACAGAGGGGAACTTTACCACATCAAGCCAGACCCAGGATATTTCCTGGAACACACAATGATGTGACATCAGTAACTAACCTGGTCTCAGATCTGTTTGTGGCCTATTGTCAACTCTCATGTGTGTTGTGGTTCTGTGTGGCTCAGTTTGTAGAACATGGTGCTTTCAATGCCAGGATTGTTGGTTTGTTTCCCCTGAGGCCACCAATATGGAAAATGTATGCTTGACCTCTGTCACTTTTGGATAAAAGGTAAACAATGGAAATATTCTATTTTATACTATAGTCTATAATAGTCTGAACAGAAATATAATATTTCACTGATTTTACTCAATTACAGCTCATATGAGGAAATCAGTCAATTGAAATATATAAGTTAGGCGTTAGTCAATGGATTTCATTTCATGATCGGGAAAACAAAACCGCACATTTTAGAGTGGCCTTTTATTGTCCCCAGCACAAGGTGGACCTGTCACCTTGGCCTATCAGATCATAATGAATTAAATGACTTGGACAGGGGGGAGTTGATCCTACATTCAGAAAAACATTACACAAGGGCTGTTCGGCTGTCTCCATAGGAGAACCCTTTGAAGAACACTTCCTGGTTCCAGGTAAAACACTTTTTGCCCTGGTAGAACCATTTTGGGTTCCATGTAGATCCCTCTGTGGAAAAGGTTTTATAAGACAGAGTAACGACAGAGGAGAGAGCGAGAACTCAGTGACAGAGGAGAGAGAGTGGGCAGAGAACTCAGTGAAAGAGGACAGAGAGTGGGCAGAGATCTCAGTGACAAAGGAGAGAGGGGGCAGAGAACAGTGACAGAGGAGAGAGGGGGCAGAGAACTCATGGACAGAGGAGAGAGAGGGGGCAGAGAACTCAGTGACAGAGGAGAGAGAGTGGGCAGAGAACTCAGTGACAGAGGAGAGAGAGTGGGCAGAGAACTCAGTAACAGAGGAGAGAGAGAGGGCAGAGAACTCAGTGACAGAGGAGAGAGAGGGGGCAGAGATCTCAGTGACAAAGGAGAGAGGGGGCAGAGAACAGTGACAGAGGAGAGAGGGGGCAGAGAACTCATGGACAGAGGAGAGAGAGGGGGCAGAGAACTCAGTGACAGAGGAGAGAGAGTGGGCAGAGAACTCAGTGACAGAGGAGAGAGAGTGGGCAGAGAACTCAGTGACAGAGGAGAGAGTGGGCAGAGAACTCAGTGACAGAGGAGAGAGAGAGGGCAGAGATCTCAGTGACAGAGGAGAGAGAGTGGGCAGAGAACTCAGTGACAGAGGAGAGAGAGGGGGCAGAGAACTCAGTGACAGAGGAGAGAGAGTGGGCAGAACACCCAATGAACCAGGAGTTAATGTAGGGTTTTATTCCTTTTTACCAAAGCAAAACAAAATAACCACCTTGAGAACATACATATTCATACCCAGGTGCTATTGGTTAATCTCATTTTCAGGGAGTGAGAGCTGAGACCAGGGCAGCTGGGTTACTGCCTGACCCTGAGACCAGGGCAGCTGGGTTACTGCCTGACCCTGAGACCAGGGCAGCTGGGTTACTGCCTGTCTCTGTGGTGTACCTCCAGCCCTCTTCGAGTGAAGTGGCTTTATCTGGGAGTGTCACTCTCAATTCAGGCCTCACTGACCTGAACAATACTTGAAACCACACAACCCTTCATTTTTGGACGTAATGAGTTGGGTCCTTTTCTGTACAATGAGACAATTTCTGGGCAATATGTCTGTCTAGAGGAGTGGGTTATCTCCTTTGGATCAAGAGCATCATCACATGCAAATATTCTGTACAGCCTCTCTAGCTGTTTCCTTCTCTGGTTCTGTCCAACCCCTTATCCAGTGGGATGAATGTCACGTCACAGTTGTTTTTGTATATAAATAACACATTCAAAGTAATTAGGAACAGTGTAAGGTTTATAGGGCAAAACTGGAGAGATGCGGAGAGAGAGAGAGTTACCTTCAAACAACAGGTGAGGCCATTTTGGATTGTATAATCATGTTGGAAATCTAGCAACTACATTGTCGTGAAATGTATTTAAATATAAATATTTTAAAAGGATGCCTGGTCATTCGTTAAAAGTAATTTCCTCACCATCTTAAATAAGCATGCACCATTCAAAAAGTGTATAACTAAGAACAGATATAGCCCTTGGTTCACTCCAGACCTGACTGCCCTCGACCAGCACAAAGACGTCCTCTGGCGGAATGCACTTGCATCGAATTGTCCCAGCGATATGCAACTTTTCAGGGAAGTCAGGAACCAATACACGCAGTCAGTTAGGAAAGCAAAGGCTATCTTTTTCAAACAGAAATTTGCATCCTGTAGCTATAACCCCAAAAAGTTTTGGGACACTGGAAAGTCCATGGAGAATAAGAGCACCACCTCCCAGCTGCCCACTGCACTGAGGCTGGAAAACAATGTCACCACTGATAAATCCAAGATAATCTAGAATTTCAATAAGCATTTCTCTACGGCTGGACATGCTTTCCTCCTGGCTACCTCAACCCCGGAAAACTGCTCCGCATCCCCTGCAGCTACTTGCCCTGCAGAAACTTGCCCAAGCCTCCCAAGCTTCTCCTTCACCCAAATCCAGATAGCAGATGTTCTGAAAGAGCTGCAAAACCTGGACCCGTACAAATCAGCTGGGCTAGACAATCTGGACCCTCTCTTTCTAAAATTATCCGCCGCCATTGTTGCAACCCCTATTACCAGTCTGTTCAACCTCTCTTTCGTATCGTCCGAGATTCCTAAAGATTGGAAAGCTGCCGCGGTCATCCCCCTCTTCAAAGGGGGTGACACTCTAGATGCAAACTGTTACAGACCTATATCCATTTTGCCCTGCCTTTCTAAAGTCTTCGAAAGCCACTAACCTCACTAGGGTAGGGGGCACTATTTTCCCCTCCGGATGAAAAGCGTGCCCAAAGTAAACTGCCTGTGTCTCAGTCCCAGATGCTAGGATATGCATATAATTTACATTTGCATAGAAAACACTCTAAAGTTTCCAAAACTGTTAGAATAATGTCTGTGAGTATAGCAAAACTGATATGGCAGGCGAGAACCTGAGAAAAATCCATCCAGGAAGTGGGATTCTTTTATTTTTGTAGTTTTCCATTGACTGCTTATACAGATTCCATTGACTTAGGACTAAAATTGCACTTCCTATGGCTTCCACTAGACGTCAACACTCTTTAGAAATAGTTTCAGGCTTGTATTCTGAAAAATGAGGGAGAAAGACTTTGAATGAGTGGACCATTCAGTGTCTCAGAGGTTTTTCATGCGTGCGGCCGAGAACACACCTTTCTTGTTTTCCTTTTATATTGACAAAGCTTTTGTCCGGTTGAAATATTTTTGATTATTATGACTAAAAACAACCTGAGGATTGATTATAAACATTGTTTGACATGTTTCTACAAACTTCACAGATACTTTTCGGATTTTTCTTCAGGCTGTTGTGATTGCCTTTGAACCTGTGGATTACTGAAGAAAACGCGTAAACAAAACTGAGGTTTTTGGATATAAAGAGGGACTTAATCAAACAAAACTAACATGTATAGAGTAAATGGGAGTCTTGTGAGTGCAAACATATGAAGATCATCAAAGGTAAGTGATTAATTTAATCACTACTTCTGACTTGTGTAACTCTTCTACTTGGCTGGTAACTGTTTGTAATGATTTGTCTGCTGGGCACTGTTCTCAGATAATCGCATGGTATGCTTTCGCCGTAAAGCCTTTTTAAAATCTGACACCATGGTTGGATTAACAAGAAGTTCATCTTCAAACCGATGTATAACACTTGTATGTTTTATGAATTTTTATAACGAGTATTTCTGTTTTTGAATTTGGCGCGCTGCAATTTCACTGGATGTTGGCCAGGTGGGAAGGTAGCATCCCACACCCCCTAGAGAGGTTAACAAGCAGATCACTGACTATTTCGAATCCCACTGTACCTTCTCCGCTGTGCAAGCTGGTTTCTGAGCTGGTCAGGGGTGCACCCCAGCCACGCTCAAGATCCTAAACAATATCATAACCGCTATCGATAAAAGACAGTACTGTGCAGCCGTCTTCATCAACCTGGCCAAGGCTTTCGACTCTGTCAATCACTGTATTCTTGTCTGCCGAGTCAACAGCCTTGGTTTCTCAAATGACTGCCTCGCCTGGTTCACCAACTACTTCTCAGATAGAGTTCAGTGTGTCAAATCGGAGGGCCTGTTGTCCAGACCTCTGGCAGTCTCTATGGGGGTACCACAGGGTTCAATTCCCTGGCCGACTATTTTCTCTGTATATATCAACGATGTCGCTCTTGCTGTGGGTGATTCTTGGTTCCACCTCTAGGCAGATGACACCATTCTGTATACATCTGGCCCTTCTTCGGACACTGTGTTAGCCTCTTAAAGCTCGGGGGCAGTGTTCGGAAGTTCAGATGAATGACGTGTCCAAAGTAAACTGCCTGTTACTCAGGCTCAGAAGCTAGAATATGCATATAATTGGTAGCATTGGATAGAAAACACCCTGATGTTTAATAATGTCTGTGAGTATAACAGAACTGCTATGTCAGGCGAAAACCTGAGGAAAATCCATCCCAATTTTTTGGGGGAGGTCACAGGCCATTTCAACGCTAGCCTATGGGGAAAACAAATACATAGGACCCAGATTGCAGTTCCTATAGCTTCCGCTAGATGTCAACAGTCTTTTGAAAGGCTTTCAGGCTTGTTTTTTTTTTAAATGAACAGGTAGTTGTAGTTTTTCCAAGATGTCCCTCGTTAGAAATGTAGTCTTGTTTAGCGCGTGAATGAGGTGCATGCTCTTCGTTATTTATCTTCCCTATTGAACATACTATTCTCCGTCTAAAATATTATCAGTTATTTAGATGTTAGAGTAGCTAAGGATTAATTAGAAACATCGTTTGACCTGTTTGGACGATCTTTACCGGTAACTTTTTGGATTCGTTTGTATGCCTGTTGAACGAGTGGATTACTGAATCAAGCGCGCCAACTAAACTGACTTTTTGGGGATATAAAGAAGGACTTTATCGAACAAAACAACCGTTAATTGTGTAGCTGGGACCCTTGGGATTGCAAACAGAGGAAGATCTTCAAAGGTAAGTGATTTATTTGATCCCTATTTGGGATTTTGTGACGCCTGTGCTGGTTTGAAAAAGTATTTTGAAGTGGGGCGCTGTCCTCAGATAATCGCTTTTGTGACGCCTGTGCTGGTTTGGAAAAGTATTTTGAAGTGGGGCGCTGTCCTCAGATAATCGCATGGTATGTTTTCACCGTAAAGCCTTTTTGAAATCTGATAACCCGGTTGGATTATCAAGAAGTTAAGCTTTTAAACAATGTAAGACACTTGCATTTTCATGAATGTTTAATATTGAGATTTTTGTATTTTGAATTTTGCGGTTTGCAATTTAACTGGATGTTGTCGTAGTGGCACGCTACGGTTTTAACAAACCTCCAAACGAGCTTCAAAGCCATACAACACTCCTTCCATTGCCTCCAACTGCTCTTAAACGCTACTAAAACTAAATGCATGCTCTTCAACCGATCGCTGCTTGCACACGCCCGCCCGCCCGACTAGCATCACCACTCTGGACGGTTCTGACTTAGAATTTGTGGACATCTACAAATGCCTAGGTGTCTGGTTAGAATGTAAACTCATATTAAACATCTCCAATCCAAAATTAAATCTAGAATCGGCTTTCTATTTCGTCACAAAGCCTCCTTCACTCACACTGCTAAACATACCCTCGTAAAACGGTCTATCCTCCCAATCCTCGACTTCGGCGATGTCATTTATGAAATAGCTTCCAACACTCTACTCAGCAAACTGGATGCAGTCTATCACAGTGCCATCCATTTTGTCACCAAAGAGCCATATACCACCCACCACTGCGACCTGTTTGCTCTTGTTGGCTGGCCCTCGCTACGTATTCATCGCCAGACCCACTGGCTCCAGGTCATCTATAAGTCTCTGCTAGGTAAAGCTGTGCCCTATCTCAGCTCACTGGTCACGATAACAACACCCACCCGTAGCATGCGCTCCAGCAGGTATATCTCACAGGTCATCCCCAAAGCCAACACCCCCTTTGGCCGCCTGTCCTTACAGTTCTCCGCTGCTAATGACCAGAATGAATTGAAAAAAGTTGGAGCCTCACTAATTTTAAGCATCAGCTATCTGTGCAGCTTACCGATCGCTGCAGCTATTGCCTATTTTTTGCCTTACCTCATTACGCCATTTGCACACACTGTATATAGACTTTTTCTATTGTGTTATTGACTTTGTGTTATTTGACTTTGTTTATTCCATGTGTAACTCTGTGTTGTTGTTTTTGTCACACTGCTCTGCTTTATCTTGGCCAGGTAGCAGTTTTACATTTACATTTTAGTCATTTAGCAGACGCTCTTATCCAGAGCGACTTACAGTAGAGTGCATACATTTTTATTACATTTACATACGGAGACAAGGATATCCCTACCGGCCAAACCCTCCCTAACCCGGGCGACGCTATGCCAATTGTGCGTAGCCCCACGGACCTCCCGGTTGCGGCCGGCTGCGACAGAGCCTGGGCGTGAACCCAGAGACTCTGGTGGCGCAGCTAGCACTGCGCCACGCGGGAGGCTAGACCACTGCGCCACCCGGGAGGTTCTCATTGTAAATGAGAACTTTTTCTCAACTGGCCTACCCAATTAAATAAATGTGATAAAAATTAATAAAAATGAGGCACCAATGTGAGGGATACAGTGTTGCAGGAGTCTAGTGTGAGGGGTTATGTCAGGAGTCTAATGTAAGGGGTTATGTCTGTAGTCTAGTGTGAGGGGTTATGTCAGTAGTCTAGTGTGAGGGGTTATGTCAGGACAAACAGTGTTGCAGTAGTCTAGTGTGAGGGGGTATGTCAGAAGTCTAGTGTGAGGGGTTATATCAGTAGTCTAGTGTGAGGGGTTATGTCAGGAGTCTATTGTGAGGGGTTATGTCAGTAGTCTAATGTAAGGGGTTTTGTCTGTAGTCTAGTGTGAGGGGTTATGTCAGTAGTCTAGTGTGAGGATTATGGCAGTAGTCTAGTGTGAGGGGTTATGTCAGTAGTCTAGTGTGAGGGGTTATGTCAGGGGAAACAGTTTTGCAGTAGTCTAGTGTGAGGGGTTATGACAGTAGTCTAGTGTGAGGGGTTATGTCAGTAGTCTAGTGTGAGGGTTAATATCAGTAGTCTAGTGTGAGGGGTTATGTCAGTAGTCTAGTGTGAGGGTTAATATCAGTAGTCTAGTGTGAGGGGTTATGTCAGTAGTCTAGTGTGAGGGGTTATGTCAGTAGTCTAGTGTGAGGGGTTATGTCAGTAGTCTAGTGTGAGGGGTTATGTCAGTAGTCTAGTGTGAGGGTTAATATCAGTAGTCTAGTGTGAGGGGTTATGTCAGTAGTCTAGTGTGAGGGGTTATGTCAGTAGTCTAGTGTGAGGGGTTATGTCAGGAAAATTGGTGTTGCAGTAGTCTAGTGTGAGGGGTTATGTCAGGAGAATTGGTGTTGCAGTACTCTAGTGTGAGGGGTTATGTCAGTAGTCTAGTGTGAGGGGTTATGTCAGTAGTCTAGTGTGAGGGTTAATATCAGTAGTCTAGTGTGAGGGGTTATGTCAGTAGTCTAGTGTGAGGGGTTATGTCAGGAGAATTGGTGTTGCAGTAGTCTAGTGTGAGGGGTTATGTCAGGGGAAACAGTGACGAGGTAGTCTAGAGTGAGGGGTTATGTCAGTAGTCTAGTGTGAGGGGTTATGTCAGGGGAAACAGTGTTACAGTAGTCTAGTGTGAGGGGTTATGTCAGTAGTCTAGTGTGAGGGGTTATGTCAGGGGAAACAGTGTTACAGTAGTCTAGTGTGAGGGGTTATGTCAGTAGTCTAGTGTGAGGGGTTATATCAGTAGTCTAGAGTGAGGGGTTATCTCAGTAGTCTAGTGTGAGGGGTTATGTCAGTAGTCAAGTGTGAAGGGTTATGTCAGTAGTCTATTGTTAGGGGTTATGTCAGTAGTCTAGTGTGAGGGGTTATATCAGTAGTCTAGTGTGAGGGGTTATGTCAGGAGAATTGGTGTTGCAGTAGTCTAGTGTGAGGGGTTATGTCAGTAGTATAGTGTGAGGGGTTATGACAGTAGTCTAGTGTGAGGGGTTATGTCAGTAGTCTAGTGTGAGGGTTAATATCAGTAGTCTAGTGTGAGGGGTTATGTCAGTAGTCTAGTGTGAGGGGTTATGTCAGTAGTCTAGTGTGAGGGTTAATATCAGTAGTCTCTTGTGAGGGGTTTTGTCAGTAGTCTAGTGTGAGGGGTTATGTCAGTAGTCTAGTGTGAGGGGTTATATCAGTAGTCTAGTGTGAGGGGTTATGTCAGTAGTCTAGTGTGAGGGGTTATGTCAGTAGTCTAGTGTGAGGGGTTATGTCAGAAGTCTAGTGTGAGGGGTTATGTCAGTAGTCTAGTGTGAGGGGTTATATCAGTGGTCTAGTGTGAGGGGTTATGTCAGAAGTCTAGTGTGAGGGGTTATGTCAGTAGTCTAGTGTGAGGGGTTATGTCAGAAGTCTAGTGTGAGGGGTTATGTCAGTAGTCTAGTGTGAGGGTTTATGTCAGTAGTCTAGTGTGAGGGGTTATGTCAGAAGTCAAGTGTGAGGGGTTATATCAGTATTCTAGTGTGAGGGGTTATGTCAGGAGTCTAGTGTGAGGGGTTATGTCAGTAGTCTTGTGTGAGGGGTTTTGTCAGTAGTCTAATGTGAGGGGTTATGTCAGTAGTCTAGTGTAAGAGTTAATATCAGTATTCTAGTGTGAGGGGTTATGTCAGTAGTCTAGTGTGAGGGTTAATATCAGTAGTCTAGTGTGAGGGGTTATGTCAGTAGTCTAGTGTGAGGGGTTATGTCAGTAGTCTAGTGTGAGGGGTTATGTTGGTAGTCTAGTGTGAGGGGTTATATCAGTAGTCTAGAGTGAGGGGATATGTCAGTAGTCTAGTGTGAGGGGTTATGTCAGTAGTCAAGTGTGAGGGGTTATGTCAGTAGTCTAGTGTTAGGGGTTATGTCAGTAGTCTAGTGTGAGGGGTTATATCAGTAATCTAGTGTGAGGGGTTATGTCAGGAGAATTGGTGTTGCAGTAGTCTAGTGTGAGGGGTTATGTCAGGAGTCTATTGTGAGGGGTTATGTCAGTAGTCTAATGTAAGGGGTTTTGTCTGTAGTCTAGTGTGAGGGGTTATGTCAGTAGTCTAGTGTGAGGGGTTATGTCAGTAGTCTAGTGTGAGGGGTTATGTCAGTAGTCTAGTGTGAGGGTTAATATCAGTAGTCTAGTGTGAGGGGTTATGTCAGTAGTCTAGTGTGAGGGGTTATGTCAGTAGTCTAGTGTGAGGGTTAATATCAGTAGTCTAGTGTGAGGGGTTATGTCAGTAGTCTAGTGTGAGGGGATATGTCAGTAGTCTAGTGTGAGGGGTTATATCAGTAGTCTAGTGTGAGGGGTTATGTCAGTAGTTTAGTGTGAGGGGTTATGTCAGTAGTCTAGTGTGAGAGGTTATGTCAGAAATCTAGTGTGAGGGGTTATGTCAGTAGTGTAGTGTGAGGGGTTATGTCAGAAGTCTAGTGTGAGGGGTTATGTCAGTAGTCTAGTGTCAGGGGTTATATCAGTAGTCTAGTGTGAGGGGTTATGTCAGAAGTCTAGTGTGAGGGGTTATGTCAGTAGTCTAGTGTGAGGGGTTATGTCAGAAGTCTAGTGTGTGGGGTTATGTCAGTAGTCTAGTGTGAGGGGTTATATCAGTAGTCTAGTGTAAGGGGTTATGTCAGAAGTCAAGTGTGAGGGGTTATGTCAGTATTCTAGTGTGAGGGGTTATGTCAGGAGTCTAGTGTGAGGGGTTATGTCAGTAGTCTCGTGTGAGGGGTTTTGTCAGTAGTCTAGTGTGAGGGGTTATGTCAGTAGTCTAGTGTAAGAGTTAATATCAGTAGTCTAGTGTGAGGGGTTTTGTCAGTAGTCTAGTGTGAGGGTTAATATCAGTAGTCTAGTGTGAGGGGTTATGTCAGGAGAATTGGTGTTGCAGTAGTCTAGTGTGAGGGGTTATGTCAGTAGTTTAGTGTGAGGGGTTTTGACAGTAGTCTAGTGTGAGGGGTTGTGTCAGTAGTCTAGTGTGAGGGTTAATATCAGTAGTCTAGTGTGAGGGGTTATGTCAGTAGTCTAGTGTGAGCGGTTATGTCAGTAGTCTAGTGTGAGGGTTAATATCAGTAGTCTAGTGTGAGGGGTTATGTCAGTAGTCTAGTGTGAGGGGTTATGTCAGTAGTCTAGTGTGAGGGGTTATATCAGTAGTCTAGTGTGAGGGGTTATGTCAGTAGTCTAGTGTGAGGGGTTATGTCAGTAGTCTAGTGTGAGGGGTTATATCAGTAGTCTAGTGTGAGGGGTTATGTCAGTAGTCTAGTGTGAGGGGTTATATCAGTAGTCTAGTGTGAGGGGTTATGTCAGTAGTCTAGTGTTAGGGGTTATGTCAGTAGTCTAGTGTGAGGGGTTATATCAGTAGTCTAGTGTGAGGGGTTATGTCAGGAGAATTGGTGTTGCAGTAGTCTAGTGTGAGGGGTTATGTCAGTAGTTTAGTGTGAGGGGTTATGTCAGTAGTCTAGTGTGAGGGGTTATGTCAGTAGTCTAGTGTGAGGGGTTATGTCAGTAGTCTAGTGTGAGGGGTTATGTAAGTAGTCTAGTGTGAGGGGTTATGACAGTAGTCTAGTGTGAGGGGTTATGTCAGTAGTCTAGTGTGAGGGGTTATGTCAGTAGTCTAGTGTGAGGGTTAATATCAGTAGTCTAGTGTGAGGGGTTATGTCAGTAGTCTAGTGTGAGGGGTTATGTCAGTAGTCTAGTGTGAGGGTTAATATCAGTAGTCTAGTGTGAGGGGATATGTCAGTAGTCTAGTGTGAGGGGTTATATCAGTAGTCTAGTGTGAGGGGTTATGTCAGTAGTTTAGTGTGAGGGGTTATATCAGTAGTCTAGTGTGAGAGGTTATGTCAGAAATCTAGTGTGAGGGGTTATGTCAGTAGTGTAGTGTGAGGGGTTATGTCAGAAGTCTAGTGTGAGGGGTTATGTCAGTAGTCTAGTGTCAGGGGTTATATCAGTAGTCTAGTGTGAGGGGTTATGTCAGAAGTCTAGTGTGAGGGGTTATGTCAGTAGTCTAGTGTGAGGGGTTATGTCAGAAGTCTAGTGTGTGGGGTTATGTCAGTAGTCTAGTGTGAGGGGTTATATCAGTAGTCTAGTGTAAGGGGTTATGTCAGAAGTCAAGTGTGAGGGGTTATGTCAGTATTCTAGTGTGAGGGGTTATGTCAGGAGTCTAGTGTGAGGGGTTATGTCAGTAGTCTCGTGTGAGGGGTTTTGTCAGTAGTCTAGTGTGAGGGGTTATGTCAGTAGTCTAGTGTAAGAGTTAATATCAGTAGTCTAGTGTGAGGGGTTTTGTCAGTAGTCTAGTGTGAGGGTTAATATCAGTAGTCTAGTGTGAGGGGTTATGTCAGGAGAATTGGTGTTGCAGTAGTCTAGTGTGAGGGGTTATGTCAGTAGTTTAGTGTGAGGGGTTTTGACAGTAGTCTAGTGTGAGGGGTTGTGTCAGTAGTCTAGTGTGAGGGTTAATATCAGTAGTCTAGTGTGAGGGGTTATGTCAGTAGTCTAGTGTGAGCGGTTATGTCAGTAGTCTAGTGTGAGGGTTAATATCAGTAGTCTAGTGTGAGGGGTTATGTCAGTAGTCTAGTGTGAGGGGTTATGTCAGTAGTCTAGTGTGAGGGGTTATATCAGTAGTCTAGTGTGAGGGGTTTTGTCAGTAGTCTAGTGTGAGGGGTTATGTCAGTAGTCTAGTGTGAGGGGTTATATCAGTAGTCTAGTGTGAGGGGTTATGTCAGTAGTCTAGTGTGAGGGGTTATATCAGTAGTCTAGTGTGAGGGGTTATGTCAGTAGTCTAGTGTTAGGGGTTATGTCAGTAGTCTAGTGTGAGGGGTTATATCAGTAGTCTAGTGTGAGGGGTTATGTTAGGAGAATTGGTGTTGCAGTAGTCTAGTGTGAGGGGTTATGTCAGTAGTTTAGTGTGAGGGGTTATGACAGTAGTCTAGTGTGAGGGGTTGTGTCAGTAGTCTAGTGTGAGGGTTAATATCAGTAGTCTTGTGTGAGGGGTTATGTCAGTAGTCTAGTGTGAGCGGTTATGTCAGTAGTCTAGTGTGAGGGTTAATATCAGTAGTCTAGTGTGAGGGGTTATGTCAGTAGTCTAGTGTGAGGGGTTATGTCAGTAGTCTAGTGTGAGGGGTTATATCAGTAGTCTAGTGTGAGGGGTTATGTCAGTAGTCTAGTGTGAGGGGTTATGTCAGTAGTCTAGTGTGAGGGGTTATGTCAGAAGTCTAGTGTGAGGGGTTATGTCAGTAGTCTAGTGTGAGGGGTTATATCAGTAGTCTAGTGTGAGGGGTTATGTCAGAAGTCTAGTGTGAGGGGTTATGTCAGTAGTCTAGTGTAAAGGGTTATGTCAGTAGTCTAGTGTGAGGGGTTATGTCAGTAGTCTAGTGTGAGGGGTTATGTCAGTAGTCTAGTGTGAGGGGTTATGTAAGTAGTCTAGTGTGAGCGGTTATGACAGTAGTCTAGTGTGAGGGGTTATGTCAGTAGTCTAGTGTGAGGGGTTATGTCAGTAGTCTAGTGTGAGGGGTTATGTCAGTAGTCTAGTGTGAGGGGTTATATCAGTAGTCTAGTGTGAGGGGTTATGTCAGTAGTCTAGTGTGAGGGGTTATGTCAGTAGTCTAGTGTGAGGGGTTATATCAGTAGTCTAGTGTGAGGGGTTATGTCAGTAGTCTAGTGTGAGGGGTTATATCAGTAGTCTAGTGTGAGGGGTTATGTCAGTAGTCTAGTGTTAGGGGTTATGTCAGTAGTCTAGTGTGAGGGGTTATATCAGTAGTCTAGTGTGAGGGGTTATGTCAGGAGAATTGGTGTTGCAGTAGTCTAGTGTGAGGGGTTATGTCAGTAGTTTAGTGTGAGGGGTTATGACAGTAGTCTAGTGTGAGGGGTTGTGTCAGTAGTCTAGTGTGAGGGTTAATATCAGTAGTCTAGTGTGAGGGGTTATGTCAGTAGTCTAGTGTGAGCGGTTATGTCAGTAGTCTAGTGTGAGGGTTAATATCAGTAGTCTAGTGTGAGGGGTTATGTCAGTAGTCTAGTGTGAGGGGTTATGTCAGTAGTCTAGTGTGAGGGGTTATATCAGTAGTCTAGTGTGAGGGGTTATGTCAGTAGTCTAGTGTGAGGGGTTATGTCAGTAGTCTAGTTTGAGGGGTTATGTCAGAAGTCTAGTGTGAGGGGTTATGTCAGTAGTCTAGTGTGAGGGGTTATGTCAGTAGTCTAGTGTGAGGGGTTATGTAAGTAGTCTAGTGTGAGGGGTTATGACAGTAGTCTAGTGTGAGGGGTTATGTCAGTAGTCTAGTGTGAGGGGTTATGGCAGTAGTCTAGTGTGAGGGGTTATGTCAGTAGTCTAGTGTGAGGGGTTATGGCAGGGGAAACAGTGTTACAGTAGTCTAGTGTGAGGGGTTATGTCAGTAGTCTAGTGTGAGGGGTTATGTCAGTAGTCTAGTGTGAGGGGTTATGTCAGTAGTCTAGTTTGAGGGGTTATGTCAGTAGTCTAGTGTGAGGGGTTATGTCAGTAGTCTAGTGTGAGGGTTAATATCAGTAGTCTAGTGTGAGGGGTTATGTCAGTAGTCTAGTGTGAGGGGTTATGTCAGGAAAATTGGTGTTGCATTATTCTAGTGTGAGGGGTTATGTCAGGAGAATTGGTGTTGCAGTAGTCTAGTGTGAGGGGTTATGTCAGTAGTCTAGTGTGAGGGGTTATGTCAGTAGTCTAGTGTGAGGGGTTATGGCAGGGGAAACAGTGTTACAGTAGTCTAGAGTGAGGGGATATGTCAGTAGTCTAGTGTGAGGGGTTATGTCAGTAGTCTAGTGTGAGGGGTTATGTCAGTAGTCTAGTTTGAGGGGTTATGTCAGTAGTCTAGTGTGAGGGGTTATGTCAGTAGTCTAGTGTGAGGGTTAATATCAGTAGTCTAGTGTGATTGGTTATGTCAGTAGTCTAGTGTGAGGGGTTATGTCAGGAAAATTGATGTTGCAGTATTCTAGTGTGAGGGGTTATGTCAGGAGAATTGGTGTTGCAGTAGTCTAGTGTGACGGGTTATGTCAGTAGTCTAGTGTGAGGGGTTATGTCAGTTGTCTAGTGTGAGGGTTAATATCAGTAGTCTAGTGTGAGGGGTTATGTCAGTAGTCTAGTGTGAGGGGTTATGTCAGGAGAATTGGTGTTGCAGTAGTCTAGTGTGAGGGGTTATGTCAGGGGAAACAGTGATGAGGTAGTCTAGTGTGAGGGGTTATGTCAGTAGTCTAGTGTGAGGGGTTATGTCAGGGGAAACAGTGTTACAGCAGTCTAGTGTGAGGGGTTATGTCAGTAGTCTAGTGTGAGGGGTTATGTCAGGGGAAACAGTGTTACAGTAGTCTAGTGTGAGGGGTTATGTCAGTAGTCTAGTGTGAGGGGTTATATCAGTAGTCTGGTGTGAGGGGTTATGTCAGTAGTCAAGTGTGAGGGGTTATGTCAGTAGTCTAGTGTTAGGGGTTATGTCAGTAGTCTAGTTTGAGGGGTTATATCAGTAGTCTAGTGTGAGGGGTTATGTCAGGAGAATTTGTGTTGCAGTAGTCTAGTGTGAGGGGTTATGTCAGTAGTTTAGTGTGAGGGGTTATGACAGTAGTCTAGTATGAGGGGTTATGTCAGTAGTCTAGTGTGAGGGTTAATATCAGTAGTCTAGTGTGAGGGGTTATGTCAGTAGTCTAGTGTGAGAGGTTATGTCAGAAATCTAGTGTGAGGGGTTATGTCAGTAGTGTAGTGTGAGGGGTTATGTCAGAAGTCTAGTGTGAGGGGTTATGTCAGTAGTCTAGTGTCAGGGGTTATATCAGTAGTCTAGTGTGAGGGGTTATGTCAGAAGTCTAGTGTGAGGGGTTATGTCAGTAGTCTAGTGTGAGGGGTTATGTCAGAAGTCTAGTGTGTGGGGTTATGTCAGTAGTCTAGTGTGAGGGGTTATATCAGTAGTCTAGTGTAAGGGGTTATGTCAGAAGTCAAGTGTGAGGGGTTATGTCAGTATTCTAGTGTGAGGGGTTATGTCAGGAGTCTAGTGTGAGGGGTTATGTCAGTAGTCTCGTGTGAGGGGTTTTGTCAGTAGTCTAGTGTGAGGGGTTATGTCAGTAGTCTAGTGTAAGAGTTAATATCAGTAGTCTAGTGTGAGGGGTTTTGTCAGTAGTCTAGTGTGAGGGTTAATATCAGTAGTCTAGTGTGAGGGGTTATGTCAGGAGAATTGGTGTTGCAGTAGTCTAGTGTGAGGGGTTATGTCAGTAGTTTAGTGTGAGGGGTTTTGACAGTAGTCTAGTGTGAGGGGTTGTGTCAGTAGTCTAGTGTGAGGGTTAATATCAGTAGTCTAGTGTGAGGGGTTATGTCAGTAGTCTAGTGTGAGCGGTTATGTCAGTAGTCTAGTGTGAGGGTTAATATCAGTAGTCTAGTGTGAGGGGTTATGTCAGTAGTCTAGTGTGAGGGGTTATGTCAGTAGTCTAGTGTGAGGGGTTATATCAGTAGTCTAGTGTGAGGGGTTTTGTCAGTAGTCTAGTGTGAGGGGTTATGTCAGTAGTCTAGTGTGAGGGGTTATATCAGTAGTCTAGTGTGAGGGGTTATGTCAGTAGTCTAGTGTGAGGGGTTATATCAGTAGTCTAGTGTGAGGGGTTATGTCAGTAGTCTAGTGTTAGGGGTTATGTCAGTAGTCTAGTGTGAGGGGTTATATCAGTAGTCTAGTGTGAGGGGTTATGTTAGGAGAATTGGTGTTGCAGTAGTCTAGTGTGAGGGGTTATGTCAGTAGTTTAGTGTGAGGGGTTATGACAGTAGTCTAGTGTGAGGGGTTGTGTCAGTAGTCTAGTGTGAGGGTTAATATCAGTAGTCTTGTGTGAGGGGTTATGTCAGTAGTCTAGTGTGAGCGGTTATGTCAGTAGTCTAGTGTGAGGGTTAATATCAGTAGTCTAGTGTGAGGGGTTATGTCAGTAGTCTAGTGTGAGGGGTTATGTCAGTAGTCTAGTGTGAGGGGTTATATCAGTAGTCTAGTGTGAGGGGTTATGTCAGTAGTCTAGTGTGAGGGGTTATGTCAGTAGTCTAGTGTGAGGGGTTATGTCAGAAGTCTAGTGTGAGGGGTTATGTCAGTAGTCTAGTGTGAGGGGTTATATCAGTAGTCTAGTGTGAGGGGTTATGTCAGAAGTCTAGTGTGAGGGGTTATGTCAGTAGTCTAGTGTAAAGGGTTATGTCAGTAGTCTAGTGTGAGGGGTTATGTCAGTAGTCTAGTGTGAGGGGTTATGTCAGTAGTCTAGTGTGAGGGGTTATGTAAGTAGTCTAGTGTGAGCGGTTATGACAGTAGTCTAGTGTGAGGGGTTATGTCAGTAGTCTAGTGTGAGGGGTTATGTCAGTAGTCTAGTGTGAGGGGTTATGTCAGTAGTCTAGTGTGAGGGGTTATATCAGTAGTCTAGTGTGAGGGGTTATGTCAGTAGTCTAGTGTGAGGGGTTATGTCAGTAGTCTAGTGTGAGGGGTTATATCAGTAGTCTAGTGTGAGGGGTTATGTCAGTAGTCTAGTGTGAGGGGTTATATCAGTAGTCTAGTGTGAGGGGTTATGTCAGTAGTCTAGTGTTAGGGGTTATGTCAGTAGTCTAGTGTGAGGGGTTATATCAGTAGTCTAGTGTGAGGGGTTATGTCAGGAGAATTGGTGTTGCAGTAGTCTAGTGTGAGGGGTTATGTCAGTAGTTTAGTGTGAGGGGTTATGACAGTAGTCTAGTGTGAGGGGTTGTGTCAGTAGTCTAGTGTGAGGGTTAATATCAGTAGTCTAGTGTGAGGGGTTATGTCAGTAGTCTAGTGTGAGCGGTTATGTCAGTAGTCTAGTGTGAGGGTTAATATCAGTAGTCTAGTGTGAGGGGTTATGTCAGTAGTCTAGTGTGAGGGGTTATGTCAGTAGTCTAGTGTGAGGGGTTATATCAGTAGTCTAGTGTGAGGGGTTATGTCAGTAGTCTAGTGTGAGGGGTTATGTCAGTAGTCTAGTTTGAGGGGTTATGTCAGAAGTCTAGTGTGAGGGGTTATGTCAGTAGTCTAGTGTGAGGGGTTATGTCAGTAGTCTAGTGTGAGGGGTTATGTAAGTAGTCTAGTGTGAGGGGTTATGACAGTAGTCTAGTGTGAGGGGTTATGTCAGTAGTCTAGTGTGAGGGGTTATGGCAGTAGTCTAGTGTGAGGGGTTATGTCAGTAGTCTAGTGTGAGGGGTTATGGCAGGGGAAACAGTGTTACAGTAGTCTAGTGTGAGGGGTTATGTCAGTAGTCTAGTGTGAGGGGTTATGTCAGTAGTCTAGTGTGAGGGGTTATGTCAGTAGTCTAGTTTGAGGGGTTATGTCAGTAGTCTAGTGTGAGGGGTTATGTCAGTAGTCTAGTGTGAGGGTTAATATCAGTAGTCTAGTGTGAGGGGTTATGTCAGTAGTCTAGTGTGAGGGGTTATGTCAGGAAAATTGGTGTTGCATTATTCTAGTGTGAGGGGTTATGTCAGGAGAATTGGTGTTGCAGTAGTCTAGTGTGAGGGGTTATGTCAGTAGTCTAGTGTGAGGGGTTATGTCAGTAGTCTAGTGTGAGGGGTTATGGCAGGGGAAACAGTGTTACAGTAGTCTAGAGTGAGGGGATATGTCAGTAGTCTAGTGTGAGGGGTTATGTCAGTAGTCTAGTGTGAGGGGTTATGTCAGTAGTCTAGTTTGAGGGGTTATGTCAGTAGTCTAGTGTGAGGGGTTATGTCAGTAGTCTAGTGTGAGGGTTAATATCAGTAGTCTAGTGTGATTGGTTATGTCAGTAGTCTAGTGTGAGGGGTTATGTCAGGAAAATTGATGTTGCAGTATTCTAGTGTGAGGGGTTATGTCAGGAGAATTGGTGTTGCAGTAGTCTAGTGTGACGGGTTATGTCAGTAGTCTAGTGTGAGGGGTTATGTCAGTTGTCTAGTGTGAGGGTTAATATCAGTAGTCTAGTGTGAGGGGTTATGTCAGTAGTCTAGTGTGAGGGGTTATGTCAGGAGAATTGGTGTTGCAGTAGTCTAGTGTGAGGGGTTATGTCAGGGGAAACAGTGATGAGGTAGTCTAGTGTGAGGGGTTATGTCAGTAGTCTAGTGTGAGGGGTTATGTCAGGGGAAACAGTGTTACAGCAGTCTAGTGTGAGGGGTTATGTCAGTAGTCTAGTGTGAGGGGTTATGTCAGGGGAAACAGTGTTACAGTAGTCTAGTGTGAGGGGTTATGTCAGTAGTCTAGTGTGAGGGGTTATATCAGTAGTCTGGTGTGAGGGGTTATGTCAGTAGTCAAGTGTGAGGGGTTATGTCAGTAGTCTAGTGTTAGGGGTTATGTCAGTAGTCTAGTTTGAGGGGTTATATCAGTAGTCTAGTGTGAGGGGTTATGTCAGGAGAATTTGTGTTGCAGTAGTCTAGTGTGAGGGGTTATGTCAGTAGTTTAGTGTGAGGGGTTATGACAGTAGTCTAGTATGAGGGGTTATGTCAGTAGTCTAGTGTGAGGGTTAATATCAGTAGTCTAGTGTGAGGGGTTATGTCAGTAGTCTAGTGTGAGGGGTTATGTCAGTAGTCTAGTGTGAGGGGTTATATCAGTAGTCTAGTGTGATGGGTTATATCAGTAGTCTAGTGTGAGGGGTTATGTCAGTAGTCTGGTGTGAGGGGTTATGTCAGTAGTCTAGTGTGAGGGGTTATGTCAGAAGTCTAGTGTGAGGGGTTATGTCAGTAGTCTAGTGTGAGGGGTTATATCAGTAGTCTAGTGTGAGGGGTTATGTCAGAAGTCTAGTGTGAGGGGTTATGGCAGTAGTCTAGTGTGAGGGGTTATGTCAGAAGTCTAGTGTGAGGGGTTATGTCAGTAGTCTAGTGTGAGGGGTTATATCAGTATTCTAGTGTGAGTGGTTATGTCAGAAGTCAAGTGTGAGGGGTTATGTCAGTATTCTAGTGTGAGGGGTTATGTCAGTAGTCTCGTGTGAGGGGTTTTGTCAGTAGTCTAGTGTGAGGGGTTATGTCAGTAGTCTAGTGTAAGAGTTAATATCAGTAGTCTAGTGTGAGGGGTTTTGTCAGTAGTCTAGTGTGAGGGTTAATATCAGTAGTCTAGTGTGAGGGGTTATGTCAGTAGTCTAGTGTGAGGGGTTATGTCAGTAGTCTAGTGTGAGGGTTAATATCAGTAGTCTAGTGTGAGGGGTTATGTCAGTAGTCTAGTGTGAGGGGTTATGTCAGTAGTCTAGTGTGAGGGGTTATGTCAGTAGTCTAGTGTGAGGGGTTATGTCAGTAGTCTAGTGTGAGGGGCTATGTCAGTAGTCTAGTGTGAGGGGTTATGTCAGGGGAAACAGTGTCACAGTAGTCTAGTGTGAGGGGTTATATCAGTAGTCTAGTGTGAGGGGTTATGTCAGTAGTCTAGTGTGGGGGGTTATGTCAGTAGTCTAGTGTGAGGGGTTATGTCAGGGGAAACAGTGATGCAGTAGTCTAGTGTGAGGGGTTATGTCAGTAGCCTAGTGTGAGGGGTTATGTCAGAGGAAACAGTCTTACAGTAGTCTAGTGTGAGGGGTTATATCAGTAGTCTAGCATGAGGGGTTATGTCAGTAGTCTAGTGTGAGGGGTTACATCAGTAGTATAGTGTGAGGGGTTATATCAGTAGTCTAGTGTGACGGGTTATGTCAGTAGTCTAGTGTGAGGGATTATGTCATCTTAAACAGTGTTACAGTAGTCTAGTGTGAGGGGTTATGTCAGTAGTCTAGTGTGAGGGGTTATGTCAGTAGTCTAGTTTGAGGGGTTATGTCAGTAGTCTAGTGTGAGGGATTATGTCAGTAGTCTAGTGTGAGGGTTAATATCAGTAGTCTAGTGTGAGGGGTTATGTCAGTAGTCTAGTGTGAGGGGTTATGTCAGGAAAATTGATGTTGCAGTATTCTAGTGTGAGGGGTTATGTCAGGAGAATTGGTGTTGCAGTAGTCTAGTGTGACGGGTTATGTCAGTAGTCTAGTGTGAGGGGTTATGTCAGTTGTCTAGTGTGAGGGTTAATATCAGTAGTCTAGTGTGAGGGGTTATGTCAGTAGTCTAGTGTGAGGGGTTATGTCAGGAGAATTGGTGTTGCAGTAGTCTAGTGTGAGGGGTTATGTCAGGGGAAACAGTGATGAGGTAGTCTAGTGTGAGGGGTTATGTCAGTAGTCTAGTGTGAGGGGTTATGTCAGGGGAAACAGTGTTACAGCAGTCTAGTGTGAGGGGTTATGTCAGTAGTCTAGTGTGAGGGGTTATGTCAGGGGAAACAGTGTTACAGTAGTCTAGTGTGAGGGGTTATGTCAGTAGTCTAGTGTGAGGGGTTATGTCAGTAGTCTAGTGTGAGGGGTTATGTCAGTAGTCTAGTGTGAGGGGTTATATCAGTAGTCTAGAGTGAGGGGATATGTCAGTAGTCTAGTGTGAGGGGTTATGTCAGTAGTCAAGTGTTAGGGGTTATGTCAGTAGTCTAGTGTTAGGGGTTATGTCAGTAGTCTAGTGTGAGGGGTTATATCAGTAGTCTAGTGTGAGGGGTTATGTCAGGAGAATTGGTGTTGCAGTAGTCTAGTGTGAGGGGTTATGTCAGGAGTCTATTGTGAGGGGTTATGTCAGTAGTCTAATGTAAGGGGTTTTGTCTGTAGTCTAGTGTGAGGGGTTATGTCAGTAGTCTAGTGTGAGGGGTTATGTCAGTAGTCTAGTGTGAGGGGTTATGTCAGTAGTCTAGTGTGAGGGTTAATATCAGTAAACTAGTGTGAGGGGTTATGTCAGTAGTCTAGTGTGAGGGGTTATGTCAGTAGTCTAGTGTGAGGGTTAATATCAGTAGTCTAGTGTGAGGGGTTATGTCAGTAGTCTAGTGTGAGGGGATATGTCAGTAGTCTAGTGTGAGGGGTTATATCAGTAGTCTAGTGTGAGGGGTTATGTCAGTAGTTTAGTGTGAGGGGTTATGTCAGTAGTCTAGTGTGAGAGGTTATGTCAGAAATCTAGTGTGAGGGGTTATGTCAGTAGTGTAGTGTGAGGGGTTATGTCAGAAGTCTAGTGTGAGGGGTTATGTCAGTAGTCTAGTGTCAGGGGTTATATCAGTAGTCTAGTGTGAGGGGTTATGTCAGAAGTCTAGTGTGAGGGGTTATGTCAGTAGTCTAGTGTGAGGGGTTATGTCAGAAGTCTAGTGTGTGGGGTTATGTCAGTAGTCTAGTGTGAGGGGTTATATCAGTAGTCTAGTGTAAGGGGTTATGTCAGAAGTCAACTGTGAGGGGTTATGTCAGTATTCTAGTGTGAGGGGTTATGTCAGGAGTCTAGTGTGAGGGGTTATGTCAGTAGTCTCGTGTGAGGGGTTTTGTCAGTAGTCTAGTGTGAGGGGTTATGTCAGTAGTCTAGTGTAAGAGTTAATATCAGTAGTCTAGTGTGAGGGGTTTTGTCAGTAGTTTAGTGTGAGGGGTTTTGACAGTAGTCTAGTGTGAGGGGTTGTGTCAGTAGTCTAGTGTGAGGGTTAATATCAGTAGTCTAGTGTGAGGGGTTATGTCAGTAGTCTAGTGTGAGCGGTTATGTCAGTAGTCTAGTGTGAGGGTTAATATCAGTAGTCTAGTGTGAGGGGTTATGTCAGTAGTCTAGTGTGAGGGGTTATGTCAGTAGTCTAGTGTGAGGGGTTATATCAGTAGTCTAGTGTGAGGGGTTATGTCAGTAGTCTAGTGTGAGGGGTTATGTCAGTAGTCTAGTGTGAGGGGTTATATCAGTAGTCTAGTGTGAGGGGTTATGTCAGTAGTCTAGTGTGAGGGGTTATATCAGTAGTCTAGTGTGAGGGGTTATGTCAGTAGTCTAGTGTTAGGGGTTATGTCAGTAGTCTAGTGTGAGGGGTTATATCAGTAGTCTAGTGTGAGGGGTTATGTCAGGAGAATTGGTGTTGCAGTAGTCTAGTGTGAGGGGTTATGTCAGTAGTTTAGTGTGAGGGGTTATGACAGTAGTCTAGTGTGAGGGGTTGTGTCAGTAGTCTAGTGTGAGGGTTAATATCAGTAGTCTTGTGTGAGGGGTTATGTCAGTAGTCTAGTGTGAGCGGTTATGTCAGTAGTCTAGTGTGAGGGTTAATATCAGTAGTCTAGTGTGAGGGGTTATGTCAGTAGTCTAGTGTGAGGGGTTATGTCAGTAGTCTAGTGTGAGGGGTTATATCAGTAGTCTAGTGTGAGGGGTTATGTCAGTAGTCTAGTGTGAGGGGTTATGTCAGTAGTCTAGTGTGAGGGGTTATGTCAGTAGTCTAGTGTGAGGGGTTATGTCAGTAGTCTAGTGTGAGGGGTTATATCAGTAGTCTAGTGTGAGGGGTTATGTCAGAAGTCTAGTGTGAGGGGTTATGTCAGTAGTCTAGTGTAAAGGGTTATGTCAGTAGTCTAGTGTGAGGGGTTATGTCAGTAGTCTAGTGTGAGGGGTTATGTCAGTAGTCTAGTGTGAGGGGTTATGTAAGTAGTCTAGTGTGAGGGGTTATGACAGTAGTCTAGTGTGAGGGGTTATGTCAGTAGTCTAGTGTGAGGGGTTATGTCAGTAGTCTAGTGTGAGGGGTTATGTCAGTAGTCTAGTGTGAGGGGTTATATCAGTAGTCTAGTGTGAGGGGTTATGTCAGTAGTCTAGTGTGAGGGGTTATGTCAGTAGTCTAGTGTGAGGGGTTATATCAGTAGTCTAGTGTGAGGGGTTATGTCAGTAGTCTAGTGTGAGGGGTTATATCAGTAGTCTAGTGTGAGGGGTTATGTCAGTAGTCTAGTGTTAGGGGTTATGTCAGTAGTCTAGTGTGAGGGGTTATATCAGTAGTCTAGTGTGAGGGGTTATGTCAGGAGAATTGATGTTGCAGTAGTCTAGTGTGAGGGGTTATGTCAGTAGTTTAGTGTGAGGGGTTATGACAGTAGTCTAGTGTGAGGGGTTGTGTCAGTAGTCTAGTGTGAGGGTTAATATCAGTAGTCTAGTGTGAGGGGTTATGTCAGTAGTCTAGTGTGAGCGGTTATGTCAGTAGTCTAGTGTGAGGGTTAATATCAGTAGTCTAGTGTGAGGGGTTATGTCAGTAGTCTAGTGTGAGGGGTTATGTCAGTAGTCTAGTGTGAGGGGTTATATCAGTAGTCTAGTGTGAGGGGTTATGTCAGTAGTCTAGTGTGAGGGGTTATGTCAGTAGTCTAGTGTGAGGGGTTATGTCAGAAGTCTAGTGTGAGGGGTTATGTCAGTAGTCTAGTGTGAGGGGTTATGTCAGTAGTCTAGTGTGAGGGGTTATGTAAGTAGTCTAGTGTGAGGGGTTATGACAGTAGTCTAGTGTGAGGGGTTATGTCAGTAGTCTAGTGTGAGGGGTTATGGCAGTAGTCTAGTGTGAGGGGTTATGTCAGTAGTCTAGTGTGAGGGGTTATGGCAAGGGAAACAGTGTTACAGTAGTCTAGTGTGAGGGGTTATGTCAGTAGTCTAGTGTGAGGGGTTATGTCAGTAGTCTAGTGTGAGGGGTTATGTCAGTAGTCTAGTTTGAGGGGTTATGTCAGTAGTCTAGTGTGAGGGGTTATGTCAGAAGTCTAGTGTGAGGGGTTATGTCAGTAGTCTAGTGTGAGGGGTTATGTCAGTAGTCTAGTGTGAGGGGTTATGTAAGTAGTCTAGTGTGAGGGGTTATGACAGTAGTCTAGTGTGAGGGGTTATGTCAGTAGTCTAGTGTGAGGGGTTATGGCAGTAGTCTAGTGTGAGGGGTTATGTCAGTAGTCTAGTGTGAGGGGTTATGGCAGGGGAAACAGTGTTACAGTAGTCTAGTGTGAGGGGTTATGTCAGTAGTCTAGTGTGAGGGGTTATGTCAGTAGTCTAGTGTGAGGGGTTATGTCAGTAGTCTAGTTTGAGGGGTTATGTCAGTAGTCTAGTGTGAGGGGTTATGTCAGTAGTCTAGTGTGAGGGTTAATATCAGTAGTCTAGTGTGAGGGGTTATGTCAGTAGTCTAGTGTGAGGGGTTATGTCAGGAAAATTGGTGTTGCATTATTCTAGTGTGAGGGGTTATGTCAGGAGAATTGGTGTTGCAGTAGTCTAGTGTGAGGGGTTATGTCAGTAGTCTAGTGTGAGGGGTTATGTCAGTAGTCTAGTGTGAGGGGTTATGGCAGTGGAAACAGTGTTACAGTAGTCTAGAGTGAGGGTTTATGTCAGTAGTCTAGTGTGAGGGGTTATGTCAGTAGTCTAGTGTGAGGGGTTATGTCAGTAGTCTAGTTTGAGGGGTTATGTCAGTAGTCTAGTGTGAGGGGTTATGTCAGTAGTCTAGTGTGAGGGTTAATATCAGTAGTCTAGTGTGATTGGTTATGTCAGTAGTCTAGTGTGAGGGGTTATGTCAGGAAAATTGATGTTGCAGTATTCTAGTGTGAGGGGTTATGTCAGGAGAATTGGTGTTGCAGTAGTCTAGTGTGACGGGTTATGTCAGTAGTCTAGTGTGAGGGGTTATGTCAGTTGTCTAGTGTGAGGGTTAATATCAGTAGTCTAGTGTGAGGGGTTATGTCAGTAGTCTAGTGTGAGGGGTTATGTCAGGAGAATTGGTGTTGCAGTAGTCTAGTGTGAGGGGTTATGTCAGGGGAAACAGTGATGAGGTAGTCTAGTGTGAGGGGTTATGTCAGTAGTCTAGTGTGAGGGGTTATGTCAGGGGAAACAGTGTTACAGCAGTCTAGTTTGAGGGGTTATGTCAGTAGTCTAGTGTGAGGGGTTATGTCAGGGGAAACAGTGTTACAGTAGTCTAGTGTGAGGGGTTATGTCAGTAGTCTAGTGTGAGGGGTTATATCAGTAGTCTGGTGTGAGGGGTTATGTCAGTAGTCAAGTGTGAGGGGTTATGTCAGTAGTCTAGTGTTAGGGGTTATGTCAGTAGTCTAGTTTGAGGGGTTATATCAGTAGTCTAGTGTGAGGGGTTATGTCAGGAGAATTTGTGTTGCAGTAGTCTAGTGTGAGGGGTTATGTCAGTAGTTTAGTGTGAGGGGTTATGACAGTAGTCTAGTATGAGGGGTTATGTCAGTAGTCTAGTGTGAGGGTTAATATCAGTAGTCTAGTGTGAGGGGTTATGTCAGTAGTCTAGTGTGAGGGGTTATGTCAGTAGTCTAGTGTGAGGGGTTATATCAGTAGTCTAGTGTGATGGGTTATATCAGTAGTCTAGTGTGAGGGGTTATGTCAGTAGTCTGGTGTGAGGGGTTATGTCAGTAGTCTAGTGTGAGGGGTTATGTCAGAAGTCTAGTGTGAGGGGTTATGTCAGTAGTCTAGTGTGAGGGGTTATATCAGTAGTCTAGTGTGAGGGGTTATGTCAGAAGTCTAGTGTGAGGGGTTATGGCAGTAGTCTAGTGTGAGGGGTTATGTCAGAAGTCTAGTGTGAGGGGTTATGTCAGTAGTCTAGTGTGAGGGGTTATATCAGTATTCTAGTGTGAGTGGTTATGTCAGAAGTCAAGTGTGAGGGGTTATGTCAGTATTCTAGTGTGAGGGGTTATGTCAGTAGTCTCGTGTGAGGGGTTTTGTCAGTAGTCTAGTGTGAGGGGTTATGTCAGTAGTCTAGTGTAAGAGTTAATATCAGTAGTCTAGTGTGAGGGGTTTTGTCAGTAGTCTAGTGTTCGGGTTAATATCAGTAGTCTAGTGTGAGGGGTTATGTCAGTAGTCTAGTGTGAGGGGTTATGTCAGTAGTCTAGTGTGAGGGTTAATATCAGTAGTCTAGTGTGAGGGGTTATGTCAGTAGTCTAGTGTGAGGGGTTATGTCAGTAGTCTAGTGTGAGGGGTTATGTCAGTAGTCTAGTGTGAGGGGTTATGTCAGTAGTCTAGTGTGAGGGGCTATGTCAGTAGTCTAGTGTGAGGGGTTATGTCAGGGGAAACAGTGTCACAGTAGTCTAGTGTGAGGGGTTATATCAGTAGTCTACTGTGAGGGGTTATGTCAGTAGTCTAGTGTGGGGGGTTATGTCAGTAGTCTAGTGTGAGGGGTTATGTCAGGGGAAACAGTGATGCAGTAGTCTAGTGTGAGGGGTTATGTCAGTAGCCTAGTGTGAGGGGTTATGTCAGAGGAAACAGTGTTACAGTAGTCTAGTGTGAGGGGTTATATCAGTAGTCTAGCATGAGGGGTTATGTCAGTAGTCTAGTGTGAGGGGTTACATCAGTAGTATAGTGTGAGGGGTTATATCAGTAGTCTAGTGTGACGGGTTATGTCAGTAGTCTAGTGTGAGGGGTTATGTCATCTTAAACAGTGTTACAGTAGTCTAGTGTGAGGGGTTATGTCAGTAGTCTAGTGTGAGGGGTTATGTCAGTAGTCTAGTTTGAGGGGTTATGTCAGTAGTCTAGTGTGAGGGATTATGTCAGTAGTCTAGTGTGAGGGGTTATGTCAGTAGTCTAGTGTGAGGGGTTATGTCAGTAGTCTAGTTTGAGGGGTTATGTCAGGAAAATTGATGTTGCAGTATTCTAGTGTGAGGGGTT
This sequence comes from Salvelinus fontinalis, assembly GCF_029448725.1. Classification (NCBI taxonomy): domain Eukaryota; kingdom Metazoa; phylum Chordata; class Actinopteri; order Salmoniformes; family Salmonidae; genus Salvelinus; species Salvelinus fontinalis. Next base: position 49,781,168 of record NC_074675.1, read on the forward strand.
ATGTCAGGAGAATTGGTGTTGCAGTAGTCTAATGTGACGGGTTATGTCAGTAGTCTAGTGTGAGGGGTTATGTCAGTTGTCTAGTGTGAGGGTTAATATCAGTAGTCTAGTGTGAGGGGTTATGTCAGTAGTCTAGTGTGAGGGGTTATGTCAGGAGAATTGGTGTTGCAGTAGTCTAGTGTGAGGGGTTATGTCAGGGGAAACAGTGATGAGGTAGTCTAGTGTGAGGGGTTATGTCAGTAGTCTAGTGTGAGGGGTTATGTCAGGGGAAACAGTGTTACAGCAGTCTAGTGTGAGGGGTTATGTCAGTAGACTAGTGTGAGGGGTTATGTCAGGGGAAACAGTGTTACAGTAGTCTAGTGTGAGGGGTTATGTCAGTAGTCTAGTGTGAGGGGTTATATCAGTAGTCTGGTGTGAGGGGTTATGTCAGTAGTCAAGTGTGAGGGGTTATGTCAGTAGTCTAGTGTTAGGGGTTATGTCAGTAGTCTAGTTTGAGGGGTTATATCAGTAGTCTAGTGTGAGGGGTTATGTCAGTAGTCTAGTGTGAGGGGTTATATCAGTAGTCTAGTGTGAGGGGTTATGTCAGTAGTCTAGTGTGAGGGGTTATATCAGTAGTCTAGTGTGAGGGGTTATGTCAGTAGTCTAGTGTTAGGGGTTATGTCAGTAGTCTAGTGTGAGGGGTTATATCAGTAGTCTAGTGTGAGGGGTTATGTCAGGAGAATTGGTGTTGCAGTAGTCTAGTGTGAGGGGTTATGTCAGTAGTTTAGTGTGAGGGGTTATGACAGTAGTCTAGTGTGAGGGGTTGTGTCAGTAGTCTAGTGTGAGGGTTAATATCAGTAGTCTTGTGTGAGGGGTTATGTCAGTAGTCTAGTGTGAGCGGTTATGTCAGTAGTCTAGTGTGAGGGTTAATATCAGTAGTCTAGTGTGAGGGGTTATGTCAGTAGTCTAGTGTGAGGGGTTATGTCAGTAGTCTAGTGTGAGGGGTTATATCAGTAGTCTAGTGTGAGGGGTTATGTCAGTAGTCTAGTGTGAGGGGTTATGTCAGTAGTCTAGTGTGAGGGGTTATGTCAGTAGTCTAGTGTGAGGGGTTATGTCAGTAGTCTAGTGTGAGGGGTTATATCAGTAGTCTAGTGTGAGGGGTTATGTCAGAAGTCTAGTGTGAGGGGTTATGTCAGTAGTCTAGTGTAAAGGGTTATGTCAGTAGTCTAGTGTGAGGGGTTATGTCAGTAGTCTAGTGTGAGGGGTTATGTCAGTAGTCTAGTGTGAGGGGTTATGTAAGTAGTCTAGTGTGAGGGGTTATGACAGTAGTCTAGTGTGAGGGGTTATGTCAGTAGTCTAGTGTGAGGGGTTATGTCAGTAGTCTAGTGTGAGGGGTTATGTCAGTAGTCTAGTGTGAGGGGTTATATCAGTAGTCTAGTGTGAGGGGTTATGTCAGTAGTCTAGTGTGAGGGGTTATGTCAGTAGTCTAGTGTGAGGGGTTATATCAGTAGTCTAGTGTGAGGGGTTATGTCAGTAGTCTAGTGTGAGGGGTTATATCAGTAGTCTAGTGTGAGGGGTTATGTCAGTAGTCTAGTGTTAGGGGTTATGTCAGTAGTCTAGTGTGAGGGGTTATATCAGTAGTCTAGTGTGAGGGGTTATGTCAGGAGAATTGATGTTGCAGTAGTCTAGTGTGAGGGGTTATGTCAGTAGTTTAGTGTGAGGGGTTATGACAGTAGTCTAGTGTGAGGGGTTGTGTCAGTAGTCTAGTGTGAGGGTTAATATCAGTAGTCTAGTGTGAGGGGTTATGTCAGTAGTCTAGTGTGAGCGGTTATGTCAGTAGTCTAGTGTGAGGGTTAATATCAGTAGTCTAGTGTGAGGGGTTATGTCAGTAGTCTAGTGTGAGGGGTTATGTCAGTAGTCTAGTGTGAGGGGTTATATCAGTAGTCTAGTGTGAGGGGTTATGTCAGTAGTCTAGTGTGAGGGGTTATGTCAGTAGTCTAGTGTGAGGGGTTATGTCAGAAGTCTAGTGTGAGGGGTTATGTCAGTAGTCTAGTGTGAGGGGTTATGTCAGTAGTCTAGTGTGAGGGGTTATGTAAGTAGTCTAGTGTGAGGGGTTATGACAGTAGTCTAGTGTGAGGGGTTATGTCAGTAGTCTAGTGTGAGGGGTTATGGCAGTAGTCTAGTGTGAGGGGTTATGTCAGTAGTCTAGTGTGAGGGGTTATGGCAGGGGAAACAGTGTTACAGTAGTCTAGTGTGAGGGGTTATGTCAGTAGTCTAGTGTGAGGGGTTATGTCAGTAGTCTAGTGTGAGGGGTTATGTCAGTAGTCTAGTTTGAGGGGTTATGTCAGTAGTCTAGTGTGAGGGGTTATGTCAGTAGTCTAGTGTGAGGGTTAATATCAGTAGTCTAGTGTGAGGGGTTATGTCAGTAGTCTAGTGTGAGGGGTTATGTCAGGAAAATTGGTGTTGCATTATTCTAGTGTGAGGGGTTATGTCAGGAGAATTGGTGTTGCAGTAGTCTAGTGTGAGGGGTTATGTCAGTAGTCTAGTGTGAGGGGTTATGTCAGTAGTCTAGTGTGAGGGGTTATGGCAGTGGAAACAGTGTTACAGTAGTCTAGAGTGAGGGTTTATGTCAGTAGTCTAGTGTGAGGGGTTATGTCAGTAGTCTAGTGTGAGGGGTTATGTCAGTAGTCTAGTTTGAGGGGTTATGTCAGTAGTCTAGTGTGAGGGGTTATGTCAGTAGTCTAGTGTGAGGGTTAATATCAGTAGTCTAGTGTGATTGGTTATGTCAGTAGTCTAGTGTGAGGGGTTATGTCAGGAAAATTGATGTTGCAGTATTCTAGTGTGAGGGGTTATGTCAGGAGAATTGGTGTTGCAGTAGTCTAGTGTGACGGGTTATGTCAGTAGTCTAGTGTGAGGGGTTATGTCAGTTGTCTAGTGTGAGGGTTAATATCAGTAGTCTAGTGTGAGGGGTTATGTCAGTAGTCTAGTGTGAGGGGTTATGTCACGAGAATTGGTGTTGCAGTAGTCTAGTGTGAGGGGTTATGTCAGGGGAAACAGTGATGAGGTAGTCTAGTGTGAGGGGTTATGTCAGTAGTCTAGTGTGAGGGGTTATGTCAGGGGAAACAGTGTTACAGCAGTCTAGTTTGAGGGGTTATGTCAGTAGTCTAGTGTGAGGGGTTATGTCAGGGGAAACAGTGTTACAGTAGTCTAGTGTGAGGGGTTATGTCAGTAGTCTAGTGTGAGGGGTTATATCAGTAGTCTGGTGTGAGGGGTTATGTCAGTAGTCAAGTGTGAGGGGTTATGTCAGTAGTCTAGTGTTAGGGGTTATGTCAGTAGTCTAGTTTGAGGGGTTATATCAGTAGTCTAGTGTGAGGGGTTATGTCAGGAGAATTTGTGTTGCAGTAGTCTAGTGTGAGGGGTTATGTCAGTAGTTTAGTGTGAGGGGTTATGACAGTAGTCTAGTATGAGGGGTTATGTCAGTAGTCTAGTGTGAGGGTTAATATCAGTAGTCTAGTGTGATGGGTTATATCAGTAGTCTAGTGTGAGGGGTTATGTCAGTAGTCTGGTGTGAGGGGTTATGTCAGTAGTCTAGTGTGAGGGGTTATGTCAGAAGTCTAGTGTGAGGGGTTATGTCAGTAGTCTAGTGTGAGGGGTTATATCAGTAGTCTAGTGTGAGGGGTTATGTCAGAAGTCTAGTATGAGGGGTTATGGCAGTAGTCTAGTGTGAGGGGTTATGTCAGAAGTCTAGTGTGAGGGGTTATGTCAGTAGTCTAGTGTGAGGGGTTATATCAGTATTCTAGTGTGAGTGGTTATGTCAGAAGTCAAGTGTGAGGGGTTATGTCAGTATTCTAGTGTGAGGGGTTATGTCAGTAGTCTCGTGTGAGGGGTTTTGTCAGTAGTCTAGTGTGAGGGGTTATGTCAGTAGTCTAGTGTAAGAGTTAATATCAGTAGTCTAGTGTGAGGGGTTTTGTCAGTAGTCTAGTGTTCGGGTTAATATCAGTAGTCTAGTGTGAGGGGTTATGTCAGTAGTCTAGTGTGAGGGGTTATGTCAGTAGTCTAGTGTGAGGGTTAATATCAGTAGTCTAGTGTGAGGGGTTATGTCAGTAGTCTAGTGTGAGGGGTTATGTCAGTAGTCTAGTTTGAGGGGTTATGTCAGTAGTCTAGTGTGAGGGATTATGTCAGTAGTCTAGTGTGAGGGTTAATATCAGTAGTCTAGTGTGAGGGGTTATGTCAGTAGTCTAGTGTGAGGGGTTATGTCAGGAAAATTGATGTTGCAGTATTCTAGTGTGAGGGGTTATGTCAGGAGAATTGGTGTTGCAGTAGTCTAGTGTGACGGGTTATGTCAGTAGTCTAGTGTGAGGGGTTATGTCAGTTGTCTAGTGTGAGGGTTAATATCAGTAGTCTAGTGTGAGGGGTTATGTCAGTAGTCTAGTGTGAGGGGTTATGTCAGGAGAATTGGTGTTGCAGTAGTCTAGTGTGAGGGGTTATGTCAGGGGAAACAGTGATGAGGTAGTCTAGTGTGAGGGGTTATGTCAGTAGTCTAGTGTGAGGGGTTATGTCAGGGGAAACAGTGTTACAGCAGTCTAGTGTGAGGGGTTATGTCAGTAGACTAGTGTGAGGGGTTATGTCAGGGGAAACAGTGTTACAGTAGTCTAGTGTGAGGGGTTATGTCAGTAGTCTAGTGTGAGGGGTTATATCAGTAGTCTGGTGTGAGGGGTTATGTCAGTAGTCAAGTGTGAGGGGTTATGTCAGTAGTCTAGTGTTAGGGGTTATGTCAGTAGTCTAGTTTGAGGGGTTATATCAGTAGTCTAGTGTGAGGGGTTATGTCAGGAGAATTTGTGTTGCAGTAGTCTAGTGTGAGGGGTTATGTCAGTAGTTTAGTGTGAGGGGTTATCACAGTAGTCTACTATGAGGGGTTATGTCAGTAGTCTAGTGTGAGGGTTAATATCAGTAGTCTAGTGTGAGGGGTTATGTCAGTAGTCTAGTGTGAGGGGTTATGTCAGTAGTCTAGTGTGAGGGTTAATATCAGTAGTCTAGTGTGAGGGGTTATGTCAGTAGTCTAGTGTGATGGGTTATGTCAGTAGTCTAGTGTGAGGGGTTATATCAGTAGTCTAGTGTGATGGGTTATATCAGTAGTCTAGTGTGAGGGGTTATGTCAGTAGTCTGGTGTGAGGGGTTATGTCAGTAGTCTAGTGTGAGGGGTTATGTCAGAAGTCTAGTGTGAGGGGTTATGTCAGTAGTCTAGTGTGAGGGGTTATATCAGTAGTCTAGTGTGAGGGGTTATGTCAGAAGTCTAGTGTGAGGGGTTATGGCAGTAGTCTAGTGTGAGGGGTTATGTCAGAAGTCTAGTGTGAGGGGTTATGTCAGTAGTCTAGTGTGAGGGGTTATATCAGTAGTCTAGTGTGAGTGGTTATGTCAGAAGTCAAGTGTGAGGGGTTATGTCAGTATTCTAGTGTGAGGGGTTATGTCAGGAGTCTAGTGTGAGGGGTTATGTCAGTAGTCTCGTGTGAGGGGTTTTGTCAGTAGTCTAGTGTGAGGGGTTATGTCAGTAGTCTAGTGTAAGAGTTAATATCAGTAGTCTAGTGTGAGGGGTTTTGTCAGTAGTCTAGTGTGAGGGTTAATATCAGTAGTCTAGTGTGAGGGGTTATGTCAGTAGTCTAGTGTGAGGGGTTATGTCAGTAGTCTAGTGTGAGGGTTAATATCAGTAGTCTAGTGTGAGGGGTTATGTCAGTAGTCTAGTGTGAGGGGTTATGTCAGTAGTCTAGTGTGAGGGGTTATGTCAGTAGTCTAGTGTGAGGGGTTATGTCAGTAGTCTAGTGTGAGGGGCTATGTCAGTAGTCTAGTGTGAGGGGTTATGTCAGGGGAAACAGTGTCACAGTAGTCTAGTGTGAGGGGTTATATCAGTAGTCTAGTGTGAGGGGTTATTTCAGTAGTCTAGTGTGGGGGGTTATGTCAGTAGTCTAGTGTGAGGGGTTATGTCAGGGGAAACTTTGATGCAGTAGTCTAGTGTGAGGGGTTATGTCAGTAGCCTAGTGTGAGGGGTTATGTCAGAGGAAACAGTGTTACAGTAGTCTAGTGTGAGGGGTTATATCAGTAGTCTAGCATGAGGGGTTATGTCAGTAGTCTAGTGTGAGGGGTTACATCAGTAGTATAGTGTGAGGGGTTATATCAGTAGTCTAGTGTGACGGGTTATGTCAGTAGTCTAGTGTGAGGGGTTATGTCATCTTAAACAGTGTTACAGTAGTCTAGTGTGAGGGGTTATATCAGTAGTCTAGCATGAGGGGTTACATCAGTAGTATAGTGTGAGGGGTTACATCAGTAGTATAGTGTGAGGGGTTATATCAGGAGTCTAGTGTGAGGGGTTATGTCAGTAGTCTAGTGTGAGGGGTTATATCAGTAGTCTAGTGTGAGTTGTTATGTCAGAAGTCAAGTGTGAGGGGTTATGTCAGTAGTCTAGTGTGAGGGGTTATGTCAGGAGTCTAGTGTGAGGGGTTATGTCAGTAGTCTAGTGTGAGGGGTTTTGTCAGTAGTCTAGTGTGAGGGGTTATGTCAGTAGTCTAGTGTAAGAGTTAATATCAGTAGTCTAGTGTGAGGGGTTATGTCAGTCGTCTAGTGTGAGGGGTTATGTCAGTAGTCTAGTGTGAGGGGTTATGTCAGTAGTCTAGTGTGAGGGGTTATGTCAGTAGTCTAGTGTGAGGGGTTATGTCAGAAGTCAAGTGTGAGGGGTTATGTCAGTAGTCTAGTGTGAGGGGTTATGTCAGTAGTCTAGTGTGAGGGGTTATGTCAGAAGTCAAGTGTGAGGGGTTATGTCAGCGTAAACAGTGTTACAGTAGTCTAGTGTGAGGGGTTATATCAGTAGTCTAGTGTGAGGGGTTATGTCAGGAGTCTAGTGTGAGGGGTTATGTCAGTAGTCTAGTGTAAGAGTTAATATCAGTAGTCTAGTGTGAGAGGTTATGTCAGTAGTCTAGTGTGAGGGGTTTTGTCAGTAGTCTAGTTTGAGGGGTTATGTCAGTAGTCTAGTGTGAGGGGTTATGTCCTTAGTCTAGTGTGAGGGGTTATATCAGTAGTCTAGTGTGAGGGGTTATGTCAGCGTAAACAGTGTTACAGTAGTGTAGTGTGAGGGGTTATTTCAGGAGTCTAGTGTGAGGGGTTATGTCATTAGTCTAGTGTGAGGGGTTATATCAGTAGTCTAGTGTGAGGGGTTATGTCAGCGTAAACAGTGAAACAGTAGTCTAGTGTGAGGGGTTATATCAGTAGTCTAGTGTGAGGGGTTAAGTCAGAAGTCAAGTGTGATGGGTTATGTCAGTATTCTAGTGTGAGGGGTTATGTCAGGAGTCTAGTGTGAGGGGTTATGTCAGTAGTCTAGTGTGAGGGGTTTTGTCAGTTGTCTAGTGAGAGGGGTTATGTCAGTAGTCTAGTGTAAGAGTTATCATCAGTAGTCTAGTGTGAGGGGTTTTGTCAGTAGTCTAGTGTGAGGGTTAATATCAGTAGACTAGTGTGAGGGGATATGTCAGTAGTCTAGAGTGAGGGGTTATGTCAGTAGTCTAGTGTGAGGTGGTTATGTCAGTAGAATTGGTGTTGCAGTAGTCTAGTGTGAGGGGTTATGTCAGTAGTCTAGTGTGAGGGGTTATGTGAGAGGAAACAGTGTTACAGTAGTCTAGTGTGAGGGGTTATGACAGTAGTCTAGTGTGAGGGGTTATGTCAGTAGTCTAGTGTGAGGGGTTATGTCAGTAGTCTAGTGTGAGGGGTTATGTCAGGGGAAACAGTGTTACAGTAGTCTGGTGTGAGGGGTTATGTCAGTAGTCTAGTGTGAGGGGTTATGTCAGAAGTCTAGTGTGAGGGGTTATGTCAGTAGTTTAGTGTGAGGGGTTATGACAGTAGTCTAGTATGAGGGGTTATGTCAGTAGTCTAGTGTGAGGGTTAATATCAGTAGTCTAGTGTGAGGGGTTATGTCAGTAGTCTAGTGTGAGGGGTTATGTCAGTAGTCTAGTGTGAGGGTTAATATCAGTAGTCTAGTGTGAGGGGTTATGTCAGTAGTCTAGTGTGAGGGGTTATGTCAGTAGTCTAGTGTGAGGGGTTATATCAGTAGTCTAGTGTGATGGGTTATATCAGTAGTCTAGTGTGAGGGGTTATGTCAGTAGTCTGGTGTGAGGGGTTATGTCAGTAGTCTAGTGTGAGGGGTTATGTCAGAAGTCTAGTGTGAGGGGTTATGTCAGTAGTCTAGTGTGAGGGGTTATATCAGTAGTCTAGTGTGAGGGGTTATGTCAGAAGTCTAGTGTGAGGGGTTATGGCAGTAGTCTAGTGTGAGGGGTTATGTCAGAAGTCTAGTGTGAGGGGTTAAGTCAGAAGTCAAGTGTGATGGGTTATGTCAGTATTCTAGTGTGAGGGGTTCTGTCAGGAGTCTAGTGTGAGGGGTTATGTCAGTAGTCTAGTGTGAGGGGTTTTGTCAGTTGTCTAGTGAGAGGGGTTATGTCAGTAGTCTAGTGTAAGAGTTATCATCAGTAGTCTAGTGTGAGGGGTTTTGTCAGTAGTCTAGTGTGAGGGTTAATATCAGTAGACTAGTGTGAGGGGATATGTCAGTAGTCTAGAGTGAGGGGTTATGTCAGTAGTCTAGTGTGAGGTGGTTATGTCAGTAGAATTGGTGTTGCAGTAGTCTAGTGTGAGGGGTTATGTCAGTAGTCTAGTGTGAGGGGTTATGTGAGAGGAAACAGTGTTACAGTAGTCTAGTGTGAGGGGTTATGACAGTAGTCTAGTGTGAGGGGTTATGTCAGTAGTCTAGTGTGAGGGGTTATGTCAGTAGTCTAGTGTGAGGGGTTATGTCAGGGGAAACAGTGTTACAGTAGTCTGGTGTGAGGGGTTATGTCAGTAGTCTAGTGTGAGGGGTTATGTCAGAAGTCTAGTGTGAGGGGTTATGTCAGTAGTTTAGTGTGAGGGGTTATGACAGTAGTCTAGTATGAGGGGTTATGTCAGTAGTCTAGTGTGAGGGTTAATATCAGTAGTCTAGTGTGAGGGGTTATGTCAGTAGTCTAGTGTGAGGGGTTATGTCAGTAGTCTAGTGTGAGGGTTAATATCAGTAGTCTAGTGTGAGGGGTTATGTCAGTAGTCTAGTGTGAGGGGTTATGTCAGTAGTCTAGTGTGAGGGGTTATATCAGTAGTCTAGTGTGATGGGTTATATCAGTAGTCTAGTGTGAGGGGTTATGTCAGTAGTCTGGTGTGAGGGGTTATGTCAGTAGTCTAGTGTGAGGGGTTATGTCAGAAGTCTAGTGTGAGGGGTTATGTCAGTAGTCTAGTGTGAGGGGTTATATCAGTAGTCTAGTGTGAGGGGTTATGTCAGAAGTCTAGTGTGAGGGGTTATGGCAGTAGTCTAGTGTGAGGGGTTATGTCAGAAGTCTAGTGTGAGGGGTTATGTCAGTAGTCTAGTGTGAGGGGTTATATCAGTATTCTAGTGTGAGTGGTTATGTCAGAAGTCAAGTGTGAGGGGTTATGTCAGTATTCTAGTGTGAGGGGTTATGTCAGGAGTCTAGTGTGAGGGGTTATGTCAGTAGTCTCGTGTGAGGGGTTTTGTCAGTAGTCTAGTGTGAGGGGTTATGTCAGTAGTCTAGTGTAAGAGTTAATATCAGTAGTCTAGTGTGAGGGGTTTTGTCAGTAGTCTAGTGTGAGGGTTAATATCAGTAGTCTAGTGTGAGGGGTTATGTCAGTAGTCTAGTGTGAGGGGTTATGTCAGTAGTCTAGTGTGAGGGTTAATATCAGTAGTCTAGTGTGAGGGGTTATGTCAGTAGTCTAGTGTGAGGGGTTATGTCAGTAGTCTAGTGTGAGGGGTTATGTCAGTAGTCTAGTGTGAGGGGTTATGTCAGTAGTCTAGTGTGAGGGGCTATGTCAGTAGTCTAGTGTGAGGGGTTATGTCAGGGGAAACAGTGTTACAGTAGTCTAGTGTGAGGGGTTATATCAGTAGTCTAGCATGAGGGGTTATGTCAGTAGTCTAGTGTGAGGGGTTATATCAGTAGTCTAGTGTGAGGGGTTATGTCAGTAGTCTAGTGTGGGGGGTTATGTCAGTAGTCTAGTGTGAGGGGTTATGTCAGGGGAAACAGTGATGCAGTAGTCTAGTGTGAGGGGTTATGTCAGTAGCCTAGTGTGAGGGGTTATGTCAGAGGAAACAGTGTTACAGTAGTCTAGTGTGAGGGGTTATATCAGTAGTCTAGCATGAGGGGTTATGTCAGTAGTCTAGTGTGAGGGGTTACATCAGTAGTATAGTGTGAGGGGTTATATCAGTAGTCTAGTGTGACGGGTTATGTCAGTAGTCTAGTGTGAGGGGTTATGTCATCTTAAACAGTGTTACAGTAGTCTAGTGTGAGGGGTTATGTCAGTAGTCTAGTGTGAGGGGTTATGTCAGTAGTCTAGTTTGAGGGGTTATGTCAGTAGTCTAGTGTGAGGGATTATGTCAGTAGTCTAGTGTGAGGGTTAATATCAGTAGTCTAGTGTGAGGGGTTATGTCAGTAGTCTAGTGTGAGGGGTTATGTCAGGAAAATTGATGTTGCAGTATTCTAGTGTGAGGGGTTATGTCAGGAGAATTGGTGTTGCAGTAGTCTAGTGTGACGGGTTATGTCAGTAGTCTAGTGTGAGGGGTTATGTCAGTTGTCTAGTGTGAGGGTTAATATCAGTAGTCTAGTGTGAGGGGTTATGTCAGTAGTCTAGTGTGAGGGGTTATGTCAGGAGAATTGGTGTTGCAGTAGTCTAGTGTGAGGGGTTATGTCAGGGGAAACAGTGATGAGGTAGTCTAGTGTGAGGGGTTATGTCAGTAGTCTAGTGTGAGGGGTTATGTCAGGGGAAACAGTGTTACAGCAGTCTAGTGTGAGGGGTTATGTCAGTAGTCTAGTGTGAGGGGTTATGTCAGGGGAAACAGTGTTACAGTAGTCTAGTGTGAGGGGTTATGTCAGTAGTCTAGTGTGAGGGGTTATATTAGTAGTCTGGTGTGAGGGGTTATGTCAGTAGTCAAGTGTGAGGGGTTATGTCAGTAGTCTAGTGTTAGGGGTTATGTCAGTAGTCTAGTTTGAGGGGTTATATCAGTAGTCTAGTGTGAGGGGTTATGTCAGGAGAATTTGTGTTGCAGTAGTCTAGTATGAGGGGTTATGTCAGTAGTTTAGTGTGAGGGGTTATGACAGTAGTCTACTATGAGGGGTTATGTCAGTAGTCTAGTGTGAGGGTTAATATCAGTAGTCTAGTGTGAGGGGTTATGTCAGTAGTCTAGTGTGAGGGGTTATGTCAGTAGTCTAGTGTGAGGGTTAATATCAGTAGTCTAGTGTGAGGGGTTATGTCAGTAGTCTAGTGTGATGGGTTATGTCAGTAGTCTAGTGTGAGGGGTTATATCAGTAGTCTAGTGTGATGGGTTATATCAGTAGTCTAGTGTGAGGGGTTATGTCAGTAGTCTGGTGTGAGGGGTTATGTCAGTAGTCTAGTGTGAGGGGTTATGTCAGAAGTCTAGTGTGAGGGGTTATGTCAGTAGTCTAGTGTGAGGGGTTATATCAGTAGTCTAGTGTGAGGGGTTATGTCAGAAGTCTAGTGTGAGGGGTTATGGCAGTAGTCTAGTGTGAGGGGTTATGTCAGAAGTCTAGTGTGAGGGGTTATGTCAGTAGTCTAGTGTGAGGGGTTATATCAGTAGTCTAGTGTGAGTGGTTATGTCAGAAGTCAAGTGTGAGGGGTTATGTCAGTATTCTAGTGTGAGGGGTTATGTCAGGAGTCTAGTGTGAGGGGTTATGTCAGTAGTCTCGTGTGAGGGGTTTTGTCAGTAGTCTAGTGTGAGGGGTTATGTCAGTAGTCTAGTGTAAGAGTTAATATCAGTAGTCTAGTGTGAGGGGTTTTGTCAGTAGTCTAGTGTGAGGGTTAATATCAGTAGTCTAGTGTGAGGGGTTATGTCAGTAGTCTAGTGTGAGGGGTTATGTCAGTAGTCTAGTGTGAGGGTTAATATCAGTAGTCTAGTGTGAGGGGTTATGTCAGTAGTCTAGTGTGAGGGGTTATGTCAGTAGTCTAGTGTGAGGGGTTATGTCAGTAGTCTAGTGTGAGGGGTTATGTCAGTAGTCTAGTGTGAGGGGCTATGTCAGTAGTCTAGTGTGAGGGGTTATGTCAGGGGAAACAGTGTCACAGTAGTCTAGTGTGAGGGGTTATATCAGTAGTCTAGTGTGAGGGGTTATTTCAGTAGTCTAGTGTGGGGGGTTATGTCAGTAGTCTAGTGTGAGGGGTTATGTCAGGGGAAACTTTGATGCAGTAGTCTAGTGTGAGGGGTTATGTCAGTAGCCTAGTGTGAGGGGTTATGTCAGAGGAAACAGTGTTACAGTAGTCTAGTGTGAGGGGTTATATCAGTAGTCTAGCATGAGGGGTTATGTCAGTAGTCTAGTGTGAGGGGTTACATCAGTAGTATAGTGTGAGGGGTTATATCAGTAGTCTAGTGTGACGGGTTATGTCAGTAGTCTAGTGTGAGGGGTTATGTCATCTTAAACAGTGTTACAGTAGTCTAGTGTGAGGGGTTATATCAGTAGTCTAGCATGAGGGGTTACATCAGTAGTATAGTGTGAGGGGTTACATCAGTAGTATAGTGTGAGGGGTTATATCAGGAGTCTAGTGTGAGGGGTTATGTCAGTAGTCTAGTGTGAGGGGTTATATCAGTAGTCTAGTGTGAGTTGTTATGTCAGAAGTCAAGTGTGAGGGGTTATGTCAGTAGTCTAGTGTGAGGGGTTATGTCAGGAGTCTAGTGTGAGGGGTTATGTCAGTAGTCTAGTGTGAGGGGTTTTGTCAGTAGTCTAGTGTGAGGGGTTATGTCAGTAGTCTAGTGTAAGAGTTAATATCAGTAGTCTAGTGTGAGGGGTTATGTCAGTCGTCTAGTGTGAGGGGTTATGTCAGTAGTCTAGTGTGAGGGGTTATGTCAGTAGTCTAGTGTGAGGGGTTATGTCAGTAGTCTAGTGTGAGGGGTTATGTCAGAAGTCAAGTGTGAGGGGTTATGTCAGTAGTCTAGTGTGAGGGGTTATGTCAGTAGTCTAGTGTGAGGGGTTATGTCAGTAGTCTAGTGTGAGGGGTTATGTCAGTAGTCTAGTGTTAGGGGTTATGTCAGTAGTCTAGTGTGAGGGGTTATATCAGTAGTCTAGTGTGAGGGGTTATGTCAGGAGAATTGGTGTTGCAGTAGTCTAGTGTGAGGGGTTATGTCAGTAGTTTAGTGTGAGGGGTTATGACAGTAGTCTAGTGTGAGGGGTTGTGTCAGTAGTCTAGTGTGAGGGTTAATATCAGTAGTCTTGTGTGAGGGGTTATGTCAGTAGTCTAGTGTGAGCGGTTATGTCAGTAGTCTAGTGTGAGGGTTAATATCAGTAGTCTAGTGTGAGGGGTTATGTCAGTAGTCTAGTGTGAGGGGTTATGTCAGTAGTCTAGTGTGAGGGGTTATATCAGTAGTCTAGTGTGAGGGGTTATGTCAGTAGTCTAGTGTGGGGGGTTATGTCAGTAGTCTAGTGTGAGGGGTTATGTCAGGGGAAACAGTGATGCAGTAGTCTAGTGTGAGGGGTTATGTCAGTAGCCTAGTGTGAGGGGTTATGTCAGAGGAAACAGTGTTACAGTAGTCTAGTGTGAGGGGTTATATCAGTAGTCTAGCATGAGGGGTTATGTCAGTAGTCTAGTGTGAGGGGTTACATCAGTAGTATAGTGTGAGGGGTTATATCAGTAGTCTAGTGTGACGGGTTATGTCAGTAGTCTAGTGTGAGGGGTTATGTCATCTTAAACAGTGTTACAGTAGTCTAGTGTGAGGGGTTATGTCAGTAGTCTAGTGTGAGGGGTTATGTCAGTAGTCTAGTTTGAGGGGTTATGTCAGTAGTCTAGTGTGAGGGATTATGTCAGTAGTCTAGTGTGAGGGTTAATATCAGTAGTCTAGTGTGAGGGGTTATGTCAGTAGTCTAGTGTGAGGGGTTATGTCAGGAAAATTGATGTTGCAGTATTCTAGTGTGAGGGGTTATGTCAGGAGAATTGGTGTTGCAGTAGTCTAGTGTGACGGGTTATGTCAGTAGTCTAGTGTGAGGGGTTATGTCAGTTGTCTAGTGTGAGGGTTAATATCAGTAGTCTAGTGTGAGGGGTTATGTCAGTAGTCTAGTGTGAGGGGTTATGTCAGGAGAATTGGTGTTGCAGTAGTCTAGTGTGAGGGGTTATGTCAGGGGAAACAGTGATGAGGTAGTCTAGTGTGAGGGGTTATGTCAGTAGTCTAGTGTGAGGGGTTATGTCAGGGGAAACAGTGTTACAGCAGTCTAGTGTGAGGGGTTATGTCAGTAGTCTAGTGTGAGGGGTTATGTCAGGGGAAACAGTGTTACAGTAGTCTAGTGTGAGGGGTTATGTCAGTAGTCTAGTGTGAGGGGTTATATTAGTAGTCTGGTGTGAGGGGTTATGTCAGTAGTCAAGTGTGAGGGGTTATGTCAGTAGTCTAGTGTTAGGGGTTATGTCAGTAGTCTAGTTTGAGGGGTTATATCAGTAGTCTAGTGTGAGGGGTTATGTCAGGAGAATTTGTGTTGCAGTAGTCTAGTATGAGGGGTTATGTCAGTAGTTTAGTGTGAGGGGTTATGACAGTAGTCTACTATGAGGGGTTATGTCAGTAGTCTAGTGTGAGGGTTAATATCAGTAGTCTAGTGTGAGGGGTTATGTCAGTAGTCTAGTGTGAGGGGTTATGTCAGTAGTCTAGTGTGAGGGTTAATATCAGTAGTCTAGTGTGAGGGGTTATGTCAGTAGTCTAGTGTGATGGGTTATGTCAGTAGTCTAGTGTGAGGGGTTATATCAGTAGTCTAGTGTGATGGGTTATATCAGTAGTCTAGTGTGAGGGGTTATGTCAGTAGTCTGGTGTGAGGGGTTATGTCAGTAGTCTAGTGTGAGGGGTTATGTCAGAAGTCTAGTGTGAGGGGTTATGTCAGTAGTCTAGTGTGAGGGGTTATATCAGTAGTCTAGTGTGAGGGGTTATGTCAGAAGTCTAGTGTGAGGGGTTATGGCAGTAGTCTAGTGTGAGGGGTTATGTCAGTAGTCTAGTGTGAGGGGTTATATCAGTAGTCTAGTGTGAGTGGTTATGTCAGAAGTCAAGTGTGAGGGGTTATGTCAGTATTCTAGTGTGAGGGGTTATGTCAGGAGTCTAGTGTGAGGGGTTATGTCAGTAGTCTCGTGTGAGGGGTTTTGTCAGTAGTCTAGTGTGAGGGGTTATGTCAGTAGTCTAGTGTAAGAGTTAATATCAGTAGTCTAGTGTGAGGGGTTTTGTCAGTAGTCTAGTGTGAGGGTTAATATCAGTAGTCTAGTGTGAGGGGTTATGTCAGTAGTCTAGTGTGAGGGGTTATGTCAGTAGTCTAGTGTGAGGGTTAATATCAGTAGTCTAGTGTGAGGGGTTATGTCAGTAGTCTAGTGTGAGGGGTTATGTCAGTAGTCTAGTGTGAGGGGTTATGTCAGTAGTCTAGTGTGAGGGGTTATGTCAGTAGTCTAGTGTGAGGGGCTATGTCAGTAGTCTAGTGTGAGGGGTTATGTCAGGGGAAACAGTGTCACAGTAGTCTAGTGTGAGGGGTTATATCAGTAGTCTAGTGTGAGGGGTTATTTCAGTAGTCTAGTGTGGGGGGTTATGTCAGTAGTCTAGTTTGAGGGGTTATGTCAGGGGAAACTTTGATGCAGTAGTCTAGTGTGAGGGGTTATGTCAGTAGCCTAGTGTGAGGGGTTATGTCAGAGGAAACAGTGTTACAGTAGTCTAGT
>NC_074675.1:49796984-49904454 GCF_029448725.1 Salvelinus fontinalis
GAGGTAGAGTGGAGAGCGAGAGAGGTAGAGTGGAGAGAGAGAGAGGTAGAGTGGAGAGCAGAGAGAGGTAGAGTGGGAGAGAGAGAGAGGTAGAGTGGAGAGAGAGAGAGGTAGAGTGGAGAGAGAGAGGTAGAGTGGAGAGAGAGAGAGGTAGAGTGGAGAGAGAGAGAGGTAGAGTGGAGAGAGAGAGAGGTAGAGTGGAGAGAGAGAGAGGTAGAGTGGAGAGAGAGAGAGGTAGAGTGGAGAGCGAGAGAGGTAGAGTGGAGAGAAGAGAGAGGTAGAGTGGAGAGAGAGTAGAGTGGAGAGAGAGAGGTAGATGGAGAGAGAGAGGGTAGAGTGGAGAGAGAGAGAGGTAGAGTGGAGAGAGAGAGAGGTAGAGTGGAGAGAGAGAGGTAGAGTGGAGAGAGAGAGAGGTAGAGTGGAGAGCGAGAGAGGTAGAGTGGAGAGAGAGAGAGGTAGAGTGGAGAGAGAGAGAGGTAGAGTGGAGAGAGAGAGGTAGAGTGGAGAGAGAGAGAGGTAGAGTGGAGAGAGAGAGAGGTAGGGTGGAGAGAGAGAGGGTAGAGTGGAGAGAGAGAGAGGTAGAGTGGAGAGAGAGAGAGGTAGAGTGGAGAGAGAGAGAGGTAGAGTGGAGAGAGAGAGAGAGGTAGAGTGGAGAGAGAGAGAGGTAGAGTGGAGAGAGAGAGAGGTAGAGTGGAGAGAGAGAGGTAGAGTGGAGAGAGAGAGAGGTAGAGTGGAGAGAGAGAGAGGTAGAGTGGAGAGAGAGAGAGGTAGAGTGGAGAGAGAGCGAGGTAGAGTGGAGAGAGATGAGAGAGAGAGAGGTAGAGTGGAGAGGAGAGAGGTAGAGTGGAGAGAGAGAGAGGTAGAGTGGAGAGAGAGAGAGGTAGAGTGGAGAGCAGAGAGAGGTAGAGTGGAGAGAGAGAGAGGTAGAGTGGAGAGAGAGAGAGGTAGAGTGGAGAGAGAGAGAGGTAGAGTGGAGAGAGAGAGAGAGGTAGAGTGGAGAGAGAGAGAGGTAGAGTGGAGAGAGAGAGAGGTAGAGTGGAGAGAGAGAGAGGGAGAGTGGAGAGCGAGAGAGGTAGAGTGGAGAGAGAGAGAGGTAGAGTGGAGAGAGTGAGGTAGAGTGGAGAGAGAGAGGTAGAGTGGAGAGAGAGAGAGGTAGAGTGGAGAGAGAGAGAGGTAGAGTGGAGAGAGAGAGAGGTAGAGTGGAGAGCGAGAGAGGTAGAGTGGAGAGAGAGAGGTAGAGTGGAGAGAGAGAGAGGTAGAGTGGAGAGCGAGAGAGGTAGAGTGGAGAGAGAGAGAGGTAGAGTGGAGAGAGAGAGAGAGAGGTAGAGTGGGAGAGAGAGAGAGGTAGAGTGGAGAGAGAGAGAGGTAGAGTGGAGAGAGAGAGGTAGAGTGGAGAGAGAGGTAGAGGTAGAGTGGAGAGAGAGAGAGGTAGAGTGGAGAGAGAGAGAGGTAGAGTGGAGAGAGAGAGAGGTAGAGTGGAGAGAGAGAGAGGTAGAGTGGAGAGCGAGAGAGGTAGAGTGGAGAGAAAGAGAGAGGTAGAGTGGAGAGAGAGAGAGGTAGAGTGGAGAGAGAGAGAGGTAGAGTGGAGAGAGAGGAGAGGTAGAGTGGAGAGAGAGAGGTAGAGTGGAGAGAGAGAGAGGTAGAGTGGAGAGAGAGAGGTAGAGTGGAGAGAGAGAGAGGTAGAGTGGAGAGCGAGAGAGGTAGAGTGGAGAGAGAGAGAGGTAGAGTGGAGAGAGAGAGGTAGAGTGGAGAGAGAGAGAGGTAGAGTGGAGAGAGAGAGAGGTAGAGTGGAGAGAGAGAGAGGTAGAGTGGAGAGCGAGAGAGGTAGAGTGGAGAGAGAGAGAGGTAGAGTGGAGAGAGAGAGAGGTAGAGTGGAGAGAGAGAGAGGTAGAGTGGAGAGAGAGAGAGGTAGAGCGGAGAGTGAGAGGTAGAGTGGAGAGAGAGAGAGGTAGAGTGGAGAGAGAGAGAGAGGTAGAGTGGAGAGAGAGAGAGGTAGAGTGGAGAGAGAGAGAGGTAGAGTGGAGAGAGAGAGAGAGGTAGAGTGGAGAGAGAGAGAGGTAGAGTGGAGAGAGAGAGAGGTAGAGTGGAGAGAGAGAGAGAGGTAGAGTGGAGAGCGAGAGAGGTAGAGTGGAGAGAGAGAGAGAGGTAGAGTGGAGAGAGAGAGGTAGAGTGGAGAGAGAGAGGTAGAGTGGAGAGAGAGAGAGGGTAGAGTGGAGAGAGAGAGAGGTAGAGTGGAGAGAGAGAGAGGTAGAGTGGAGAGAGAGAGAGGTAGAGTGGAGAGAGAGAGAGGTAGAGTGGAGAGCGAGAGAGGTAGAGTGGAGAGAGAGAGAGAGGTAGAGTGGAGAGAGAGAGAGAGGTAGAGTGGAGAGAGAGAGGTAGAGTGGAGAGAGAGAGGTAGAGTGGAGAGAGAGAGAGGTAGAGTGGAGAGAGAGAGGTAGAGTGGAGAGAGAGAGAGGTAGAGTGGAGAGAGAGAGGTAGAGTGGAGAGAGAGAGAGGTAGAGTGGAGAGAGAGAGAGGTAGAGTGGAGAGAGAGGTAGAGTGGAGAGAGAGAGGTAGAGTGGAGAGAGAGAGAGGTAGAGTGGAGAGAGAGAGAGGTAGAGTGGAGAGAGAGAGAGAGAGGTAGAGTGGAGAGAGAGAGGTAGAGTGGAGAGAGAGAGAGGTAGAGAGGAGAGAGAGAGAGGTAGAGTGGAGAGCGAGAGAGAGGTAGAGTGGAGAGCGAGAGAGGTAGAGTGGAGAGAGAGAGAGAGGTAGAGTGGAGAGAGAGAGAGGTAGAGTGGAGAGAGAGAGAGGTAGAGTGGAGAGCGAGAGAGGTAGAGTGGAGAGAAAGAGAGAGGTAGAGTGGAGAGCGAGAGAGGTAGAGTGGAGAGAGAAAGAGGTAGAGTGGAGAGCGAGAGAGGTAGAGTGGAGAGAGAGAGAGAGGTAGAGTGGAGAGAGAGGTAGAGTGGAGAGAGAGAGGTAGAGTGGAGAGAGAGAGAGGTAGAGTGGAGAGAGAGAGAGGTAGAGTGGAGAGAGAGAGGTAGAGTGGAGAGAGAGAGAGGTAGAGTGGAGAGAGAGAGAGGTAGAGTGGAGAGCGAGAGAGGTAGAGTGGAGAGAAAGAGAGAGGTAGAGTGGAGAGAGAGCTAGAGTGGAGAGAGAGAGGTAGATTGGAGAGAGAGAGAGGTAGAGTGGAGAGAGAGAGAGGTAGAGTGGAGAGAGAGAGAGGTAGAGTGGAGAGAGAGAGAGGTAGAGTGGAGAGAGAGAGAGGTAGAGTGGAGAGAGAGAGAGGTAGAGTGGAGAGAGAGAGAGGTAGAGTGGAGAGAGAGAGAGGTAGAGTGGAGAGAGAGAGGTAGAGTGGAGAGAGAGAAAGAGGTAGAGTGGAGAGCGAGAGAGGTAGAGTGGAGAGAGAGAGAGAGGTAGAGTGGAGAGAGAGAGAGGTAGAGTGGAGAGAGTGAGAGGTAGAGTGGAGAGAGAGAGAGGTAGAGTGGGGAGAGAGGTAGAGTGGAGAGAGCGAGTGGTAGAGTGGAGAGAGAGAGGTAGAGTGGAGAGAGAGAGGTAGAGTGGAGAGAGAGAGAGGTAGAGTGGAGAGCGAGAGAGGTAGAGTGGAGAGAGAGAGAGGTAGAGTGGAGAGAGAGAGAGGTAGAGTGGAGAGAGAGAGAGAGAGGTAGAGTGGAGAGAGAGAGGTAGAGTGGAGAGAGAGAGAGGTAGAGAGGAGAGAGAGAGAGGTAGAGTGGAGAGCGAGAGAGAGGTAGAGTGGAGAGCGAGAGAGGTAGAGTGGAGAGAGAGAGAGGTAGAGTGGAGAGAGAGAGAGGTAGAGTGGAGAGAGAGAGAGAGGTAGAGTGGAGAGCGAGAGAGGTAGAGTGGAGAGCGAGCGAGGTAGAGTGGAGAGCGAGAGAGGTAGAGTGGAGAGAGAGAGAGGTAGAGTGGAGAGAGAGAGAGGTAGAGTGGAGAGAGAGAGGTAGAGTGGAGAGAGAGAGGTAGAGTGGAGAGAGAGGTAGAGGTAGAGTGGAGAGAGAGAGAGGTAGAGTGGAGAGAGAGAGAGAGGTAGAGTGGAGAGCGAGAGAGGTAGAGTGGAGAGGAGAGAGGTAGAGTGGAGAGAAAGAGAGAGGTAGAGTGGAGAGCGAGAGAGGTAGAGTGGAGAGAGAAAGAGGTAGAGTGGAGAGCGAGAGAGGTAGAGTGGAGAGAGAGAGAGAGGTAGAGTGGAGAGAGAGGTAGAGTGGAGAGAGAGAGGTAGAGTGGAGAGAGAGAGAGGTAGAGTGGAGAGAGAGAGAGGTAGAGTGGAGAGAGAGAGGTAGAGTGGAGAGAGAGAGAGGTAGAGTGGAGAGAGAGAGAGGTAGAGTGGAGAGCGAGAGAGGTAGAGTGGAGAGAAAGAGAGAGGTAGAGTGGAGAGAGAGCTAGAGTGGAGAGAGAGAGGTAGAGTGGAGAGAGAGAGAGGTAGAGTGGAGAGAGAGAGGTAGAGTGGAGAGAGAGAGAGGTAGAGTGGAGAGAGAGAGGTAGAGTGGAGAGAGAGAGAGGTAGAGTGGAGAGCGAGAGAGGTAGAGTGGAGAGAGAGAGAGGTAGAGTGGAGAGAGAGAGAGGTAGAGTGGAGAGAGAGAGAGGTAGAGTGGAGAGAGAGAAAGAGGTAGAGTGGAGAGCGAGAGAGGTAGAGTGGAGAGAGAGAGAGGTAGAGTGGAGAGAGAGAGAGGTAGAGTGGAGAGAGAGAGAGGTAGAGTGGAGAGAGTGAGAGGTAGAGTGGAGAGAGAGAGAGGTAGAGTGGGGAGAGAGGTAGAGTGGAGAGAGAGAGAGGTAGAGTGGAGAGAGAGAGGTAGAGTGGAGAGAGAGAGCGGTAGAGCGGAGAGATAGAGCTAGAGTGGAGAGAGAGGTAGAGTGGAGAGAGAGAGAGGTAGAGTGGAGAGAGAGAGAGGTAGAGTGGATAAATGCTATGGTCCGACACAGGTTGCTGTTGTTTTTTTCTTCTGACAACATTTTTCTGGCCCTTATCTGTGCGTTGATGTGAGGTCATTAATTTCACCCCACCCCACCCTTCTCGCTACCCCTGCTGAAGCCTGCCGTTTCAGTCGATTGCGTGTGGCCATGAGGAGAGGTAAGGGAGAGGCAGGGGAGAGGCAGGATGTAGGGAAGAAAAGGCAGGGAGACAGAAAGAGAAATATAGAAAGAGAAAGAGAGAGAGACAGAGAGAGAGAGGAGCACACACACACACACACAGTACATTCTCGTAAAATCTCTCTCTCTCTCTCTCTCTCTCTCTCTCTCTCTCTCTCTCTCTCTCTCTCTCTCTCTCTCTCTCTCTCTCTCTCTCTCTCTCTCTCTCTCTCTCTCTGTCTCTCTCTCTCTCTCATCTCTCTCTCCTCTCTCTCTCTGTCTCTCTCTCTCTCTCTCTCTCTCTCTCTGTCTCTCTCTCTCTCTCTCTCTCTCTCTCTCTCTCTCTCTCTCTCTCACACACACACACCCTCCCCCCCACACAAACACACAAATAAAAGGATTCCTTTTTCACACACACACACCATCTACCTCCTATCTAGTGGAGTAGTGTCTAAAATGTAGAGCTACAGTAAAAGCAGAATGTAGTGTCTTCGTTGTGTTCCAGTCCAGCTGTGAAAACCAGAGGGAGGAGCTGAAGGGAATCCAAAGCATCTTACTTTAATCACCATAATCCTCTCCAAATACATTTTCTCTCTTCCTTTTAAAGCCTTGCCTCCTCCAATCCTGTTCACACTATCTACAGTATGTGTGGGAGAAAAGGTGCCCTTCAGTGTGAAATACATCCACAGCTTCTCCTAGACAGGCATTCTTACTGAACACCTAAGAGGTATTTGATTAGGATCTAGGACCCCAGACCTGCTCCCATTGGGAGTATCACGCCTGGATCAGACTGTTATATCATCCTTTGTCATCTCTCTACCGTACCATGCATATATTTATGAGTGGCAGCGTTCCTCTCCAGCTCTTCCCTTCATATAGATTATGACATTATTCCTGCCTTTAAATGTCCCTATCAATTAGCGGCGGCCAGAGGACTGCTTAGGGTAGCAGATACGCCGCCTGGTAATTCAGCTGTCATCTTTTATATACTGTATGTCGGCCATACCCAGCCCCCGCAAACCAACAGGCATGGAATTCACTGACGACGGCCGACGGTGTAGTCACACATTAAAACGCAGTGGCGGTCATGGGCAGCAGGCAACTCACCCCTGTGTTAGGAGGTCAGCACTAACTAACCATTACTACGTACCTCTGAGCCAACAAACTCTCAGCTGCAGCAGCAGAAAAGCATTTGTAGCATTCGCTCAATGGTCGTCATTTTGTTTTTTCCCCTCCCTTTTTCTCAGATGTTCACAACATGGATTCAGGAGCTATATCTGTAAATGGACAGGCTTTGTTCAGTGCTGTCAGGCTGTATATTGTCAGTGGAGTCATAGCGTCACAGTGAAGGTTGTCTCAAAGGGACTGCAAACGTCTCATAACAGAAAGCTCAAGGTCTGGGTGCGAAGCTATGTTTTCTCTCTGACCTCCCCTGAGTATGACTTGGCCCTATTCAGGCTCTACTTGGAGGTATAAAAGAACTCTCTCTTCGATTCACCCAACACAGCTTCCAGCATTCACAAGTCCTCTTGAATAAATAAGGCTGAACTGTAGGAGAAAACTAGGAGCAGTTGCTATTGTCACAACTGGGAGATTTCCTGGAATGGATTTGTGATTATGACCAGGGCTAGGAGCTTTTCATGACAACATAACATAATAAGAAAAACTCTGGACGGTCGATGTAGGCTATAACTAGGACCCAGAGTTTTTCCTGCTCAAGCTATGTGTTCATGTCACTATATATGATCACTATATAAAGTTGAAGTCAGAAATGTACATACACCTTAGCCAAATACATTTAAACTCAGTTTTTCACAATTCCTGACATTTAATCCGAGTAAAAATTCCCTGTCTTAGGTCAGTTCGGATCACCACTTTATTTTAAGAATGTCAAATGTCAGAATAATAGTAGAGAGAATTATTTATTTTAGCTTTTATTTCTTTCATCACATTCCCATTGGGTCAGAAGGTTACATACACTCAATTAGTATTTGGTAGCAATGCCTTTGAATTGTTTAACTTGAGTCATACGTTTCGGGTAGCTTTCTACAAGCTTCCCACAATAAGTTGGGTGAATTTTGACCTGTTCCTCCTGACAGAGCTGGTGTAACTGAGTCAGTTTTGTAGGCCTCCTTGCTCGCACAAGCTTGTTCAGTTCTGCCCACAAATGTTCTACATGGTTGAGGTCAGGGTTTGTGATGGCCACTCCAATACCTTGACTTTGTTGTCCTTAAGCCATTTTGCCACAACTTTGGAAGTATGCTTGGGGTCATTGTCCATTTGGAAGACCCATTTGCAACCAAGCTTTAACTTCCTGACTGATGTCTTCAGATGTTGCTTCAATATATCCACATCATTTTCCTCCTCATGAAGCCATCTATTTTGTGAAGTGCACCAGTCCCTCCTGCCGAAAAGCACGCTGACAACATGATGCTGCCACCCCTGTGCTTCATGGTTGGGATGGTGTTCTTCGGCTTGCAAGCGTCCCCTTTTTCCCTCCAAACATAATGATGGTCATTATGGCCAAACAGTTCTATTTTTGTTTCATCAGACCAGAGGACATTTCTCCAAAAAGTACAATCTTTGTCCTCATGTGCAGTTGCAAACCGTAGTCTGGCTTTTTTTATGCCGGTTTTGGAGCAGTGGCTTCTTCTTTGCTGAGTGGCCTTTCAGGTTATGCCGATATAGGACTCGTTTTACTGTGGATATAGATACTTTTGTACCTGTTTCCTCCAGCATCTTCACATGGTCCTTTGCTGTTGTTCTGGGATTGATTTGCACTTTTTGCACCAAAGTACGTTCATCTCTAGGAGACAGAACGCGTCTCTTTCCTGAGCGGTATGACGGCTGCGTGGTCCCATGGTGTTTATACTTGGGTACTATTGTTTGTACAGAAGAACGTGGTACCTTCAGGTGTTTGGAAATTGCTCCCAAGGATGAACCAGACTTGTGGAGGTCTACAATTTTTTTCTGAGGTCTTGGCTGATTTCTTTTGATTTTCCCATGATGTCAAGCACAGAGGCACTGAGTTAGAAGGTAGGCCTTAAAATACATCCACAGGTACACCTCCAATTGACTCAAATGATGAAGCTTCTAAAGCGATGACATCATTTTCTGGAATTTTCCAAGCTGTTTAAAGGCACAGTCAACTTAGTGTATGTAAACTTCTGACCCACTGGAATTGTGATACAGTGAATTAAAAGTGAAATAATCGCTTTGTTAACTATTTTGGGAAAAATTACTTGTGTCCTGCACAAAGTAGATGTCCTAACCGACTTGCCAAAACTATAGTTTGTTTACAACAAATTTGTGTAGTGGTTTAAAATGAGTTTTAATTACTCCAACAGTGTATGTAAACTTGTCACTTCAACTGTACATATATATGTATATATATATATATATATATATATATATATATATATATATATATATATATATATATATATGTATATATATATATATATGTATATATATTTATATACGTACATACACACACTACCATTCAAGAGTTCGGGGTCACTTAGAAATGTCCTTGTTTTTGAAAGAAAAGCAAATTTTTTTGTCCAATAAAGTAACATCAAAGTGATCAGAAATACAGTGTAGACATTGTGAATGTTGTAAATGATTATTGTAGCTGGAAATGGGAGATTTTCTATGGAATATCTACATAGGCGTACAGAGGCCCATTATCAGCAACCATCACTCCTGTGTTCCAATGGCACGTTGTGTTAGCTAATCCAAGTTTGTAATTTTAAAACTCTAATTGATCATTAGAAAACCCTTTTGCAATTTTGTTTGCACAGCTGAAATCTTTCGTGCTGATTAAAGAAGCAAAATACCAGTCTCAACCTCAACAGTGAAGAGGCGATTCCGGGATGCTGGCCTTCTAGGCAGAGTTGCAATGAAAAGCCATATCTCAGACTGGCCAATAAAAAGAAAAGATTAAGATGGGCAAAGAACACAGACACTGGACAGAGGACCTCTGCCTAGAAGGCCATTACTATTTAATGAAGCTGCCAGTTGAGGACTTGTGAGGCATCTGTTTCTCAAAATAGACACTCTAATGTACTTGTCCTCTTCCTCAGTTGTGCACCGGGGCCTCCCACTCCTCTTTCTATTCTGGTTAGAGACAGTTTGTGCTGTTCTGTGAAGGGAGTAGTACACAGCGTTGTACGAGATCTTCAGTTTCTTGGCAATTTCTTGTATGGAATAGCCTTAATTTCTCAGAACAAGAATATACTGACGAGTTCCAGAAGAAAGTTCTTTGTTTCTGGCCATTTTGAGCCTGTAATCGAACCCACAAATGGTGATGCTCCAGATACTCAACTAGTCTAAAGAAGGTCAGTTTTATTGCTTCTTTAATCAGAACAACAGTTTTCAGCTGTGCTAACATAATTCCAAAAGGGTTTTCTAATGATCAATTAGCCTTTCAAAATGATAAACTTGGATTAGCTCACACAACGTACCATTGTAGCACAGGAGATATGTTTGCTGATAATGGGCCTCAGTACGCCTATGTAGATATTCCGTAAAAAATCAGCCGTTTCCAGCTACAATAGTCATTTACAACATTAACAATGTCTACACTGTATTTATGATCATTTTGATATTATTTTCATGTACAAAAAATGTGCTTTTCTTTCAAAAACAAGGACATTTGTAAGTGACCCCACACTTTTGAATGGTAGTGTTCAAATATATGTCATATATATAATATATATGACAACTCCGCATTAATGACTGACCTACCCCAGCCGTCATTGTAAATAAGAATGTGTTCTTAACTGACTTGCCGAGTTAAATAAAGGTTAAAAAATAATAAAAATGTAAAAAATGAAGTGCTGGTATTGGATGCCTTCAGAAGGTATTCACACCTATTTACTTTTTTAAACATGTTGTTGTGTGACAGCCTGAATATAACATTTAGATTTTGTGTCACTGATCTACACATAATAGCCCATAATGCCAAAGTGGAATTTAGACTTAAAAATGAAAAGCTGAAATGTCTTGAGTCAAAAAGTATTCAACCCCTTTGTTATGGTAAGCCTAAATACGTTCAGGAGTAACCATTTGATTAAGAAATCACATAATAAGTTGCATGGACTCACTCTGTGTGCAATTATAGTGTCTAACATGATTTTTGAAAGACTACCCCGTCTCTTGACTCCACACATGCAATTATCTGTAAGGTTCCTTAAATGACTTGCCTAGATAAATAAAGGTTAAAAACCTCTTAAGGATCCGCCCCTTTTCCCCCCAATTTTCGCCTAAAATGACATACCCAAATGTAACTGCCTGTAGCTCAGGACCTGAAGCAAGGATATCCATATTCTTGATGCCATTTGAACGGAAACACTTTGACGTTTGTGGAAATGTGAAATGAATGTAGGAGAATATAATACATTAGATCTGGTAAAAGATAATACAAAGTAAAAACAATCTGTTTTTTGTAAAAAAAAATTGTACCATAGTCTTTTAAATGCAAGACAAAGGCCATAATATACTATTCCAGCCCAGGCACAATATAGATTTTCTGCCACTAGATGGCAGCATTGTATGTGCACAGTTTTACACTGATCCCAAGAACCATTGCATATCTGTTCAAAATATTGTATCAAGACTGTCCAAATGTGCCTAATTGGTTTAATAATACATTTTCAGGTTCATAATTGTCACAGGTTAGGTTTTCTTCCTTGAGTGTACTACCTGAGGTTGACACTGGAGAGCACCCTTGGGTTACTTCTAGTATCCAGGTGACCCTGATTGGTCTTATTGGGATCACCTGCTGGATGACTATTTAGGTTCCTCTGTGGTGCACTCTCCTCAAACAATAGCATGGCATTCTTTCATTGTAATAGCTACTGTAAATTGGACAGTGCATTTAGATGAACAAGAATTTAAGCTTTCTGCCCAAATCAGATGTGCCTATGTCCTTGGAAATGTTCATGTTATTTACAACCTCATGCTGTTCACATTAGCCTGTTAGCTTAACCGTCCCTTGGGGGGGTACCCCCTCTCCGGCGTGTTCGGCTCCAGCTGCAGCACGCCAACCAAAGGGACGATCCCAGGGTTCCGGAGCGGACCGGTCGCCTCCACTGAGGCGCAGAAACCTGACGAACCGGCTGAGCCATGAGAGCCTGATGTCGTGACGTTGTATTAGTTAATGTGGCGACTGTTGCTCATCGAATGATTACAAGTTTCTAATTACGTGATTAACTGAATCAAGCAATTATTAACTCATTAACCTGGGGCACCATGGGAAAACTAGTTTTTATTGAGTTCCTATTTCCCAAATTAACTCAAAGAATATCAGAATATCGATTTGACCACAGCCGCTAATTAACCAGTTGCCTCTAACAGTCTCGTTCTGAACGTCGTATAGCCCGGGATTCTGCACGGACCCGGGTTTCACTAATGAATTCGCACCACACCAATCTTAGTTGAATGTTTATTTACTAAAAAGCTAAAATGATGATAAAAGATACACATACACAAAAACACATTCTAGGCTATTGATTAGAACTTAGTATAACGGGCCAACACACTAGGGCGCGTGTTACCCAAAATGGGGATTTAAAAGAGAGATAAAGAGAGAAAGTACACAAGAGGAATATACATTTGGGTGAAATTGTCAGCTATGCTCATTCTAACCCTAGCCTTGCCCCAAACTGCCGCTGTTACGAGTCAGAATATAATGATGTAATTACTTGTGGAAGGTCTCCGTGGATTTTCCCGCGTGGACCGTTCAAGCTGCTCAATGACGCACTTCTCCTGCGCACCTCTCTAGGTGTCCTCACGATGTCCGTGTCCTTTGGCTTTACTGGCCTGTTCCCTTGTCCTTGCTCTGGAAGGGGGCTTCGGAGGACAGATAGCTCTGTAGCTCAGAGCTCACAGCGTAAAGATGAAAGAGCTGTAGATACCACGATTCGATGGGGAGTGGAGGCTAGGTGGTTCGGCTTGAATACACCCGCTTAGACACCGCTACTCATCCGTAGCTTGGGTAGAAAAATATTTATTTGTCTTCAACTTGTTGCGTTTTGGGTTCGTTGACCTTTTAGACCTTTGGCTGCAGCTCGGGTCACTTAGTCATGTATGTTAATTCTGCACTCACAGGTTTTATACCCTCGGGTCAGAAGTGGGCGTTGCCGCCTTCAGGGCAATTCTCTGGGCGTACCAAGTTTGAGGGGCAAGGTCTAGATTTTACTCAAATCCAATTTTAGACAACTAACTTCACATTTCATCTCTACCGAAACATTCTCTTTGATTTGGACATTTTCCACACAACGTACAATGTATAAACATCAAGCATATACGAGGAAAACTCTTAACGTTACAATGTTTTCATAATAACGTAATCTATTAACCTTTAATCATAAAACAAAAATGACATACATTTTCATATTCCATCTATCGTCATGACCACCATTGTAGTTGACGGAAACCATTGTTCCAAAGTCCCTTTATTGCATGTGTTACGTTCCCCAGTTTCTGTGTTCTGTTTTGTATTTGAGTGTGTGTTTCAGGAGATGGCTTCCTGAAGTACTCCCCAACCAGCTGATTGGTCAACACCAGGCTAATTGGTGATTGGAGCTGACCCCGCCCCCTCGTCAAGAAGCAGCTGACTAATCACCATTGCCACCTGAAGATAAAAGCCAGTGTTCTGCCCAGGAGAGAGAGGAGAGGAGACGAGATAAGGAGTAGAGATTTGGAGATTGAGAGAAAAATTAGATTGTGATATAGTATTGGTTGTGTATCAGAAAGTGTGGTATGTACTGTTGTTGGTAGCAGTTTTGCTATGTCCTGTGTTTGTGAGTGTTTGTGAAATCGTTAATAATTACTCTGTTTCGTTTGTTCCCAGGGGGGGAAGGAGAAGGCACTTTGGGAGTGCTTAGGCAAGAGGCCCGAGGGCATACATATACCCGTAGTATATTTACTGTCTAGGCACCCTAGGTAAGACCTGGGCGGACCACCCCCTGTATTTTGGTTAGGGCACCAGGTGGTGCTAAGTTAGGTAAGTTAAGTGGGTAGGCAGGTTAGATAGGAGAGGGGGAACTTTGATATTTACTTTCTTTGCTTTGGTTCCGTCCAGCCCCTTTTCCCCATATTACCGTGTAAGAAAATAAATCCAAGTAAACGGTAAAATCTGCTTTTGTGTCATCCTTGCTCGCACCTACAGTCCATACCTCTTGCACTTCAGAGTTGAGTTGTAGCAGGGAGTTGCGTTCCCTCTTCTCAGAGGCGTGCGTAACATAATGGGGGCTCATCCGGGATTCCATTAAACCCACCGGACCCTGCTGCACTGAGCTCTCTGTAGTTAGTGATTGAGGTGTGATGGTAGGTTGTGAGTTTGGATGACTTGTTTAGTTTGTGTGTTCAGTAAATTGCTGTGTACAAGATGGCTGCCTCAGCCATCTCCAAGTTCATTGATGCGCCCTCTATTGATTGTTTGGTGAGGTTTCGAAAAGTAGACCTTATAGCTATAGCTGACCATTATGGATTTGTTATCCCTGAGAAAGCCCTAAAGGCTGAGCTTTTGGTGCTAGTCAGGGAGGGATTAGTAAGAGAAAGAATTCTCTCATTGAAAGGAGAGGAGACGGGTAGACTTTCCGATGCCAAGTCGGAGGACAGGGCAGAGGAAGGGGTTGCTCGTACCCCCTTTACATTGCCTCGATTCGATCCTTTATCTTCTGCTTCAGGTCGTTCAGACGGGACCGCTAGGCTAAAGGTGAGGCTGGCCCGGTTAGAAATGGAGCAAAAAGATAAAGAGAGACAAATGCATTTTGATCTTGAAATTAGGAAAATAGAAGCCGACAAGGAGGTGAGGATCCGACAACTGGAGATAGAAGCTGGCTCCAGTACGACTCCAAAAGCTGCTCATCATCAAGCCCACTTTGATGTAAGTAAAAATATAGCTTTAGTCCCACCATTCCGAGAGTCGGAAGTTGATTCCTATTTCTCTGCGTTTGAGCGTGTGGCCGCTGCGCTGCATTGGCCACTCGAGGTTTGGCCTCTCCTGTTGCAATGTAAATTGTCTGGGAAAGCCCAGGAAGTAGTAGCTGCTCTCTCTCTGGAAGACAGTTTACACTATGATACAGTTAAAACTACCGTGTTGCGGGCTTATGAGTTGGTGCCTGAAGCTTATAGACAGCGATTCAGGAACCACAAGAAACCCTCTCACCGTACTTTTGTTGAGTTTGCTAGGGACAAAGAGTCTCTGTTTAATCGATGGTGTTCAGCCAGCAAAGCTAACACCTTTGCTGATATTCGGGAGTTGATGCTGTTGGAGGATTTTAAAAGCAACCTCCCTGATAGAATTGTAGTTCATTTAAATGAACAGAAAGTGGTGACATTGGCCCA
Organism: Salvelinus fontinalis; assembly: GCF_029448725.1. NCBI lineage: Eukaryota > Metazoa > Chordata > Actinopteri > Salmoniformes > Salmonidae > Salvelinus > Salvelinus fontinalis. The sequence continues at coordinate 49,811,400 of NC_074675.1, forward strand.
GGCAGCAGTGTTGGCAGATGAGTACGCTTTGACACACAAGACTGTCTTTGGTGCACCTCGTTTTGAAGGTAGACTGATTACGTCATCAGTGCCTCATTCAGGTCGCTTTTCCTCTGACAAGCCTTTTCATGAGATCCGTGAATGTTTTTACTGTCACCAAAAGGGTCACGTGATTGCGGACTGCCCAGTTTTGAAAAATAAACCGAAACAGGCCCAGTCACCTTCCCCAAAAAGGAAAAGTTTGGGTTTAGTCAAGTCTTTGGCTCGTCCGTTGGTCCGAGGTATTGATTCAGCATTTGAGAAACCGGATCCTGTTTATGCTCCATTTATTTCTGCCGGTTGTGTTTCCTTAACCTCTACAGAGTACCTAACCCGGATCCGGGAGCACCCCCCACACCCCCCACACTGATTAGCATCGCTAGCATAGCGTCACAATTAAATAGTAGCATCTAAATATCATTAAATCACAAGTCCAAGACACCCAATGAAAGACACAGATATTGTGAATAAAACCACCATTTCAGATTTTTTAAATGTTTTACAGGGAAGACACAATATGTAAATCTATTAGCTAAACACGTTAGCAAAAGACACCATTTTCTTACTCCAACAGTTTCTTACTCCATCAGGTGCTATAACCAATTCGGCTAAACTAAGATATTGAGATATTAAGATACTAACCAACAAACAAATTCATAAGATGACAGTCTGATAACATATTTATGGTATAGCATAGTTTTTTTTTTTTAAATGTGCATTTTTCAGGTATAAATCACAGTTCTACATTGCAGCTGCAATCTGATATAGTGCTGATGCAGCTAGAACAATTACAGAGACCAACGTTATATAACTAATTACTTGTCTTAAAACATTTCAGAAAAAATACACAGCGTACAGATATTGAAAGCCCAACATCTGGTGAATCCAAACAATATTTCAGATTTATTAAATGTTTTATAGCGAAAACAAAATGTAGCGCTAAATTAGCATAACCACGCCAGCCAGAACCAACTGGGCGCGCCCGACCAGTTCACATGCACGACAGATATATGAAATAACATCGTAAATTGGGTCTTACTATTGCTGATCTTTCATCAGAATGTTGATCAAGGTGTCCTTAGTCCTGATGAGTCGTTCAATCCATTCACAATGGCAACTTTCCCTCTTCATTTTGCCTGGGTACTGGTCGACTGGCACGGTCCCTGTCCAAAGTTAAAAAACTCACAGAACGGAACACGGCAAAACTCCCGAAAAAATTCAAATAATCTGATTAAACTATATTGAAAAAACATACATTACGATGATATGGTCACATGTATCAAACAAACTTCGAGACGGAGATAGTTTTCATCCGTAACGTCAGCATAACAAAAGACAATGGCACCTCTAAAACGCGCGTTTCAGAAAACCGGAAGTTGTCGGTCACGCTAAAGAAATAGGTCTTATTTCACGTCAGTACAAGATAAACAAAAAATTTCTCCTCTGAAGTCTTCCTGACACCCAGAGGAAGACGAATGAAGTGTGTTTCGGGTCATAGGTGGCGTGACCATATATAGGCAGAGCGTTGAAGCGAGCATACACATCTTGCAATCTTCTTCTGGCTCAGGGAAAGTGCTCTCAAATGACCTGTGTTTCACTCAGAGACAAAATTGAAACGGATTTAGAAACCATAGCTTGTTTTCTATCCAATGGTATATGGTTATATGCATATAGTAACAGCAATAATTGAATAAGAGGCAGTTTAATCTGTAGAGGCAATTATGCTAATGCGAAAACAGCACCCCCTGTATTCTCAAGAAGTTTTAACTGGAGAACAAGCTGATCAAAAGCCAATTAAAATCTTACGAGACACCGGGGCGGCGCAGTCAGTAATTATTATGGATGCTTTACCCTGGTCTCCTGAAACGTATTGTGGCTCGCATGTTATATTACAGGGGATAGAGACAAAAACAGTACCTGTACCATTACACTGGGTCCACTTAGTATCAGACTTGGTATCAGGACGTTTCCGTGTTGGTGTAGTGTCTACACAGACAGTAAAAGGAGTCACATTGCTATTAGGGAATGATATTGCTGGTGGTAACGTTACTCCTGTGTTAGAGGTAGTAGACAACCCAGAAATCAAAATTGCAGATGAGAAATTGGTTCAAGCATTTCCACATGTTTTTCCTGCTTGTGTGTTAACGAGGGCACAATCTCGCAAGCTTGGAGATGTGGTGGATTTGGCTAGTTCCATTTTTGAGAATATTGAAGTAGAAGACAATGCACCGAGTATTCCTTCTGCAAGTCCGACAGTTTTTACTCCTGTAAAAACTAAGGAAGGGGACTGCGAAATCGCGCCCCAATTACATGACATTCTTTTGTCTGTCACCCCTGAGAAGGTGATTGAATGTCAAAAAGGAGACACCAGTCTTCGCAAGTGTTTTGCTTTGGTAATTTCCATTGAAGAAGCTAAAACTAGAGAGACTGCCTACTTTATGGAAGCAGGAGTTTTGATGCGTAAATGGGCAGCTCATGACACCGTTAATGACTGGAGTGAAGTGTGTCAGGTGGTTGTTCCTACACTGTTCCGACAGCAGGTGCTGTCACTCGCCCATGGCCAAGCGTGGTCTGGACATTTGGGGATCACAAAGACTTATAACCGGGTCCTTCGTCATTTTTTTTGGCCAGGTTTGAAGTCTGACGTGGTCCAATTTTGTAAAACATGTCACGTATGTCAACTAACTGGGAAAGCGAATCAAACAGTTCCTAGAGCACCGCTCTACCCGATTCCTGTGGTGGGGGAACCGTTTGAAAGAGTGATAGTTGATTGTGTAGGTCCATTGCCGAAAACCAGGTCAGGTAACCAGTTCCTACTAACAATAATGTGCAGTGCTACTCGATACCCAGAGGCTATTCCTCTCCGTACTATTACGGCTAAGACTGTGGTGAAGGCACTGGTGAAGTTCTTCTCTACGTTTGGACTCCCTAAAGTAATCCAAACAGATCAGGGATCCAACTTTATGTCCAAAATGTTTTCAAATGTGTTAAAGACGCTGTGTATTTCCCATCAGGTCTCAAGTCCGTATCATCCAGAGAGTCAAGGGGCTCTCGAACGCTGGCATCAGACGCTGAAGGCAATGCTACGCAAGTATTGTATGGATACCAGTACCGATTGGGATGAGGGGGTGCCCTTTGTCCTATTTGCTATTAGGGAAACGATACAAGAGTCCTTAGGGTTTAGCCCTGCTGACCTTGTGTTTGGACATACCCCAAGGGGTCCGCTGAAAGTGTTGAAGGAGCATATCTTATCTCCTACACCCAGTAGCGCCCCTAAAAATGTGTTGGATTATGTCAGTAAGATGCGGGAGAGACTGCACGCTGCATGTGCGTTGGCCCAAAAGTCTCTTTCCTCTTCGCAAAAACGCATGAAGGTGCATTATGACAAAAAGGCTGTTGGCCGTTCTTTTGCACCAGGGGATCAAGTTTTAGTTTTGTTGCCAATTCCTGGCTCATCTCTGTCAGCACGTTTTTCTGGACCATATCTGGTGGAAAAGAAACTCAGTGACACAAACTATGTGATAAAGACCCCAGATCGAAGGCGTTCTTCCCGTGTGTGTCATGTTAACATGCTAAAAGAATATTATGTACGTGACTCTCCAGACAGCTCCTCAAGTAAGCCGGTCCAGCCCGCCGTCTCCAGTGTGGCTGCTGTGGTGCTGAAGCCTGGCTGGGACCTAGAGGAGGATAAGGAGGATGGGTTGGAGTTACGCCATACATTACAGCAGTGTGAACGCCTATGTAATTCAGAGATGCTGAAAAAGTTACCCTCTCAAATGGAACATTTGGATAACGATCAAACTAAGGACCTTATCCTATTGATAAACCGTTTTCTCAGTGTGTTTCAGGACGTTCCAAGTCGCACGTCCATCTTGGAACATGACGTGGATGTAGGGAATGCTGCTCCTATACGTCAGCATCCGTACCGGGTTAATGCAAAGAAAAGGGAGGTAATGAAAAGTGAGGTAGCTCATTTATTACAGAATGACATGGCAAAAACCAGTAACAGCTCCTGGAGTTCCCCATGTATTCTTGTTCCTAAGCCTGACCGTACGTCCCGCTTATGCACGGACTATCGTCGCGTAAATGCAGTTACAAAGTCTGATTCTTTTCCTCTACCTCGATTAGATGACTGCATTGATAGAATTGGCTCTGCTGCTTACGTTAGTAAGTTAGATTTGTTAAAAGGTTATTGGCAGGTGCCTCTGACCTCTCGAGCTTCTGACATATCGGCTTTTGTTACGCCTGATAGCTTTGTACAATACACTGTGATGCCCTTTGGCATGTGTAATGCACATGCTACTTTTCAGCGTCTAGTTAACATTGTGTTTGCAGATGTGCCAAATTGTACTGCATACCTTGATGATGTGGTGATCCATTCGTCTACTTGGTCTGATCATCTCTCCACTTTGAAAAGTGTGTTTCAGCGGTTGGAGAATGCTTCTTTAACCCTCAATTTGGCCAAGTGTGAGTTTGGGAAGGCTACGGTGACTTACTTAGGGAAACAAGTGGGACAAGGTCAAGTGCGCCCAGTATCTGGCAAGGTGGAGGCAATTGTTGCTTTTCCTGCTCCCACGACTCGACGCCAGTTGCGCAGATTCCTAGGGATGGTAGGGTACTATCGTACATTCTGTAAGAATTTCTCGACGGTAGTAGCTCCCCTTTCGTCTCTGTTTAGTCCCAAGGTACCATTTAGGTGGTCCAAGGACTGTAACCATGCTTTTGAGTCCGCTAAAGCGCTACTTTGTAGTGCCCCAGTGCTTGCCGCCCCCAACTTTGACAAACCTTTTAAGTTGGAGGTTGACGCTAGTATAGTGGGGGTGGGTGCGGTTCTCTTACAGGAAGATGAAGATGGAGTGGATCGGCCCGTCAGTTTCTTTTCCCGTAAGTTCAACTCGTGTCAGTCAAGGTACTCCACAATTGAACAAGAGACGCTAGCTTTATTGCTAGCCTTACAGTTCTTTGAGGTATATGTGGGATCCAGTGCCTTGCCTGTAATGGTCTTCACGGACCATGATTCTTTAGTGTTCTTAAAGCAAATGTACAATCAGAATCGCCGTCTTATGCGGTGGGCTCTGATTGTACAAGGATATAATGTACAGATAGCCTATATGAAGGGCTCAGCGAATGTGGTTGCTGATGCTCTATCACGGGTTTACTAACTGGGGAAGCGTTGGTTTTCGTTATTACAAACTGTATGTTTGCAATTTTTGTGGTGGGCGTGTTACGTTCTCCAGTTTCTGTGTTCTGTTTTGTATTTGAGTGTGTGTTTCAGGAGATGGCTTCCTGAAGTACTCCCCAACCAGCTGATTGGTCAACACCAGGCTAATTAGTGATTGGAGCTGACCCCGCCCCCTCGTCAAGAAGCAGCTGACTAATCACCATTGCCACCTGAAGATAAAAGCCAGTGTTCTGCCCAGGAGAGAGAGGAGAGGAGACGAGATAAGGAGTAGAGATTTGGAGATTGAGAGAAAAATTAGATTGTGATATAGTATTGGTTGTGTATCAGAAAGTGTGGTATGTACTGTTGTTGGTAGCAGTTTTGCTATGTCCTGTGTTTGTGAGTGTTTGTGAAATCGTTAATAATTACTCTGTTTCGTTTGTTCCCAGGGGGGGAAGGAGAAGGCACTTTGGGAGTGCTTAGGCAAGAGGCCCGAGGGCATACATATACCCGTAGTATATTTACTGTCTAGGCACACTAGGTAAGACCTGGGCGGACCACCCCCTGTATTTTGGTTAGGGCACCAGGTGGTGCTAAGTTAGGTAAGTTAAGTGGGTAGGCAGGTTAGATAGGAGAGGGGGAACTTTGATATTTACTTTCTTTGCTTTGGTTCCGTCCAGCCCCTTTTCCCCATATTACCGTGTAAGAAAATAAATCCAAGTAAACGGTAAAATCTGCTTTTGTGTCATCCTTGCTCGCACCTACAGTCCATACCTCTTGCACTTCAGAGAGTTGAGTTGTAGCAGGGAGTTGCGTTCCCTCTTCTCAGAGGCGTGCGTAACAGCATGTTTACAGTTCTGAGGCTGGTCCTCCATAGTGAGAGGGACAAAGGAATGTGGTCTGTGGCTTCAGAATTACCATGGGTGTGAGGGGTCATAAAACCCCCACATCTTCAGACCCTCTAGATCTCTCCTCATCTGTTGGGGTTGAGAGATAATCTGTAGGGTTGTGGTCTCCTGTAACCTGACCTGATCAGGACAGTCATGACACTGATGAGACGGCTGAGATCTCCCCGGTTTCCTCGGTTGAGGCATGGGAGCCTATTGAGCCCACTGAGGCATGGGAGCCTGTCGAGCCAGCTGAGGAATGGAAATCCGTCGAGCCAGCTGAGGCAGGGGAACCCGACAAACCGGCTGAGGCAGGGGAACCCGACAAACCGGCTGAGGCAGGGGAACCCGACAAATTGGCTGAGGCCTCCCAGGAAGCTCTGGTTCGGACACCCGGACCCGACATCACCTCCAAAACAATTTAAATAAAAAACACCCCCTGATGCTTCCCTTAGGTGAGGCGTCATTCTGTAACGAGTGCGCTAAGAGTCGGGAAGCAAGTTCAGGGAGTGAGTGTTTTAATAAATTAACTCAACATAATACAAAACAAGAAATACAAACAAAGCACAGACATGACACTGGAACAGAAACAATGACGCCTGGGGAAGGAACCAAAGGGAGTGACATTTATAGGGCAGGTAATCAAGGTGGTGATGGAGTCAAGGTGAGTCTGAAGATGGTGCGTGTAATGATGGTGACAGGTGTGTGCCATAACGAGCAGCCTCGTGACCTAGATGCCGGAGAGGGAGCACACGTGACACACTGAGTATCCCTTAGCGTATGGTGAACCTATTAGTTAGGCATTGGATGGTGTATCAATACACCCAGTCATATTTGGTGCAAATCCAACATATATTTGGGGCAAATCTAAAACAACACATCACTGGATACCACTCTCCATATTTTCAAGCATGGTGGTAGCTGCATCATGTTATGGATATGCTTGTCGTCTGCAAGGACTAAGGAGTTTTTCAGGATAAAAAGAAAACGGAATGGAGCTAAGCACAGGCAAAGTCCTAGGGGAAAACCTGGTTCATTCTGTTTTCCAACAGACACTGAGAGACAAATTCCTATTTCAGCAGGACAATAATCTTAAAACACAAGGCCAAATCTACACTAGAGTTGCTTACCAAGACGACATTGAATGTTCCTGAGTTAAATCTTTGACTTAAATTGTCTTGAAAATCTATGGCATGACTTGGCGGTCGAGCAAATGATCAACAACCGACTTGACAGAGCTTGAAGAATTTAAAAAATAATAATGTACCAATATTGCACAATCCAGGTGTGGAAAGTTCTTAGAGATTTACCCAGCAAGACTCACAGGTGTAAATGCTGTCAAAGGTGCTTCTGCAAAGTATTGTCTCAGGGGTCTAAGTACCTAATGTTAAAACATTTCTAAAAGCATGTTTTTCACTTTGTCATTATGGGGTGTTGTGTGTAGAGGAGTGAGAGAAAACAAATATTCCATTTGAAATCAGGCAGTAACTTAACAAAATGTGGAATAAGTCAAGGGGTATTAATACTTTCTGAAGGCACTGTATACACTATATATTGTGTTCCCTACAGGTTATAGAAAAGAGCAGAAGCTCTGAACTTTCTGAACAGGTTATGGAGTATTTTGTATATAACAACCAAAGGACCTATCCAAACCATAGAGGCAGACGACACAATGTAACTACGTCTAGACCGCGGAGGCTGGTGGGAGGAGCTACGGTAGAACAGGCACATTGTAATGGCTGGAATGGAAGAAATGGAATGATTTCCATATGTTTGATGTGTTGTATACCATTCCATTGATTCCATTACAATGAGCCTGCCCTCCTATAGCTCCTCCCACCAGCCTCCACTTGTCTAGACAGTTATCAGTAATTAACAGCATCAATCACAGCCCAGCTAGAGGGACGTCTGCGGTCGGCTGATGGAGAAGAGACCCTTTAACTTCTCACTTTGAAGAGGTCAGCATATCACGCAGTAGTAGCCAGCATCAGGAACTATCTTTTAGTCCATCATATCACGGGCTGTGTTTATAAGAAGGGCCATACAGTAATGTGTTGACATTTGAGCCAACCAGGGGAATGTGTGAACCCCTTTAAATCACACTGGCTAACACTTTAGACCCCATTACACTGACTAACACAAGCATTTCACTACACTCGCATTAATTAACATCTGCTAACCATGTGTATGTGACCAATAAAATTTGATTTGATTTAATACATTATCACTCATACCATATACTGTATATTGTACTTCTCCTCTTGCAGTGAACCAGACCAGTTCAGACCTGGGTCAAATCCATAAATAATGTAAAAAACGTGAAACAATAATTCTAATAGGCCTACCTATACTGCGCAGGACTTGGTTTGCCTGGTACAACGGTACCAAGGGAATAGTCCTAAAAGTGCAAGCCCCAAGGTAAATCAAGCACACCTTTTCAACCCAGTTCTGTAGCCTACACTACTTATGTTTGTACTCTCTGTAACATAATGGATGTCCCCAATGCACCCCTCTCTTCAGCACATATTGGGGAGTCAGGCGATATTTGTGCGTCTAGGTAAGGAGGACTCACTCTGCGGAGAAGGAGTTGCGCGGTCTGAACCCGCTGGCACTCTGACGAGATTATCTCTACCCAGAATTCAATTAGAATGCCCAGGTTTAGTCACCGGTCGTGCCTTCAAGACCCACGTAATTATAACAAATGGCTTTGCATTAGCTACCCTGCCTTCTCACCTCCTAGGCCTTGGAAATATGGAGCAGAAACACGTATCACTATGGAGCAGTAGATCATGTCGGGTTGAGAGATTTCTCCCCTCCGTATCAGAGTTTAATGATACCCTTTTGTGAGACTGGTGTTAGATTGTGTTTTTATTTGTGATTTGGGGGATTTTTACGGTCTAGGGTTGTTTGTTGGGGGGAGGGTTGATGGGCACTGGAGTTGGTATGCCCTTTGAATGGACCTTTGGTAACAGCCTGTTAGTCTAGATGAGATGTTGCCGTACTGTTTAAACGTGCACAGACTCCTGTCAGTCTGGGGTTCCATGCTACCTTCTGGGTTGTTCAAAAGACCTGAAACCCACAGCCTTTGACCAAATAACAACCAAGTACTTCCTTTGTTCTCAGTTCACCTATGAGGCTTTACAAAAGCAGGGTTTGTTCGTGTCCACAACAAAGTTAAGTATTCCAAAGTTTTTTTTAATATAACTTTTGTACCGCCTAAAATCCTTCATCCTTCACGTTTTGGGTCATCTGAAGAATGTTTTAGTTGGAAAAAATTATTTGCAGAAAATGTTTTTTCCCCCACATTTTTGTCTAAAACCTGTAGGCTGTAATTCAAGTGTCAAATCCTTATCCACACTGCTGTACAAATGTTTGGCTCAAATAGCATTCTATCTCCTCTTTAGTGCACCGCTTTTGACCAGAGCCCTATATGGGCCAAAAGTAGTACGTTATAGGGAATAGGGTGCTATTGGAAACGCAACCCAAATCAATTCCACTTGTTACGTAAAAGCTCACTGCAGGAAAATCCTCAGTAGATTGAATTCCAGCCTTTAGTGGTGGACTGATGAGACTTGGGTTGACTGTGATCAAAGTATGTGTGCTCCAAAGAGAGCTTATCCAGTCCTAACGAGATAGAGGTCCTTAGTCCTCCTGTCCTCCTGTCCCTGAGTCCCCTCTCCTCCCCTCTCCTCTCTGCCTTTGAATCACAGTCACAGATAATACAGCGGATTAAGGCTCTACAAGTCACTTTCATAACTGCTGTACTGTGTCGAGAACCTCCCACTACAACTCCCATCTATACACTGTAACCACCTACCAGCAAGACATATTTAATTTTTTTAATGTATAATTTTTTCTTCTGTAAAGCGTGTTGAGACCTTGTTAAATACTCTTTAAATACAATGTGATTTAAAGATGTAAGCCATACTGCATATACAGTTGAAGTCGGAAGTTTACATACACCTTAGCCAACTACATTTAAACTCAGTTTTTCACAATTCCTGACATTTAATCCGAGTAAAAATTCCCTGTCTTAGGTCAGTTCGGATCACCACTTTATTTTAAGAATGTGAAATGTCAGAATAATGATGATTTATTTCAGATTTTATTTCTTTCATCAAATTCCCAGTAGGTCAGAAGTTTACATACACTCAATTTGTATTTGGTAGCATTGCCTTTAAATTGTTTAACTTGGGTCAAATGTTTCGGGTAGCCTTCCACAAGCTTCCCACAATAAGTTGGGTGAACTTTGACCTGTTCCTCCTGACAGAGCTGGTGTAAGGCCTCCTTGCTCGCACAAGCTTGTTCAGTTCTGCCCACACATTTTCTATAGGATTGAGGTCAGGGATTTGTGATGGCCACTCCAATACCTTGACTTTGTTGTCCTTAAGCCATTTTGCACAACTTTAGAAGTATGCTTGGGGTCATTGTCCATTTGGAAGACCCATTTGCGACCAAGCTTTAACTTCCTGACTGATGTCTTCAGATGTTGCTTCAATATATCCACATCATTTTCCCTCCTCACTTTGCCATCTATTTTGTGAAGTGCACCAGTCCCTCTTGCAGCAAAGCACGCCGACAACATGATGCTGCCACCCCTGTGCTCCATGGTTGGATGGTGTTCTTCGGCTTGCAAGCGTCCCCCTTTTCCCTCCAAACATAATGATGGTCATTATGGCCAAACAGTTCTATTTCTATTTCATCAGACCAGAGGACAATTCTCCAAAAAGTACGATCTTTATCCTCATGTGCAGTTGCAAATTGTAGTCTGGCTTTTTTAATGGTGGTTTTGGAGCAGTGGCTTCTTCTTTGCTGAGTGGCCTTTCAGGTTATGTCAATATAGGACTCGTTTTACTGTGGATATAGATACTTTTGTGTCACATCTGCTCCCGCACCCCCTCCCTGGCGCTTGAGGGCGCCAGGCTGCCCTGCATCACGCACTCCTATCATCCATTATGCACTCCTGCCTTCCCTCGTCACGCGCCTCAGCGATATTGGACTCACCTGGACTCATTCATCACCTGTTATTACCTCCCCTATATTTGTCAGTTCCCCAGCTCTGTTCCCCGCTTCTGCATTAATTGTTTTTTGTTTTGTATTACTAGTTTGCTGACGCTGTTCTTGTCTCGTTCCATGTCCATTCTTTATTAAATGTTTGACTCCCCGTACCTGCTTCATCTCTCCAGCGTCATTCCATGTGACAGAATGCAGAAGCCAACATACGAAGCATCGGGGAGTACTGGTGTTCCAGTTGGTATGGTGGCATCGGTTCTGGGTCTCCACCAATGGAACCGGGGGTGCCTAGCCAGCTCGACGGGCTGCCACGCCCTGGCTGGCTCGAGAGGTTTCCTTGCCCCGGTTGGCTCGGATGGCGCCCATCCCACGTTGGGCCTCAGCTGGATCGTCAGTTTTTCTCCCAGCCGGTCCAGGATTTTTTTTGTTGGTGAAGTCGGGGTGGATTCTGCCGCCGATGGAACCGGGGGTGCCTAAGCCAGCCCGTTGGGCTTTCACACCCTGTCTGGCTCGAAAGGTTTCCCTGCGTCGGTTGGCTCGGCGGCTTCCCATCCCACGTCACACTCCACCGGATCTTCTGGGTCCCTCTCTGCAGCGGAATCGACAGGCATCTTGCCTCAGCCGGCTCGCCTGGCTCTCACGCTCCTGCCGGTTCGTTGGGCTTCCACGCCCCAACCGGCTTGCCCAGTGCCCTTGTCTCGACCGGTTCGTCCAGGTGGGACGCCGGGTGGTGCCCCTAGAAGGGGGGGGGGGGTACTGTCACGTCTGCTCCCGCTCTCCCCCCCCCGGCGCTTGAGGGCGCCAGGCTGCCCTGCATCACGCACTCCTATCATCCTATACGCACACCTGCCTTCCCTCGTCACGCGCATCAGCAATATTGGACTCACCTGGACTCACTCATCACCTGTTATTACCTCCCGTATATTTGTCAGTTCCCCAGCTCTGTTCCCCGCTTCTGCATTGATTGTCTTTTGTTTGTATTACTAGTTTGCTGACGCTGTTCCTGTCTCGTTACATGTCCGTTCTTTATTAAATGTTTGACTCCCCGTACCTGCTTCGTCTCTCCAGCGTCATTCCATGTGACACTTTTGTACCTGTTTTCTCCAGAATCTTCACAAGGTCCTTTTGCTGTTGTTTTGGGATTGATTTGCACTTTTCGCATCAAAGTACGTTCATCTCTAAGAGACAGAAGGTGTCTCCTTCCTAAGCGGTATGACGGCTGCATGGTCCCATGGTGTTTATACTTGCGTACTATTGTTTGTACAGATGAACGTGGTACCTTCAGGCGTTTGGAAATTGCTCCCAAGGATGAAGCTGATTGCTCCCAAGGATGAACCTAAGGTCTTGGCTGATTTATTTTGATTTTCCTATGATGTCAAGCAAAGAGTTACTGAGTTTGAAGGTAGACCTTGAAATACATCCACAGGTACACTTCCACTTGACTCAAATGATGTCAATTAGCCTATCAGAAGCTTCTAAAGCCATGACATAATTTTCTGGAATTGTCCAAGCTGTTTAAAGGCACCGTCAACTTAGTGGATGTAAACTTCTGACCCACTGGAATTGTGATACAGTGAAATAATCTGTCTGTAAATAATTGTTGGAAAAATGACTTGTGTCATGCACAAAGTAGATGTCCTAACCGACTTGCCAAAACTATAGTTTGTTAATGATTAAACAATTCCACTCTGAAACCATATAATTGTATGAAATTTATTAGAATCATAAAACTATAATCTGATGATGTGTGTAGTTTTAGTCAGAATTAGAACAAGGACCTTCTGTTCCTTTTTAGTATGTAAGCAGGGTGCAAGTAGGAAACAAATGATAAGAGGAGCTATCGACAGACAAGCTGGACCACTGTGTTCCTTAGAGGACATTCTGTCTCCACCCGTGGAGGGGAGAAACTGTTCGGCTTGCAGAACATTATGAAACATCGTTGCAGATTAAACAATGTATCTGTGTAGTGGAAAAACACAGACTGTCTGAGCAAGGTGTATCTTAAGATTTGAACTTGTTTGTGTGTGTTATAAAGACTGGGTTTGCATTTTTGATGTTAGGGCGTCCTCATGAATAAACATTTTGACTATTGTAAACTGGGAAATCTGTCTGTTTCATTTAAACCAGAACCGTACAAACTCTGGGTTGCAGACTGAGTAGATTAATTGAAGTTTATGAACATTGATAACAAAATTCTCCTAACAGTAACTAGACATTTGTGGAGTTGTTGAAAAACGAGATTTAATGACTCCAACCTAAGTGTTGGTCAACTTTCGACCTCAACTGTATGCTATGGTGGGATGTTTATCATGATCAGTTGGATTGGCAGTGTATGTGTATGGGTCGAGATTGTTTGTGTGTGTCTGTGTGTGTATGGTTCTTTGTTCATACAGGTGTGTGTGTGTCTGTGTGTGTATGGTTCTTTGTTCATACAGGTGTGTGTGTGTCTCTCTACGGTTAGGTGGCGTGGAGAAAGGAGAGAGACATATATCGCATGCCCAGGAGGCTGGGAGGAGAGAGAGAGGGAAGGAGAGAGACATATATCGCATGCCCAGGAGGCTGGGAGGAGAGAGAGAGGGAAGGAGAGAGACATATATCGCATGCCCAGGAGGCTGGGAGGAGAGAGAGAGGGAAGGAGAGAGACATATATCGCATGCCCAGGAGGCTGGGAGGAGAGAGAGAGGGAAGGAGAGAGACATATATCGCATGCCCAGGAGGCTGGGAGGAGAGAGAGAGGGAAGGAGAGAGACATATATCGCATGCCCAGGAGGCTGGGAGGAGAGAGAGAGGGAAGGAGAGAGACATATATCGCATGCCCAGGAGGCTGGGAGGAGAGAGAGAGGGAAGGAGAGAGACATATATCGCATGCCCAGGAGGCTGGGAGGAGAGTGAGAGGGAAGGAGAGAGCTGTAAAAGAGAGGCAGGCCGATGGGAGTATTTCTTCTATGTCATTGGTTTAATAAATTGGAGTAATTTGTTGACCAGACGCAATGGAGGGGAGGTGGGGTTTAATGTGTGCCGCGCCGCCTGCTGGCACCGAGGAAGAGATGGGTGGTGAGGGCAGTCAGGGGGAGGTGGAGAAGGGGAGGAAAAGGGAGGGGGTTAAGTAAGCCAGCTACACACTCTCTTCCATTCTCCTCTGACTGGTGATTCAGTGATAAAGGGTGGGAAGAAAGAGGGCAGTGATATCCTAGCGAGGGGAGTTCGGGGTGGAGGAGGGAGAGGATGAGATGTGCCAACTCAACCTCTTTTAATGGTGCTAGCATACATACATACTGTGCAGTACAGTATCTAACCATTCCCAACTCCTTTGCATCTCTTTCCGGTTTTAACTGACTTCTCCTCTGGTGGGAAGAGGTATGCTCCAAATCCTCTGTGTTCCATCACCCCGTACTATCATGCTGGGTACTAGACACATACGGAATTCAAGTCCCTCACATCATCACACAGAGTACAGGACATGATCTATTACATACCACCCCCCCCTCACACCATCCTGGTCCACACACCGTGCCTCCGCCCCTAGCGCGGTGCACACAGCTCATTATAAGACTAAGTAGCTGTACCAGCCAGTTTCTCTGTGGGTTAATAGCCAAAGCTCCCTTGCCCTGACTGAACAAGCCAGGACTCAAAAGTAATCTTTTAATGAGGTTTAATATCGAAGAGAACCTTCCCACAGCCACCTAGCAGCCAGCTACAACTCCTGCCTCCCCAGTGCAGTGCAGCAAGGCACTTTGTTGTAACTGGGGATGGGATGTGTCATTTTACTACATGGGCTCCCCTGATTGGCTGGAGGGAGGAGGAAGTACACAGGGTGTTGTTAATGGGAACACAAGCACACAAACACTGTAAAACTGCACACCATGGTTAAGTGAATCGCCTAAATCGTGAGTCAGTTTTCAATTAATTAGGCAGCGCTTAGAATCTGTCCTTGTCCGACTAGATCAAGGCATGTATTTAACCCATTCATTCAACACCACTTCTAGTTTGTACAGTGCATTCAGAAAGTATTCAGACCCCTTGACTTTTCCACATTTTCTTACGTTACAGCTTTATTCTGAAATTGATTAAATTGTTGTTTTTCCTCTTCAATCTGTACAAAATACCCCATAATGACAATGCCCAAAACTGGTTTGTAGACATTTTTGGAAAAAAACGTTAAAAAAAACTGAAATATCGCATTTACATACTGTAAGTATTTAGACCCTTCACTCAGTACTTTGTTGAAGCACCTTTGGCAGTGATTACAGTCTTGAGTCTTCTTGGGTATGACGCTACAAGCTCGGCACACCTGTATTTGGGGAGTTTCTCCCATTGTTCTCTGCAGATCTTCTCAAGCTCTGTCAGGTTGAATGGGGAGCATCGCTGCACAGTTGTTTCCTGGTCTCTCCTGAGATGTTTGATTGGGTTCAAGTCTGGGCTCTGGCTGGGCCACTCAAGGACATTCAGAGACACGTCCCAAGGCCTCTACTGCGTTGTCTTGGCTGTGTGCTTAGGGTCATTGTCCTGTTGGAAGGTGAACCTTCGCCCCAGTCTGAGGTCCTGAGCGCTGAGGAGCAGGTTTTTGTCAAGGATTTCTCTGTACTTTGCTCCATCCATTTTCTCTCAATCCTGCCTAGTCTCCCAGTCCCTGCGGCTGAAAAACATCCCCACAGAATGATGCTGCCACCACCATGCTTCACCGTAGAGATGGTGCTAGGTTTCCTCCAGACGTGACGCTTGGCACTCATGCCAAAGAGTTCAAGCTTGGTTTCATCAGACCAGAGAATATTGTTTCTCATGAGTCCTGAGTCTGAGTCATTTAGATGTCTTTTGGCAAACTCCAAGCAGGCTGTCATGTGCCTTTTACTGAGGAGTGGCTTCCGCCTGGCCACTCTACCATAAAGGCCTACAGAGATGGTTGTTCTTCTGGAAGGTTCTCCCATATCTACAAAGAAACTCTGGAGCTCTGTAAGAGTGACCATCGGGTTCTTGGTCACCTCCCTGACCAAGGCCCTTCTCCACCGATTGCTCAGTTTGGCCAAGTGGCCAGCTCTAGGAAGTCTTGGTGGTTCCAAACTTCTTCCACTTAAGAACGATGGAGGCCACTGTGTTCTTGGGGACCTTCAATGCTGCAGAAATGTTTTGGTACCCTTCCCCAGATCTGTGCCTCGACACAATCCTGTCTCCGAGCTCTACTGACAATTCCTTCGACCTTATGGCTTGGTTTTTGCTCTGACATGCACTATCAACTGTGGGACCTTATATAGACAGATGTGTGCCTTTCCAAATCATGTCCAGTCAATTGAATTTACCACAGGTGGACTCCAATGCAGTTGTAGAAACATCTCAAGGATGATCAATGGAAACAGGATGCACCTGAGCTTAACTTCGAGTCTCATAGCAAAGGGTCTGAATACTTATGTAAATTAGGTGTATCAGTAAAAAAAAATTATACATTTGCAAGAATTTCTAACAACCTGTTTTTGCTTTGTCATTATGGGGTATTGTGTGTAGATTGGTGAATTAATTTTACAATAATACTGTGATGTAACAAAATGGCAAAAAAATTAAGAGGTATGAATTCTTTCCGAATGAACTGTATATTTAGTGAATGTGAGAGTTCTCTTAAAATAGACTTCGGATGGTTTGGACATGATGCGCTAACAGTGCTAATATCGGTCCCATGACTTGAATGGGATTTGTTCCTCAAGTGCACATTTTTTAGCACATTTTTTAGCATGTGCAACAGTGTCAGGGAAATAAAACCAAAGCATGGATTGCCATCAAACCTTGTCCATAGACTGTTTACAGTAAGGAAACCAAAGGGTCATTTGGGTGAACTATCCCTTTAGTAGCTAGGGAATACTTCCTAATTTTTCGGTGACAGGAAGATCCCATTAGCCAATGATACTTCTGTATTTTCCTATTCGTATTTAAAGAGCTCACACTTGTATCAGTCATTTTCAAAATGGCGGCAGCTTCATCAGAGCAGTCAAAAACCCAGCAGAACACCTTTCAATGTCCATTACAGAACTGCTAAAAGATATGCTGATAGACAGGTGAGTTTCCCCAGAAAAAATGTTCATACCAAATGTTGAAGAGGCCAGAAAGAATGCAGACTCCTAATAAAACTGAGGCTCCAACCAGCTGCTGCAGAGAGAGAGAGAGAGAGAGAGAGAGAGAGAGAGAGAGAGAGAGAGAGAGAGAGAGAGAGAGAGAGAGAGAGAGAGTCAGAGAGAGAGCATGAGAGAGAGACAGAGATAGATAGAGAGACAGAGAGAGGGAGATAGGGAGAGAGAGACAGAGGCAGAGAGAGATAGAGGCAGAGAGAGATAGAGGCAGAGAGAGACAGAGAAAGAGAGAGATAGAGAGAGAAACAGAGAGAGGGAGAGACCAAGAAAGAGAGAGAGAGGGGCAGAGAGAGAGAGAGATATTTATGTTTATTTATTTTCCCTTTTGTACTTTAACTATTTGCACATCGTTACATCACTGTAAATAGCCATAATATTACATTTGAAATGTCTTTATTCTTTTGGAACTTCTGTGAGTGTAATGTTTACTGTTCATTTTTATTGTTTATTTAACTTTTGTTTATTATTTATTTCACTCGTTTTGGCAATGTAATCATATGTTTCCCATGACAATATAGCTCTTGAATTAAGAGAGAGAGATTCTTCCACCCAGGCATCAGTTAAGTCTGTTAGATTCAGCAGTGCTGTTTAAGAAGAAAGCACTATCTCAAGTGCTGTCTGGAACCCACTCTGAGTGCAGCACTACACGGCCAACGTAAAGGCCCTCTATTTTTATTTAACTGTCAAAAACAATTGCCTCACAAGCACTATGGTTGACGGCAGGTGTGGGGGGGTAGAAATGATGGTGCAGACAGAGAAAGAAAGACAGAAAGAGAGAGAGAGAGAGAGAGAGAGAGAGAGAGAGAGAGAGAGAGAGAGAGGAAGGGAGAGATGCAAAACAATATAACAAGAGTATGAGTGCGTGACAGAGTGTGTGTGTGTGTGTGTGTGTGTGTGTGTGTGTGTGTGTGTGTGTATGTGTGTGTGTGTGTGTGTGTGTGTGTGTGTGTGTGTGTGTGCGCACGTGTGTGCGTGTGTGTGTGCGTGTGTGCATGAGTGAGACAGAGTGTGTTTGTGAGACAGACAGATACACACAGACGGACAGAGACAGGATTTTACCAGTGCTGAGGGCAGCAGGATTTTGGCAGAAGCAGCGGTTTAGGGGGTTGGAGGCGGTGGAGTGTGTGTGTGTGTGTAAGCTATGGCATATGACTGACTGTGCCCAGCCGTGCAGTCTTGACAGGTTCATGTCAGACCCGTTTGGCTCCCGTCTGTGATGGAGTCTAACCTTGAAAGGTGGCTGCTTTTAACTGACGGCCCAATCGTGAGCACCAGCCGCACGCAGTCCACACGCCACGGCCACCCACGGCCAAACTCGTATGCTTGCACGAACAGACGCAGGCACGTACACAAACACACACACACACACACACACACACACACACACACACACACACACACACACACACACACACACACACACACACACACAGGCACGTACAGAGAGAATAACACATGCTGTCCCATTCTTACCATTATAGAGTCTAAGTAGTATTTTGGTTTGCCTGGCAAAATAAGAGAGGGGACTCTTGCTATGTGCCTGTACGTAGGATACACTTATGTGTGGGAAAGGGTGGAAAAGTTCATCAATGTGTCATAAATGTGTAGTGTATGTGAACATGACATTATGTCTTTGTGTGTGTAAGGTACAGATATTTCACATTTACATTTTTGTCATTTAGCGACTTACAATTAGTGCATCGTCTTAAGATAGCTAAATGAGAGAACCACACATCACAAAGCATCAAGTACGTTTTCTCTCAACAATGTATTTATCGGCAAAGTCGGTGATAGTAGGAAAAGAGTAGTACCTTCTTTGGGGGAGAGTGGGGCGTCGGGGGCGCCCTGAGAGTTATTTTACGATACTCTTCAAAGAGGTAGGGTTCCAGATGTTTTTGAAAGATGGGCTCCGCTGTCCTGACTTTAGGGGGAAGTTTGTTCCACCATCGGGGGGCCAGGACAGAGAAGTGCTTTGACTGGGCTCTTGGATGTCTTTGTGCAAGCTGATATGTGTGTGTGTGTGTGTGTGTGTGTGTGTGTGTGTGTGTGTGTGTGAACATAGGGGAGGCTGGTGGCTGGTGGCTGGTGCAGACCGCTGGCCCCTGCAGTGTTGAAGGTCACCAGTCTGAGTGGTTCCTGGAGGACACTGAAATGCGATCCTGTCATTAAAACCCACTGAAACACATAAGACCAGTGCCCTTCATGTCACAGGGACACGGTCTGGGGATCCAGCTTCACCATTATACATGTGGTTTGTGGGAAACCCTCTCAAAGAGCACCATATCTCTGTAGAAACCCAGGGAAGATTATTAAATAGGAAACTGGCTTTTTGGGTGCTGGGCGGGTTTTGTGGCTTCTATGGGTAATGGGTCACTTACCCAAATGGATAGTATGGATTGAAATAAGTTCAAATAATAAGTGTTTTAGTATTTTTTATGGATGTCAAAGTCCCTTTATCAGTTTGTTAAAGTAGATGATGATGCAAACTCTACAGAGTTTCACTTCCCTGGTCCTCTTTCAGCTTTTCCTCCAAACTATCCCGTTATTACACCTGAGTGGCGCAGCGGTCTAAGGCACTGCATCTCAGTGCAAGAGGCGTCACTGCAGTCCCTGGTTCGAATCCAGGCTGCATCACATCCAGCCATGATTCATAGGGCAGCGCACAATTGGCCCAGCGTCGCCCGGGTTTGGCAGGGGTAGGCCATCATTGTAAATAAGAAGTTGTTCTTAACTGACTTGCCTAGTTAAATAAAAGTAAAATAAATAAAAAATGACAGTTCTCAGGGAAAGCATACATCATCACGGATCGATTATAAAGTCCATTATTCAAAGACATTTGGATCTTTTGAGGTAAATGGGAGATCCAAAGCAATTTCTTATTCACTGTGTCCTAAAAGGTATCCAGCAATGACTGCTTTTGTAAACAAAACAAAAAAAACTGCCACTTTTCTTTCAAGACGGAATTTGTGAGCATGGGGGTCAACATTCAGACGTGACAAAAACGCCGGCGAATACCCAGCTATTTCTTTCAATGCAGGCAGATGATGTGCATGACGATGTAGCTAAGCCTTTGTAAGTTACATCCATACTCTGTTGATCGTTACTCTGCAGACATCCTAAAATACACCACCACCTACAGAGATATACCATTCAGATCATTAGTGTGTCCAATATAGCGGCAGGTACAGACAGGAAATTAGTCTATATTTCTCTTCCAACACTTCCTGTGTATGTGAATTTTTTTGGTGGAGCAGAGAAAGAATTAGTATGAGGTTCCTAATTGTGATATAATGGGAGAAATGTTGAGGGTTCTTACAATGCAAATATATACTGTATGTTGAGTTGTGTGTTAGAGTTTCTACCAACTGTTTATGTTGGTTTCCAGCAAATGCTGTGGCAAGTTTGGTGAACATTTCCCCAATGTTTTCTCTCTGCTGTAACACAGGAAGACAGCGCCACCACTGACTGACCCCCAAAACCCTGATGTGAGAGATAACGTACACATCCTATGCACCTCTCTGACACATATCTCTTATGTCATCATGTCTCTCCTGTCATGGTATTTTTGGAGAGCGTCAGTAAGTAAACCATGGCGAGGTTGAAAAATAGTGACAATCCTCTCTGCTTGCTGGCTGTCCCCGAACGGCTCGGTAAATGACGTCCATTCGGCCGATTCTTCTAAGTGCTGTGGGGTTTGTAGATCCTCTGTCTTGCCCCAACAGACAGGACATACCACTAATGCAAAGCAACATTGTTATATGTGGTATAAATGATACTATACAAAGATGCACTTGATGGGAATGCCTCATCCAGCCTTCCACACTCTACAGTTAATGAATGAATGTATGACAGATGTACTCCAACGATGACTCTACTTTCTGTGTTTTGAGCTAGTCTCTATAGCAAACTGATTTCTAATACAGCACTACCAACCCAGCCTTACTTGGGGCCGAAAATAGAAATGTAGAGAGATGAGAGGGAGGTGAGAGAGAGGAGAAACATTCCATGTTAGTCAGGACATCAGTGTTTTTGTGTCTCCAATTACCACGAGTGACGCACAACACCAACACCGAGATTTGTGTGTGTGTGTTCAAATCTGAAAGCCTCACGGGAACAACCATTCCTAGCCCCCAACACCGCCCATCTTTTCTCTAAAACTGAAAAGGCTATATTTCCTTCCGATTATCTGCCTTTATCAATCAACACATTAAGCGACAACACAGAAACACACATTAATCATCTTTAAAGGGGACAGTCCTGGATGTCCTCCAACCTGATGACCTCAGGCCCCCAATGATTAACAGTCTGGAGCCAGTGACCATGAGTGTCAGCCTCCCCCTTTATACCCTCCACCACCCCTCCAACCCTCCATCCAGGCTCAGGCAGTGAGACGGCCTCATCTACCCCAGCGACGAGCAGCGTTACTGGGGTGAAGCGCTGCACGTCATCCCCCTCTGACGGATGGAGAACATTAAAGTTTCAGGTGACAGGTGCCGCTGACGATTAAAGGGCCGAGCCACTCGCTCCGAAAGAATGGACGTGGGAAAGGAGGAGAAGAGGGGTAGAAAACAGGTGGAAAGGGAAACTGTTAGCGGAGAATGAGTAAACACAAGGCCGTGGGGAACGGAACACATGAACGAGGGGAGAGGATGATGATGGAGGGAGGTAGAGAAGGAGGAAGGGAGAAAGAGAAAGAGGGATGGATGGCTGTACAAGACAGACAGATGATGAGGGAACTTTGGGGATGTTGTTATGTTGCATTATGCTGTGAGTGTTTCCTTTTGTGGTTGAATGCTACTATATATTAAACACTGGGTCGTTCGAGCCCTGAATCCTGGTTGGCTGACAGCCGTGGTATATCAGACCATGTACCACGTGTAACAATTGCTTAATTAACACTATGGGCTACTGTATGTTTAAGATTAAACTCTATTGGACCAGTTAGGTTCGCTACTGGAGCAGTAGGGAGAAATTAAAACCACACAACTGAATCATTTAGGAAAAGAATGCCGGCTTGTATTTTGTAAATACAAATTCTTACAACAAAAAAAAAGAATCACCTTGAGTAAATATTGATATGTGAAATTTGTACAATGAGCTTAATATGTATTCAATACATCTACAGTACAATAGACTTAGATATCAGCCATATATCTCCCCTATAGTTTACTAGGGTTCACCCAGCTCTATTACATCTACAGTACAATAGACTTAGATATCAGCCATATATCTCCCCTATAGTTTACTAGGGTTCAACCAGCTCTATTACATCTACAGTACAATAGACCTAGATATCAGCCATATATCTCCCCTATAGTTTACTAGGGTTCACCCAGCTCTATTACATCTAAAGTACAATAGACTTAGATATCAGCCATATATCTCCCCTATAGTTTACTAGGGTTCACCCAGCTCTAATACATCTACAGTACAATAGACTTAGATATCAGCCATATATCTCCCCTATAGTTCACTAGGGTTCACCCAGCTCTATTACATCTACAGTACAATAGACTTAGATATCAGCCATATATCTCCCCTATAGTTTACTAGGGTTCAACCAGCTCTATTACATCTACAGTACAATAGACTTAGATATCAGCCATATATCTCCCCTATAGTTTACAAGTGTCACGGCCGTCAAAAGGAGGAGACCAAGGCGCAGCGTGGTATGAGTACATTCTTCTTTAATATATAAGAATGAAGACTGAACAAAACTAACAAAATAACGAAACGAACCGTGAAGCTACACAAATGAGTGCTGAACAGGCAACTACACATAGACAAGAACCCACAAAACCAAAAGGGAAAATGGTAACCTAAATAGGATCCCCAATCAGAGACAACGATAAACAGCTGCCTCTGATTGGGAACCATATCAGGCCACCATAAACCTACACATCACCTAGACACCCTTGACTTACAAAAACCCTAGACAATACAAAACTAGCATACCCACCCTAGTCACACCCTGACCTAACCAAAATAATAAAGAAACATAGATAACTAAGGTCAGGGCGTGACAGTACCTCCCCCAAAGGTGCGGACTCCCGACCGCAAACCTGAACTTATAGGGGAGGGTCCGGGTCATCTACCCTCAATGGCGGCTCTGGTTCTGGACGCCGCCCCCCCTCTTCACACTGATCCCTCCGCCTTTGTAGATCCGGAACGTGGATCATCACCGAGGCTCTGGACTGCGGATCCTCGCCGGAGGCCCCGAACCGGGGACCCTCGCTGGAGACCCCGGGCTGGGCACCGTCGCTGGAGGCCCCGGACTGGGGATCGTCGCTGGAGGCTCCGGACTGGGGATCGCCGCTGGAGGCTCCGGACTGGGGATCGCCGCTGGAGGCTCCGGACTGGAGATCGCCGCTGGAGGCTCCGGACTGTGGATCACCGCTGGAAGCTCCGGCGGCCACCGTGGCCCGCCGTTGGAGGTTCCGGACTGTGGCCCGTCGTTGGAGGTTCCGGACTGTGGCCCGTCGTTGGAGGTTCCGGACTGTGGCCCGTCGTTGGAGGTTCCGGACTGTGGCCCGTCGTTGGAGGTTCCGGACTGTGGCCCGTCGTTGGAGGTTCCGGACTGTGGCCCGTCGTTGGAAGCTCTGGATTTGGTACTGTCGCCGGAAGCTCTGAACTGGGTACTGTCGCCGGAAGCTCTGGACTGGGTACTGTCGCCGGAAGCTCTGGACTGGGTACTGTCGCCGGAAGCTCTGAACTGGGTACTGTCGCCGGAAGCTCTGAACTGGGTACTGTCGCCGGAAGCTCTGGACTGGGTACTGTCGCCGGAAGCTCTGAACTGGGTACTGTCGCCGGAAGCTCTGGACTGGGTACTGTCGCCGGAAGCTCTGGACTGGGTACTGTCGCCGGAAGCTCTAGACTGGGTACTGTCGCAGGAAGCTCTGGAATATGGAAGCGCACTGGAAGCCTGATGCGTGGTGCCGGAACTGGTGGTACCGGGCTAAGGACACGCACCTCAGGGCGAGTGCGCGGAAGAGGCACAGGCCGTACTGGACTGTGGAAGCGCACTGGAGGCCTGATGCGTGGTGCCGGAACTGGTGGTACCGGGCTGAAGACACCCACCTCAGGGCGAGTGTGGGGAAGAGGCACAGGCCGTACTGGACTGTGGAAGCGCACTGGAGGCATGATGCATGGTGCCGGAACTGGTGGTATCGGGCTGAGGACACGCACTTCAGGGCGAATGCGGGGAAGAGGCACAGGCCGTACTGGACTGTGGAACCGCACTGGAGGCCTGATGCATGGTGCCGGAACTGGTGGTACCGGGCTGAGGACACGCACCTCAGGGCGAGTGCGGAGAGGAGGCACAGAACGTACTGGACTGTGGAGGTGCACTGGAGGTCGTATGCGTAATGCCGGAACTGGTGGTACCGAGCTGGGGACACGCACCACAGGGCGAGTGAGGAGAGGAGGCACAGGACGTACCGGACTGTGGAGGCGCACTGGAGATCTAGAGCGTATAGCTGGCACAATGCATCCTGACTGGATGCTCACTTGAGCCCGGCAAGTGCGAAGAGCTGGAATAGAGCGCACCAGACTATTAATGGGAACTGGAGACACCGTGTGCATCACTGCGTAACACGGTGTCTGACCAGTCACATGCTCCCCAGCACGCCCGCTCTGCAGCACTCTCAATGCTAGGACCTCTCTCCGGAATCGTGCGTCAAACTCCTCATCCGACTCCCTGACTGGCTCTATGTGGCCCCCCCCAAAAAAACTTCTTGTGTTTTCTGTGGTCTACCTCGTTGGTATTTCTCCTCGTAATATCGCCTTTCTGCTTTAGCTGCCTCTATTTCCTCCCTTGGAAGGCGATACTCCCCAGCCTGCGTCCAGGGTCCTGCTCTGTCCAAAATCTCTTCCCAGGTCCATTCCTCCTTAACACGCTGCTTGGTCCTTTTATGGTGGGTTCTTCTGTCACGGCCGTCAAAAGGAGGTGACCAAGGCGCAGCGTGGTATGCGTACATTCTTCTTTAACTTCCTTGCGCTACGGATCCCTTTAGCGGGATCATTTTCCTAAACAACCGCTGAATTGCAGGGCGCCAAATATTACAAAAAATATTTAAAATCATGCAATCACAAGTGAAATATACCAAAACACAGCTTAGCTTGTTGTTAATCCACCTATCGTGTCAGAATTTGAAAATATGCTTTACACTAAATTAATCCAAGCTTTTGTGAGTGTATCAATCAATGCTAGAACAGCTAGCCCCAAATTAGCATGGTCACGAAAGTCAGAAAAGCATTAAAATTAATCGCTTACCTTTGATAATCTTCAGATGTTTGCACTCACGAGACTCCCAGTTACACAATAAATGTTATTTTTGTTCGATAAATATTACTTTTATAACAAAAAAACACCATTTGGGTTGCACATTATGTTTAGAAAACCACAGCCTCGTTCCGTTCGACGAAAATTCCAAAAAGTATCCGTAATGTTCGTAGAAACATGTCACATGTTTTTTATAATCAATCCTCAGGTTGTTTTTAACATACATAATCGATAATATTTCAACCGGACCGCAACCTATTCAATAAAGGAGAGAAAGAAAATGGAGAGCAGGAACTAATCAAAGGACACCTGACTAGTTTTGAAAAATCCCGCTCATTTTTCAAAATAAAAGCCTGAAACTATGTCTAAAGCCTGGTCACAGCCTGAGGAAGCCATTGGAAAAGGAATCTGGTTGATACCCCTTTAAATGGAAGAAAGATGGGCAATGAAACACAGATAAAAAAAAATTAAAAAGCACTTCCGGGTTAGATTTCCTCAGGTTTTCGCCTGCAAAATCAGTTTTGTTATACTCACAGGCAATATTTTGACAGTTTTGGAAACTTTGGAGTGCTTTCTATCCTAATCTGTAAATGATATGCATATTCTACGATCTGGACCTGAAAAATAGTCTGTTTACCTTGGGAACGTTATTTAAAAAAAATACCCCTAGCGTCAAGAAGTTAATATATAAGAATGAACACTGAACAAAACTAACAAAATAACGAAACGAACCATGAAGATATACAAATGAGTGCTGAACAGGCAACTACACATAGACAAGAACCCATGAACACAAAAGGGAAAATGGCTACCTAAATATGATCCCCAATCAGAGACAACGATAAACAGCTGCCTCTGATTGGGAACCATATCAGGCCACCATAAACCTACACATCACCTAGACCTACATGCCCTAGACTTACAAAAACCCTAGACAATACAAAACTAGCATACTCACCCTAGTCACACCCTGACCTAATCCAAAATAATAAAGAAAACATAGATAACTAAGGTCAGGGCGTGACAACTAGGGTTCACCCAGCTCTATTACCTAAGATATCAGCCATATATCTCCCCTATAGTTTACTAGGGTTCACCCAGCTCTATTACATCTACAGTACAATAGACTTAGATATCAGCCATATATCTCCTCTATAGTTTACTAGGGTTCACCCAGCTCTATTACATATACAGTACAATAGACTTAGATATCAGCCATATATCTCCCCTATAGTTTACAAGGGTTCACCCAGCTCTATTTTAATCTGAGGGTCTCTCATATTTCAATGTTCAAAGTTCAATAGCAATACAATACACAGAAAAACACAACCCAATTAACAAATTCTGACTTATAAACTATCATGACATGGAATCAAATGTGAGTGACTGTGCTGGTCCATAAACACTGTATGGTGTTTAAGTGTAGCATGTGCTTATAACAACCCTACTGCAATGTATGATGCAATGATGTCTTGCAAGAAACATCCTACCACACCGTAGTATGGCAGTGCAAATTCAGTGTTCTCTAAGGAAAATACATCTTTGCATGCAAATCTTTTTATGGCCTGGGTTCGGGCGACTCGCCATCCTTGGTGGAACTTAATCCATACTCAAAAAAACTGACCTGTTTGACAAACAGGATCACATAATATATATACCATGAGTACCTTTCATATAACCATTAATATAGTGCTTAGCTTTAATCTCTCACAGGACTAAGAAAATAAAACTTAGTCAAAATGCTTTACACTTTAACTACAGCACCAGGTGTAACGTCTGCTTCCAACTCACTCTCAAACACGTAGACCCCCTGAATGCAGCTCACTTTCCAGCCCACTTTCCAGCTCACACTTTCAAACACATAGATCCCCTGAACGCAGCTTATTCTCTAGATCCCAATCACCTGAATTCTAATCACCTGAATTATGATATGCTGTTCACACACCTGTATGTCATTATCACACACTATTTAGTTCAATTCTTTGCACCCCATCATTGTGAGGTAATGTTTGTTTTGTGACAAAGTTCTATTTGGAGCGCTGGTTTTCCCGTAAATTAATCCTCCCGCGTATGATAGTTTTTGTCTGCCTCACTAACGACACCTTTTGCCTATTCCCTACCTGTACTTTAGCCTATCGGATTTTCTGCTTTCAACCTATTGCCTGATCTCCCGGACAACGTTACTAGCCGTTTCCCTGCCTGTACTGCCTTTTTGGACCCCCTGTGTATGACCTTCTGCCTGCCCCTGGACCCAGCTACCTGCCTCCTGTGGTCCTTTACAAATAAACACCTGCTCTCTGTCTCCCATCGTGTTCATTACACTAGGCTCACGTGAACTGAACAATAACTAGCCTGGCCAATGCAAAGGACTTTACACAACTACAGCACCAAACTCACATGGACTGAACAATAACTAGCCTGGGAAATGCAAAGGACTTTACACAACTACAGCACCAAACTCACTTGGACTGAACAATAACTAGCCTGGGCAATGCAAAGGACTTTACACAACTACAGCACCAAACTCACGTGGACTGAACAATAACTAGCCTGGGCAATGCAAAGGACTTTACACAACTACAGCACCAAACTCACGTGGACTGAACAATAACTAGCCTGGGCAATGCAAAGGACTTTACACAACTACAGCACCAAACTCACGTGGACTGAACAATAACTAGCCTGGGAAATGCAAAGGACTTTACACAACTACAGCACCAAACTCACGT
Organism: Salvelinus fontinalis; assembly: GCF_029448725.1. NCBI lineage: Eukaryota > Metazoa > Chordata > Actinopteri > Salmoniformes > Salmonidae > Salvelinus > Salvelinus fontinalis. The sequence goes on from NC_074675.1 coordinate 49,839,623, forward strand.
GGACTGAACAATAACTAGCCTGGGCAATGCAAAGGACTTTACACAACTACAGCACCAAGCTCACGTGGATCGAACAATAGACTGACACCTACACGTCATTTCTTACAAAGTAATCTAAAACATAACAGCGTACCAAAATTGATTATGATACTAGTCTTTTACATTTTACATAAGTGCGAAAACTAAAATAATTTACCATGCATGATTAGCATGAATACTAACGTTTGCTATTTCAATAGATCGATAGCTGAGTTGACCTAAATGTTAACGGCTTGTGCTTATGCTTGGTTCAGTAAAAACATGCACAAAATGCTAGCAATAGCTTAGCTAGCCTAATCGCTAGCAGCTCGTTCTCCATACAAAAACTCACCAAATCCCGGCATCAATCTTTCCCTCAATCCCTTCACAGCACGTTCGTACAGATATGTGAGTGTTAATAACTAGTTCTCTCTGTTCAGTTCAGTTTTATACAACTTCTCAACTATTTTTCTTCCATGGAATGGAGGTAGCTCTTCACGTTCCGTTCTAGCTCTTTTTTTCATCATGTTGGTGCCGACTGGTGTAGAACGTGAGGTTAGGAGAGGGACTAAGAGAATATTGAGTTTTGATTGGCTCAAAATATATTGCCCGTCATGCAGCTTCTGACAGGTGATTTGTAATAGCTGTCAACTTAAACATATCAATAGCAATATAGTATAATATGATTGGTTAGTGGAATCTCACTAGTAACGATAAGTATTCAACATTAGATGACCTGCATTACACACAGGTATGACAACCATTAGTTTTACTGCTCTAATTACGTTGGTAACCAGTTAATAATAGCAATAAGGCTCCTCGGGGGGTTTGTGATATATGGCCAATATACCACGGCTAAGGGCTGTGTCCAGGCACTCCGCGTTGCGTCATGCTTAAGAACAGCCCCTAGCCGTGGTATATTGGCTATATACCACACCTCTTCGAGCCTTATTGATTAATTGTATACTGCATGCCTAATGATATGCGTCACCGTAGGAGTGAGAGTTCTCGGTGTGTTTATTCTGTGTCTTTTTAAGTATGATATTGACTTTGTTCATTCCAAGGCCGGCAGGACTAACTTATACTAAGATTGCTAAAACTTCTTAGGGATATCCCCCTTTTTAAAAATGTTCACCTAAAATGACATACCCAAATCTAGCTGCCTGTAGCTCAGGCCCTGAAGCAAGGATGTGCATTTTCTTGGTACCATTTGAATGTGAATGGAATGTAGGAGAATAAAGCACAAAGGTTTCTAGTAGAAGAGAATACAAAGAAAAAAACTAAAGTTTTTTTCCCAACCACCATCTTTGAAATGCAACAGAAAGGTCTCAGTTCTGGCCATCACTCTGGTTGTTGAAGTACTTGAAGTATGAGAAAACTACATGACATATGGTGTGAAGTCACCCAGGTACATTTGGGCAAATCGTGAAGGAGACATGTGCATTCATATTATATTTTTCTGCAAGAATATCGTCAAATCTGTATACTTGGACTTTTATCTTTCACAGTATTAGTAGCCATATTATAAGTTCAACAGTTGCAAAACAACCATTTTTCATAACTTCATAACTCTGAATATTCTTATAATATTTGTCCAAAAAGAACAGGCATGCTGTTGCACAAGGTTAGTAGCTACATTTAACGACAGATACAGGATGTCCGGATACTCCCATAAAGCCCAGCTCATTGGCTATCTAGCTAGCATTGTTTGACCCCTGATTGGTGCTTATGCACAGATGCAGTCGATCAAATGAAGACCGGCCGGGTCATCAGCGTGCCCTGCAGGCTTCGCTCTCTGACCAAATGTGGTGTCCTATAGGATATACTACAGTCGTGGCCAAAAGTTTTGAGAATGACACAAATATACATTTTCACAAAGTCTGCTGCCTCAGTTTGTACAATGGCAATTTGCATATACTCCAGAATGTTATGAAGAGTGATCAGATGAATTGCAATTAATAGCAAAGTCCCTCTTTGCCATGCAAATTAACTGAATCCCCAAAAAACATTTCCACTGCATATCAGCCCTGCCACAAAAGGACCAGCTGACATCATGTCAGTGATTCTCTCGTTAACACAGGTGTGAGTGTTGACGAGGACAAGGCTGGAGATCACTCTGTCATGCTGATTGAGTTTGAATAACAGTCTGGAAGCTTCAAAAGGAGGGTGGTGCTTGGAATCATTGTTCTTCCTCTGTCAAACATGGTTACCTGCAAGGAAACACATGCTGTCATCAGTGTTTTGCACAAAAAGGGCTTCACAGGCAAGGATATTGCTGCCAGTAAGATTGCATCTAAATCAACCATTTATCGGATCATCAAGTACTTCAAGGAGAGTTGTTCAATTGTTGTGAAGAAGGCTTCAGGGCGCCCAAGAAAGTCCAGCAAGCGCCAGGACCATCTCCTAAAGTTGATTCAGCTGCGGGATCGGAGCTCCACCAGTACAGAGCTTGCTCAGGAATGGCAGCAGGCAGGTGTGAGTGCATCTGCATGCACAGTATGGCAAAGATTTTGGAGGATGGCCTGGTGTCAAGAAGGGCAGCAAAGAAGCCACTTCTCTCTAGGAAAAACATCAGGGACAGACTGATATTCTGCAAAAGGTACAGGGATTGGACTGCTGAGGACTGGGGTAAAGTCATTTTCTCTGATGAATCCCCTATCCGATTGTTTGGGGCATCCGGAAAAAAGCTTGTCCGGAGAAGACAAGGTGAGCGCTAATATCAGTCCTGTGTCATGCCAACAGTAAAGCATCCTGAGACCATTCATGTGTGGGGTTGCTTCTCAGCCAAGGGAGTGGGCCCACTCACAATTTTGCCTAAGAACACAGCCATGAATAAAGAATGGTACTAACACATCCTCCGAGAGCAACTTCTCCCAACCATCCAGGAACAGTTTGTTGATGAACAATGCCTTTTCCAGCTTTATGGAGCACCTTGCCATAAGGCAAAAGTGATAACCAAGTGGCTCGGGTTACAAAACATCAATATTTTGGGTCCATGGCCAGGAAACTCCCCAGACCTTAAAATCCCATTGAGAACTTGTGATCAATCCTCAAGAGGCAGGTGGACAAACAAGAACCCACAAATTTTGACAAACTCCAAGCATTGATTATGCAAGAATGGGCTGCCATCAGTCAGGATGTGGCCCAGAAGTTAATTGACAGCATGCCAGGGCGGATTGCAGAGTTCTTGAAAAAGAAGGGTCAACACTGCAAATATTGACTCTTTGCATCAACTTCATGTAATTGTCAATAAAAGCCTTTGACACTTATGAAATGCTTGTAATTCTACTTCAGTATTCCATAGTAACATCTGACAAAAATATCTAAACACACTGAAGCAGCAAACTTTGTGGAAATTAATATTTGTGTCATTCTCAAAACTTTTGGCCACGACTGTACACACACTACTGTTCAAAAGATTGGGTTAACTTAGAAATGTCCTTGTTTTTGAAAGAAAAGCACATTTTTTGTTAAAAAGAAGTTTGATAACAAGAAATGTGTGGAGTGGTTGAAAAACGAGTTTTAATGACTCCAACCTAAGTGTTTGTAACCTTCTGACTTCAACTGTACCGACATGTGTTGTCTCTCTAAAACCTGTGATGGTGACACAAGGCGCTGCATGACTTACAACTGTCCCGTTAACGGGACGCCTATCCCTAAGAAGTTTTAAGTTGAAGCACTCGGACACATTTTCTCTACCCCTCTCATCTCCTCTCTTTTACTTTCCTTCCATCTCTTCATCACATTGACACTCACTCTCCCTATTCCTGTCTTTCTCTCTTGTCACCTCTTTTCTCCACTTCCTCCATCACTCTCTTTCTCACACTGACACTCACTCTCTCTCCCTGTCTTTCTCTCTCTCCTCTCCTTCTCTCTAAGTGCTGCCCCCTGCCAGCTGGAGACCTGAAGCTATCACCAGCCTGTGGGGCTGTACTGTACTGATGACATTTGTTTCCTTGGGTGCCACCGACCTCGGAGCGGTCTGCTATCCACCTGTCTGTCATCCTGTCACCATCACTGCACCTTTATAATTGGCCGTTGCTCGCTGCTCTCAAGACTCTGTCACTTGAAGTGCCGATGAGCCTCCCAGAAGGCTAGCGATGCTTTGCAGCGCTGCCATCACACATGCATCACTCCATCCCTTTATTTTCTATCTCCTCAGCTCTTCTACTAAGAGAGAGACAGAGAAAGAGAGCGGGATAGAGACAGTGAGATAGAGAGAAGATAAGGACTAAAGGACTAAGGTGATCTAATGGAATGTAGCTAGAGTTGGCGCCCGCTGACGCCGTATCGTTTCCCACCGTGACAAAAGGCCATCCAGTGCTTGTAATGATCACAGGTCTTGCTCATAAGAACCTCTCTATGGGGTGGGAATGCTTAAAGGGCAATTTCTCCCGTCTTTTCAGCCTCATACTCATTATCTTCAGCACCATGCCAGTGTCTATGTGAAAACGGTGTGTTTCTGTGATCTGTGGATAAAACAAAAAAAGATAGGTATTAAAAAAATGCTTATTTGTGACATCACAGGGCGGGATTAAAAGTGATTTTCAAAGTTTCTAGCCAGTAGTGAAGGTATTTTCTTGCTTCCCTCATCACCACACATCTCATAGTGTTTAAAAATCAATGTTTTTAAAATGTTTTCACTTTTGATGATTAAATCGGGTGGAATGTTTTTAACATTATAATTTTTTCTACAAAATGTAAAAATGTGCCATTTTCACATATGTAGACACTCGTATTGTGCTGGAGATATTGACAATAAGGTTGAAAAGTGGTGGTATTACACTTTAAGTAGTGTCTGCATGTCCTTGTTCTCCCTAACCCATTTAGAGAGATGTAAGCCGTTGGTGTCTGGAGAGAGAGAGAGAAAGAGGGAGAGAGAGAGAGAGAGAGAGAGAGAGGGGGGATGGAGGGAGAGCGAGAGGGATAAAAAGGGAGAGGAAGAGAGAGGGGGATGGAGGGAGAGCGAGAAAGAGAGAGAGACAGGGTAAGAAACTGGGCAGGTGCTATTCTAGGGAATGGTCTTTTCTTTGTTGACTTCCTTGTTCGACAGACTGATTGTGCTGAAACAAACCTCTATAGAACCATGGCTGGGAGTAATAGGGAACAGGGTGAAAGAGCTAAGCTATACCATCATGGCAGTGTGAAATGCACTGCCATCAGCAAATAGACATGGCATACTACACATTTTTATCTGGAAATTGCTTTGACGCAGCAAGGCGTAATTTGCTTTGTAATGATGAAAAAAGCTGATGGACGGGCTCACAGACGGCAAGGCTATTAAATATCACATTTATAAAACATTAGTGTAGCCACATTGTAAACATCAAGACTAGACGCATTAGCCAGTTCACCACTATCTACTCTCTTGCTGATTTCAATTGCTACTTTCTTTTCAGCACGACCCAATCTCGTAGTGTTTACTGTTAGAGTGTTTAATGTTTGCTCATCTCCTTACCCATAATCCTTCAGTACACTCCCCATCCTCCCCTGGCCTCTATATTCAGGCTTGTGGCGTCACTCAGGGATTAGCTTCAGTGAATTTAGTGAGATGATACAGCGCTAAAGCATGTGACTGAACTCAGTCTACCCGACTGTCACACCAGCCACAATGTCTCCTGGGAGTATGTGTGTTCTCTCTAAGGGATGCTACTTTAAACTACTGTAGAGCATAAACTGAAGAGACACTAGACTTTGAGAGGAACTTTAATGGAGACTACTAGCCAATATAATTAGCCTACAACAACATCTGTCACTACTGTAGGCTCATATATTTCTGATGACCTTTTGTTACCTTGCTTTTAAATAAAGTACATGCCTGCCTAAAGCAATCCTGAACAAGTAACCAGACATTTTTCACAGTGAATTTTCTCTGGGCACTGCTATTGTCCCCGTGGAAGACAGCTATCTGTCACGCCCTGATCTGTTTCACCTGTCCTTGTGCTTGTCTTCTCCCCCCTCTTCCCCATTATCCCCTGGGTACTTATACCGGTGTGTTTTGTCTCTCTGTCCCAGTTCGATTTGCTCTTTCATACCTACCAGCGGTTTTCCCCTTGCTCCTGTCTGCACTTTAGTTCCTGTGTTCCAGTTCCCCGGTTTTGACCTTTCCTGCCCTGACCCTGAGCCTGCCTGCCTTCCTGTACTTTTGCCTCTACTCTGGATTACAGACCCCTGCCTGACCTGACCCTGAGTCTGCCTGCTGTTCCGGTGCCTTACACCCTCTCTGGATTACCGACCTCTGCCTGACCTGATCCTGAGTCTGCCTGCTGTTCCGGTGCCTTACACCCTCTCTGGATTATTGACCCCTGCCTGCCTTGACCTGTCGTTTGCCTGCCCCTGTTTAAAGAATACACTTTTGTTTCTTCAACACTGTCTACACCTGGGTCATACCTCAAAGTGTGAAATTATCTTGCTTTTAAATAAAGTACCTGTCCAGCCATGCTTCTCCAGCTGTCTCTTTCCTTTCTATTTTAGATGAGCTGCCATGTGGCCGAGGCTGGTTTCGTCTTGAGAGTGTCTCTTTATCTAGCAATCCACACGCTGAGCCGCTCTCTCGCTTATCTCCAGTCTACTGTTAATTAACGGTGAACAGCAGCAATTACCCATGAATATCCCCAGCATCAAAAACACAAAGGCTCACCCTCCAAGTCCATCCTCCCTTGCCCCGGCCTTAAAGTTGAATGATAGGAAGGGGGTTGAGGAGGCATGCAGAAAGACAAAACTCTGGATAAGACGGCATTGTTCTGTTTAATTGGTTTGTCTCTCCTGAGAGGAGCCCCAGATCTAGCAGGTTTTAGACAGTTAGCTTCGGTGCTAAGAGCGTGTGTGGATGACGGCAGCGCTAATGTAGCTAGCCACAGCTAGCGTGACATTGACACTATTGTTGTCTTCTGTGGGAAGAAGTTGGCCACACTGTGAACTTGGCGTGGTGGCCATTTTCTGGTCGGTGCTAGCTCTGTGGCTCCTCTGACATTTCCAATTCTGATGACATTTTGAACAGAAAGGTGCTTACAGGTGGAGGAAGTAGACTGGGGAGGTTGTTCTGAAATGTTGAACCTGCTTGGGAGGATAACATCAAAATGAGAGAGGGAAATGGAGAGAGAAAGAGAGAAAGAAAGAAAGAGAGAGAGGTGGGAAGGCTGATGAGCAGTGTTGGAGAGTAGTGAACTACATGCAGTTCAACTATTAATTTTACAACATTTAGCAGTACCATGGTGGTAGTTGAACTAAATTCAAATCTAAGAGATAGAGATAGATAGAGAGAGAGAGAGAGAGAGAGAGAGAGAGAGAGAGAGAGAGAGAGAGAGAGAGAGAGAGAAAGGGAGAGGGACAGACAGAGAAAGAGAGAGACAAGACAGAGACCGACAAAGAGAGACAGAGAGACACAGACAGAGAAAGTGAGAGACAGAGAGAGATAGACAGATAGAGATATATACAGACAGAGAAAGAAAGAAAGAGAATAAGAAAGAGAGTGAGAATAAGAAAGAGAGAGAGAGAGAGAGATTGGCAGAAGAAAGGCTGTATGCTGCTGTGTGACTAAATGAGAGCCGTCAAGGAAAGCTTTTAGTGACAGAGAGACTGAAAGTCTCCTGTGAGGTCGTTTATGTGTGTGTGTGTGTGTGTGTGTCTGTGTGTAAGTGTGCAGTAGATATTATGGCTCTGGTGGTGTCTGTTATGGTTTATTATGTGTCTTTGTTTTCAGACTATATTTGTGACTTGATATAGCTGCCTGTTTCTTCATATTATGGTTACGTTATGTCTATATGTGTTTTATGTCTGTGTGCATGTGGTGTGTGTGTGCGTGGTTAAAAAATATATTCCAAAATGTAAAACTTCAAACCAAAAACGAATGAAAAATGAAAGAGTCATCATCACTTCATTAGCACACCATTATATCTATCTATATCTGTAATATATCTATCTGTAATATATCTATCTCTAATATATCTATCTGTAATAGATCTATCTCTAATATATCTATCTGTAATATATCTATCTCTAATATATCTATCTGTAATATATCTATCTCTAATATATCTATCTGTAATAGATCTATCTCTAATATATCTATCTGTAATAGATCTATCTCTAATATATCTATCTGTAATAGATCTATCTCTAATATATCTATCTGTAATAGATCTATCTCTAATATATCTATCTGTAATATATCCATCTCTGATCCAGGAGGAGCAATGCTTTTGATGACATCACGAATGAATCAAACAGGCCTGAGCTACGTATCGGGCTGTCACTCACACTCCCGGCATGGAATAATGCGGCCAGCAACAACAACGACAACTGCTTAAACAACCTGTAGCGAGGACAACAGTGACACGTCAAGGTGCTGAAAGGACAGCGACCTGAGTCTGCGCAGTCCATGTAGGAGAGAACACTTCTTGCAGTACACAATAAACTTTGATCTGATTTGATAGACATGGCCGATAGAAAGAGAGCAGTGACAAACGGCACAGGCTCCCACATGAAATAATAATACAGTTTACTATAGAATACTGCAGTTTACCATAGAGTACTACAGTAGTTACTATAGAATACTGCAGTTTACCATAAAGTACTACAGTAGTTACTATAGAATACTGCAGTTTACCATAGAGTACTACAGTAGTTACTATAGAATACTGCAGTTTACCATAGAGCACTACAGTAGTTACTATAGAATACTGCAGTTTACCATAGAGTACTACAGTAGTTACTATAGAATACTGCAGTTTACCATAGAGTACTACAGTAGTTACTATAGAATACTGCAGTTTACCATAGAGTACTACAGTAGTTACTATAGAATTCTGTAGTATACTGTAGAATACTATATTACGCTCTCTACTATACCTAAATCATGTGTAGTACTTACTATAGAATTGTGTATTATACTGTAGAATACTACAGTAAATACTACAGTATACTACAGACTGCAAAAACACCACAGTACAGTAAATACTACAGGAATGTCCGCAAAAACACTACAGTCCGCAAAAACACTATTTTTTAACACTATAGTAGCAGTATTTCATTTGCATATACCCTGCCCATTCCCCTCACCCAGATCCTAATTTGTGCCACCCATAGAAACCTACATGCCATGTATAGACCATAAATGGTGTTCCTGACAGGTCACAGAAATGAGCAGAAGCGCAGAACCTACCTACCTACCTACCTACCTACCTACCTACCTACCTACCTACCTACCTACCTACCTACCTACCTACCTACCTACCTACCTACCTGCCTACCCACCCGCCTACCAGCCTGCCTGCCTGCCTGCCTGCCTGCCTGCCTGCCTGCCTGCCTACCTACTTACATATCTACCTACGTACCTGCCTACCTACAGGTTATGGAAAATTTGCTCTTGGACTATTTTGTCCACTAATACCCACTAGAGATTGTCTACTTTAACATATGCATCAACTGCATATCAACCTGCAAGATGTGCAAAGTTAAGTGTCATAGAAACTGCAGAATATGCTCTTTCTGATACTATAGAGAAATCTAATTGTTTTACCTGCAAGTGACTCTGAAAGAAGATTTGATAAAGTGATGCTCCTTTCCCTGCATATGTCAATTACAAGATGTGCCCATCTCCTCATGTACAATTTGACAATTTATAGGCCTAATATTGTCACTCATCAGATTATTGTCAATGTAATATTGTCTATAGGCTAACTCTTCTGTGTGGAATTAGTTTTGGTATAGTTTAGTTGTAGTTTCGATGGGCCGGCTGTGCAGGCTGACTGGTATTGTTTGTTTCCCGCTCATCTTGGATAGAGTCAGGGATATGTTTTGCATTATTCCATCCTCCCGCTACACATAGCATGTTGTTGTTGCCGTTACAATACATTTGATTAGTAATAGTGTTACAGTAAATAAAACAGTCCTGTAACAGATTATTTTTACAAAATAAAACGTAAAAGAGAACGGCATTAGCCCACATGGCACAAGGTCAAATTATTAACGTGAGCGTCACTGCTGATAAATAGGCATAACACAAACTCATCATTACACTATTGATGTTGTAAATTAAACCTCCTCACCCTCATCATTCAGTTAGGCCTAATTTAAATGTGATTGTGAAGAAACTTACACAATTATCGCCCATTCCATCCATTTGTCATTCATTCAGTGGGCTGGCATCATTTTCTTCCCTGGATAGAGTCAAGGATATGTTTTGCATTATTCTAAAGGACTACTGAAACACATAGCATATTTTAATTTCCTTACAATACATTTGATTAGTTATAGAGTTATAGTAAATAAAACAGTCCTGTAACAGTTTATTTTTACATAGTAAAACATAAAAGATACTGGTATCAACCCGCAAGGCGTGAGGTCAAATTATTTGCTTCTAATAAATATGCAAAACACAAACTCATCATTACACTATTGTCTTTCTAAATTAAATCAACCTCTTCACCCTCCTTATCATTCAGTTAGGCCTAATTTAAATTCCATTGTGAGGTAAGGTGCACAATTATCGCCCATTCATCCATTTGTCATTCATTTAGTAAGGAGAGAGAGACGCATTAGCGCCTAGCTTGGTACCAACGTCCTACAGCACATTGTCTTAGAGGGTAATGTTGGGAATAAAAATGTAAAAAAGATAAAAAATACTCAAAATACTTTTCTCTTTGTGATTTCAAAATTCTGACGAATTAAATACAAACATTTAAGAAAAGTCAGGGAAGGACACGAACACAGCTTTTTGGGGGGGATGATTTGTTTTATTCACCAAATCAAACGGCAGTGGCCGTTGGCCTATGACTGTTCTAGACCATCCCAGAATTAGCTTAATGGGAAAAAATTCATGAAAAAACACTTACGCTTTTGGTCTTAATTTAAGGTTAGGGTTATGCATAAGGTTAGCAGTGCGGTTAAATTAGGGTTAAATATACATTTCACACTTTTTCACTTCATATTAACCATTTCCAGCACCAAACCAACATCCCCATGCAGTATGTGAAAATGGCACATTTTTATGTTTTGTGGTTAAAAAAGATAAAGGAAGATAAGCGTTTCCAATGACATCATCCATCAATTAGTAGACAATTAGTAGGCAATGCCTACTCATAACTGGTTCAAATCACATGATGCACACCGATGATGTCATTGGAAACACCTGACAGTCTTTACCGAAGACTTATCTCTTCAAGTAGGTCATATGATTGAGTGTAGTCTGGCCCAGGAGTGTGAAGGTGAACGGAAAGGCTCTGGAGCAACAAACAGCCCTTGCTGTCTCTGCCTGGCCGGTTCCCCTATCTCCACTGGGATTCTCTGCCTCTAACCCTATTACAGGGGCTGAGTCACTGGCTTACTAGTGCTCTTTCATGCCGTCCCTAGGAGGGGTGCGTCACTTGAGTGGGTTGAGTTACTGACGTGATCTTCCTGTCTGGGTTGGAGCCCCCCCCCGGTTTGTGCTGTGGTTGAGATCTTTGTGGGCTATACTCGGCCTTGTCTGTAATTTGGTGGTTGAAGATATCCCTCTAGTGGTGCGGGGGCTGTGCTTTGGCAAAGTGGGTGGGGTTATGTCCTTCCTGTTACCTGTCCGGGGGTATCATCGGATGGGGCCACAGTGTCTCCTGACCCCTCCTGTCTCAGCCTCCAGTATTTATGCTGCAGTAGTTTATGTGTCGGGGGGCTAGGGTCAGTTGGTTATACCTGGAGTACTTCTCCTGTCTTATCCAGTGTCCTGTGTGAATTTAAGTATGCTCTCTCTAATTCTCTCGTTCTCTCTTTCTTTCTCTCTCTCGGAGGACCTGAGCCCTAGGACCATACGTCAGTACTACCGGGCATGATGACTCCTTGCTGTCCCCAGTCCACCTGGCCTTGCTGCTATTCCAGTTTCAACTGTTCTGACTGCGGTTATGGAACCCCTACCTGTCCCAGACCTGCTGTTTTCAACTCTTAATGATCGGCTATGAAAAGCCAACTGACATTTATTCCTGATTATTATTTGACCATGCTTGTCATTTATGAACATTTTGAAAATCTTGGCTCTCTCTAATTCTCTCCTTCTCTCTTTCTTTCTCTCTCTCGGAGGACCTAAGCCCTAGGACCATACGTCAGGACTGCCGGGCATGATGACTCCTTGCTGTCCCCAGTCCACCTGGCCTTGCTGCTATTCCAGTTTCAACTGTTCTGCCTGCGGTTATGGAACTGCCACCTGTCCCAGACCTGCTGTTTTCAACTCTTAATGATCGGCTATGAAAAGCCAACTGACATTTATTCCTGATTATTATTTGACCATGCTTGTCACTTATGAACATTTTGAACATCTTGGCATAGTTCTGTTATAATCTCCACCCGGCACAGCCAGAAGAGGACTGGCCACCCCTCATAGCCTGGTTCCTCTCTAGGTTTCTTCCTAGGTTTTGGCCTTTCTAGGGAGTTTTTCCTAGCCACCCTGCTTCTACACCTGCATTGCTTGCTGTTTGGGGTTTTAGGCTGGGTTTCTGTACAGCACTTCGAGATATTAGCTGATGTACGAAGGGCTATATAAAATAAACTTGATTTGATTTGATTTGATTTGACATCATCGGTGTCCACAAACATAGAAATGTGCCATTTTCACATTTGTTGATGTTGGGGAGGTGCTGGAGATGATGAATATGAAGTGTGACATTTTTAAATTGCCCTTTAAGGTTAGGGTGAGGTTTAAAATCACATTTTAAGAAGATAAATTGTATGACTTTGTGGCTGTGGTAAGTAGTGACGAACAGGCCCAGCCAATGGCTGACTTAACTACCTAGATTTTTCTCCCCAGAGACCACCCCCCAAAAAATCCTGATTGCATCTTTTTTTCTCAAAAGTGCTAACCAATGATGTACAGTGCACTCCACTAATATTGGCACCCTTAGTAAATATGAGAAAAACAGGCTGTGAAAAAAATGTCTTCATTGTTTATCCTTTTGGTCTTTCATTCAAAATATTCACATTAATCTAACCTTTAATTTAAGTAAAATAATTTGCGGAAAAAAGTATTATTATCATAAAACAAATATTTTTCTCAAATATATGTGTGCCACAATTATTGGCACCCCTTCATTCAATACTGTGTGCAACTTCCCTTTGCCAAGATAACAGCTCTGAGTCTTCTCCTATAATGAGTAATGAGGTTGGAGAACACATGGCAAGGAACCTGGGAACATTCTTCCATACAGAATCTCTCCAGATCCTTCAGATTCTGAAGTCCTCTCCAGCTCATCCCACGGGTTTTCTGTGGGGTTTAGGTCAGTGGACTGGGATGGCCATGGCAAAACCTTGATTCTGTGGTACGTGAACAATTTTTGTGTTGATTTTGAGATGTCCTTTGGATCATTGTCCTGCTGGAAGATCCAACCATGGCCCAGTTCAAGCTTCCTAGCAGAGGCAGTCAGGTTTTGATTTAATAAGGATTGGTGTCCCGCTAGCGGGACAACTTCCGGTGAAACTGAAAGGCGGGCAATTCAAGTAAATAATCATAAATATTATGAATTTTAAACATTTAGGTACACATAAGTATCTTATATCGGCTGAAAGGTTAAATTCTTGTTAATCTACAGTTGAAGTCTGAAGTTTACATACACCTTAGCCAAATACATTTAAACTCAGTTTTTCACAATTCCTGACATTTAATCCTAGTAAAAATTCCCTGTCTTAGGTCAGTTAGGATCACCACTTTATTTTAGGTATGTCAAATGTCAGAATAATAGAAGAGAGAATTATTTATTTCAGCTTTTATTTCTTTCATCACATCCCCAGTGGGTCAGAAGTTTACATACACTCAATTAGTATTTGGTAGCATTACCTTTAAATGGTTTAACTTGGGTCAAACGTTTCGGGTAGCCTCCCACAAGCTTCCCACAATAAGTTGCGTGAATTTTGTCCCATTCCTCCTGACAGAGCTGGTGTAACTGAGTCAGGTTTGTAGGCCTCCTTGCTTGCACACCCATTTTCAGTTTTGCCCACAAATTTTCTATGGGTTTGAGGTCAGGGCTTTGTGATAGACCCCCCAATACCTTAACTTTGTTGTCCTTAAGCCATTTTGCAACAACTTTGGAAGTATGCTTGGGGTCATTGTCCATTTGGAAGACCCATTTGCGACCAAGCTTTAACTTCCTGACTGATGTCTTCAAATCAAAGTTTACTTGTCACGTGTGCCGAATACAACAGGTGTTGACCTTACAGTGAAATGCTTACTTACAGGCTCTAACCAATAGGGAAAAAATGTATTAGGTGAACAATAGGTGAGTAAAGAAATAAAACAACAGTAAAAAGACAGGCTGTATACAGTAGCGAGGCTATAGAAGTAGCGAGGCTACATACAGACACCGGTTAGTCAGGCTGATTGAGGTAGTATGTACATGTAGATATGGTTAAAGTGACTATGCATATACACTGCTCAAAAAAATAAAGGGAACACTTAAACAACACAATGTAACTCCAAGTCAATCACACTTCTGTGAAATCAAACTGTCCACTTAGGAAGCAACACTGATTGACAATAAATTTCACATGCTGTTGTGCAAATGGAATAGACAAAAGGTGGAAATTATAGGCAATTAGCAAGACACCCCCCAAAACAAGAGTGATTCTGCAGGTGGTGACCACAGACCACTTCTCAGTTCCTATGCTTCCTGGCTGATGTTTTGGTCACTTTTGAATGCTGGCGGTGCTCTCACTCTAGTGGTAGCATGAGACGGAGTCTACAACCCACACAAGTGGCTCAGGTAGTGCAGTTCATCCAGGATGGCACATCAATGGAACTGTGGCATAAAGGTTTGCTGTGTCTGTCAGCGTAGTGTCCAGAGCATGCAGGCGCTACCAGGAGACAGGCCAGTACATCAGGAAACGTGGAGGAGGCTGTAGGAGGGCAACAACCCAGCAGCAGGACCGCTACCTCCGCCTTTGTGCAAGGAGGTGCACTGCCAGCGCCCTGCAAAATGACCTCCAGCAGGCCACAAATGTGCATGTGTCTGCTCAAACGGTCAGAAACAGACTCCATGAGGGTGGTATGAGGGCCCGACGTCCACAGGTGGGGGTTGTGCTTACAGCCCAACACCGTGCAGGACGTTTGGCATTTGCCAGAGAACACCAAGATTGGCAAATTCGCCACTGGCGCCCTGTGCTCTTCACAGATGAAAGCAGGTTCACACTGAGCACATGAGCACATGTGACAGACGTGACAGAGTCTGGAGACGCCGTGGAGAACGTTCTGCTGCCTGCAACATCCTCCAGCATGACCGGTTTGGCGATGGGTCAGTCATGGTGTGGGGTGGCATTTCTTTGTGGGGCCGCACAGCCCTCCATGTGCTCGCCAGAGGTAGCCTGACTGCCATTAGGTACCGAGATGAGATCCTCAGACCCCTTGTGAGACCATATGCTGACACATGCACATTTGTGGCCTGCTGGAGGTCATTTTGCAGGGCGCTGGTAGTGCTCCTCCTTGCACAAAGGCGGAGGTAGCGGTCCTGCTGCTGGGTTGTTGCCCTCCTACAGCCTCCTCCACGTCTCCTGATGTACTGGCCTGTCTCCTGGTAGCGCCTGCATGCTCTGGACACTACGCTGACAGACACAGCAAACCTTTTTGCCACAGTTTGCATTGATGTGCCATCCTGGATGAACTGCACTACCTGAGCCACTTGTGTGGGTTGTAGACTCCGTCTCATGCTACCACTAGAGTGAGAGCACCGTCAGCATTCAAAAGTGACCAAAACATCAGCCAGGAAGCATAGGAACTGAGAAGTGGTCTGTGGTCACCACCTGCAGAATCACTCCTTTATTGGGGGTGTCTTGCTAATTGCCTATAATTTCCACCTTTTGTCTATTACATTTGCACAACAGGATGTGAAATGTATTGTCAATCAGTGTTGCTTCCTAAGTGGACGGTTTGATTTCACAGAAGTGTGATTGACTTGGAGTTACATTGTGTTGTTTAAGTGTTCCCTTTATTTTTTTGAGCAGTGTATGATGAACAGAGAGTAGCAGTAGCGTAAGAGAGGGGTTGGCGGGTGGTGGGTGGTGGGACTCAATTTAGATAGCCCGGTTAGCCAATGTTTGGGAGCACTGGTTGGTCGGCCCAATTGAGGTAGTATGTACTTGAATGTATAGTTAAAGTGACTATGCATATATGATTAACAGAGAATTGCAGCAGCGTAAAAAGAGGGGTTGGGGGGGGGGGGGGGGGGGCACACAACGCAAATAGTTCGGGTAGCCATTTGATTAGCAACATCTTGTTGCTTCAATAAATCCACATAATTTACCATCCTCATGAGGCCATCTATTTTGAAAAGTGCACCTGTCCCTCTTGCAAAAAAGCACCCCCACAACATGAGGCTTCCACCTCCCCCTTTTTCCTCTAAACATAACGATGGTCATTATGGCCAAACAGTTCTATTTTTGTTTCATCAGACTAGAGGATATTTCTCCAAAAAGTACGATCTTTGTCCCCATGTGCAGTTGCAAACCGTAGTCTGTCTTTTTTATGGCGGTTTTGGAGCAGTGGCTTCTTCCTTGCTGAGCGGCCTTTCAGGATATGTCGATATAGGACTCGTTTTACTGTGGATATAGATACTTTTGTACCTGTTTCCTCCAGCATCTTCACAAGGTCCTTTACTTTTGTTCTGGGATTGATTTGCCCTTTTCGCACCAAAGTACGCTCATCTCTAGGAGACAGAACGCGTTTCCTTCCTGAGCAGTATGATGGCTGCGTGGTCCCATGGTGTTTATACTTGCATACTATTGTTTGTATAGATGAACGTGGTACCTTCAGACGTTTGGAAATTGCTCCCAAGGATGAACTAGACTTGTGGAGGTATATCATTTTTTTCTGAGGTTTTGGCTGATTTCTTTCCCATAATGTCAAGCAAAGAGGCACTGAGTTTGAAATTAGGCCTTGAAATACATCCACAGGTACACCTCCAATTGATTCAAATGATGTAAATTAGCCTATCAGAAGCTTCTAAAGCCATGACATCATTTTCTGGAATTTTCAAAGCTGTTTAAAGTTACAGTCAACTTAGTGTATGTAAACTTCTGACCCACTGGAATTGTGATACAGTGAATTATAATTGAAATAATCTGTCTGTAAACAATTGTTGGGAAAATGACTTGTGTCATGCACAAAGTAGATGTCCTAACCGACTTGCCAAAATTATAGTTTGTTAACTAGAAATTTGTGGAGTGGTTGAAAAATTAGTTTTAATGACTCCAACCTAAGTGTATGTAAACTTCCGACTTCAACTGTAACTGCACTGTCCAATTTACAGTAGCTATTACAGCGAAAACATGCCATGCGATTGTTTGCGGACGGCGCCCCACATCAAAATATTTTTCCACCAGCACAGGTGTCATACATTCACATATAAAGATGAAATATTCACTTACTTTTTGAAAATCTTCTTCTGATTTGTCATCCAAAGGGTCCCAGCTATAACATGTAGTGTTGTTTGTTTGAAAAAATCCTTCTTTATATCCCAAAAAATCTGTTTAGTTGGCGCCATCGATTTGAGTAATACACTCGTTCAACTTGCAGAGAAAGGAGTCCGAAAATCTATCCCTAAAGTTTCTTTCAACAAGTCAAAATACTTTTCTATTTACTCCTCAGGTACTCTAAAATGTAATCAAACTATAATATTTATTTCGGAAAGAAGTATGATCAATAAGAAATGTGCGTAATGTCTTCATGCAAACACGAATTTCCAAGACTCTGTCCTTCTACTAAAACTGTTACTTCCTATTCGTTTTTTGAAGTTACAAGCCTGAAACCTTGAACATAGATCGCTGACACCCTGCGGAAGCCATAGGAATTGTATCCAGGGAGCCTTTCTCTTGCATTTCTAAGACGTGGTCTCTCAAAAAAAAAAAATCCTGTTGTTTTTTCTTTGTATTTTCTCCTACCATATCTATTGTGTTATATTCTCCTACATTATTTTAACATTTCTACAAACTTCAAAGTGTTTTCTTTCCAATGGTACCAATTATATGCATATCCTGTCTTCAGGGCCTGAGCTACAGGCAGTTTACTTTGGGCACGTCATTCAGACAGGAAGTGGAGAAAAAAGGGGCCTAACCCTAATCAGTTAATATCTGCTGGTACTTGATGGAGTCCATGATACCATGTATCCAAACAAGTTGTCCAGGGCCTTTGGAACAAAAACAGCCCCACAACATCAAAGACCCACCACCATACTTCACAGTGGGGATGAGGTACTTTTCATATTTTACGATCTGGGCCAGAGAAATTTTCCGTTTCCGTTTGGACGTTATTTGAAAAAAAAAAAAAAACTATATATATATTATTGTATAAATCCTTAGGCCTTCTCTGAAGGAATTGTGTGTGTGTGTGTGTGTGTGTGTGTGTGTGTGTGTGTGTGTGTGTGTGTGTGTATGTATGTGTGTGTGTGTGTGTGTGTGTGTGTGTGTGTGTGTGTGTGTGTGTGTGTGTGTGTGTGTGTGTGTGTGTGTGTGTGTGTGTGTATGAATGCTTGTTTCGACTGTGTGACTGTTTATGTATGTTATGTCTGTGTGTGTGTGGTGATAAGGACAGTGTGACTGGCTATGTATGTTATGTCTGTGTGTGTGTGGTGATAAGGACAGTGTGACTGGCTATGTATGTTATGTCTGTGTGTGTGTGGTGATAAGGACAGTGTGACTGGCTATGTATGTTATGTCTGTGTGTGTGTGGTGATAAGGACAGTGTGACTGGCTATGTGTGTTATGTCTGTGTGTGTGTGGTGATAAGGACAGTGTGACTGGCTATGTGTGTTATGTCTGTGTGTGTATGTGGTGATAAGGACAGTGTGACTGGCTATGTGTGTTATGTCTGTGTGTGTGTGGTGATAAGGACAGTGTGGGGCCACAGCAGCAGAAACATCACCATCAGCAGCAGTGAAGCAGACGTTGTCTGTATGACAGAGCCTCCCTCCATGACTCCAGTCCGTGGGCGAGTTTTTCTCTGCCTGGGAGGCTAACGCTAGCTGACAGCCAGTACTGGAGCTCTCTCCCCCTCTCTCTTCACAGCTCAGAGGAAAAAAGCACATTCACCACTACCGGATGGGGAACTTTCCAGAACTCCCCCTCACCCCTCCATCACAAGCGAGCAGAGGCGTAAAACACACGTCTACACAGTGAGGAGAGAGGGAGACAGGCAGGCCTGTTTGATTAGACAGATATGTAGCAGGTTGTCACTGGAGCCTGCATGCTGACCCTAGGGTCATGGTATGGTGTGTGAGTTTGTGTGTATGAGAGAGAGAGAAAGTTAGCATGTGTGTGTATGTGAGAGTGTGTGAGTATTTGTGTGTGTGTGTGTGTGTGTGTGTGTGTGTGTGTGTGTGTGTGTGTGTGTGTGTGTGTGTGTGTGTGTATGTGTGTGTGAGAGTGATAAAGGTGGTGTGTATGTATGTGAGAGTGTGTGTATGTGTGCGAGAGAGAAAGAGTATCTGTGTTTCTGAGTTCACGCACATATGTCAGAGTGTGTGATTTTGTGTGTGTGCGCCTGCGTGCGTGTGTGTATGCATGGATTGCGCTCCACTGCTCCCTGTCAGTATGTGAGAGAGGCAGCTCTGGTATTCGCTCGTTCCCCCCCACATGCTTTTAGCCCATGCACGATTGGACGCTCTCTGAATGGCTGAGCAGACAGCAACCAGGAAACCAGACTGCCATCTGGAGATGTTTTGGGATTCCGTTTCCCCCATAGCATTTAAGTTGGGCTTCAGTGTGGGGGAAACTGCTTCTGTAGTGGTGGGGAAACATTACCATGTACTGTAGTCTAATCTGTTGTAAGGCGTCTAGGTGTAGCAGGTAAGGTGGAGTCAGGCGCAGGACACAGAGATGAGTACTTCACGTACATTTACTCAAAACAACAAATATTCCAAGAAGGAAAAATAATCAAGCTCACAAATGCAGACCAATTTACAACAAACAATCATGCACAAAACCATGGGGGAACCAGAGGGTTAAATAAGGAACATACAATTATGGGAATGGAAACCAGGTGTGTACAATGAAGACAAAACAAATGGAAAATGAAAATTGGAACGGTGGCGGCTAGAAAACCGGTGACGTCGACCGCCGAACGCCGCCCGAACAAGGAGAGGGACCAACTTCGGCGGAAGTCGTGACATCCGTAATGTAATTAAATCAAATCAAAGTGTATTGGTCACGTACACAGAATTGAATAAATACATTGAATAAAGGTTAAATACATACAATAATACAGCAGTAGTTATGTAGGATGAGCCATGACTAGAATACGGTATATTCATATAAAGTGGGTAAAACAGTATGGACAGTATATGAATAGAACAGGTGTGTATAGCAGTAGTTATACAGGATGAGCCATGAATAGAATACAGTATATACAGTCAGGTTCATAAATATTTGGAAATTGACCAAGTTCTTATTATTTAGTCTGTGTGAAGGGACCATTTCAGGTTGTCAGTAATGTGCACGCCGAGGAACTTGAAGCTTTTGACCCTCTCCACTGTGGCCCTGTTGATGTGGATGGGGGCGTACTCTCTCTGCTGTCGCCTGTTGTCCACGTTCAGCTCCTTCGTTTTGTTGACGTTAAGGGAGAGATTATTTTCCTGGCATCACTCTGCTGGGGCTCTCACCTCCTCCCTGTAGGCTGTCTCATAAGTTGTTGGAAATCAGGCCCACCACTGTTGTGTTGTCAGCAAAGTTGATGATTGGCCATGCAGTCATGGGTGAACAGGGAGTACAGGAAGGGGCTGAACCCCTGTGGGGCCCCCGTGTTGAAGATCTAAATAAATCACAGATAGTGTCACCAGCAGCCACACACCATCACACCTCCTCCTCCATGCTTCACGGTGGGAATCACATCCATTCACCTACTCTGTGTCTCACAAAGACACGGCGGTTGGAAGCAAAAACGAATGATGGACTGTCTTTTCTCTTTGCTTAATTGAGCTGTTCATGCCATAATATGGACTTGGTCTTTTACAATATAGGGCTGCCTTCTGTATACCACCCCTACCTTGTCACAACACAACTGATTGGCTCAAACACATTAACCTGTCTAGGATCAGCGTGGCGCTAGCGGCACCCCCCCCCCCCCCCCACTGAAAAACCAGTGCCGCGAAATTCAAAAAAAATATTTTTTTTAAATATTTAACTTTCACACATTAAAGTCCAATACAGCTAATGAAAGACACAGATCTTATGAATCCAGTCAACATTTCCGATTTTTAAAATGTTTTACAGGGAAGACACAATATGTAAAGATGTACATCTATTACCTAAAAACACATTAGCATAATCCACCATCTTTTATTTGTCCACCAACACCAGTAGCCATCACCAATTCGGCTAAACTAAGATATTTATAGCCCCTAACCAACAAAAAAACTCATTAGATGACAGTCTGATAACATATTTATGGTATGGGATAGGTTTTGTTAGAAAAAAGTGCATATTTCAGGTATATGGCATAGTTTACAATTGCACCCACCATCACAAATGGACTAGAATAATTACAATGAGCAACGTGTTTACCTAACTACTAATCATCAAACATTTCGTAAAAATACACAGCATACACGAATCGAAAGACACAGATCCTGTGAATACAGACAATATTTCAGATTTTCTAAGTGTCTTACAGCGAAAACACAATAAATCGTTATATTAGCTTAGCACATAGCAATTAGCAGCCCAGCATTGATTCTAGCCAAAGTGAGCGATAAAAGTCAACATCGCCAAAAGATATTAATTTTTTCACTAACCTTCTCAGAATTCTTCCGATGACACTCCTGTAACATCACATTACAACATGCATATACAGTTTGATCGAAAATGTTTATATTTAGCCACCAAAATCATGGTTAGACAATGTGAAATGTAGACAAGCTGGTAAAGAAAACGTCCTTGCGCCACTTAGACAGTGATCTACTCTTATACATAAATACTCATAAACGTGACTAAAAAATATAGGGTGGACAGGGATTGATAGACAATTTAATTCTTAATACAATTGCGTTATTACATTTTTTAATTTATCCTTACTTTTCAATACAGTTTGCGCCAAGCGAAGCTACGTCAAAAAACATGGCGTCCTAAGCCACTAAAATGTTTCGACAGAAACACGATTTATCATAATAAAAATGTCCTACCTTGAGCTGTTCTTCCATCAGTATCTTGGGCAAAGGATCCTTTCTTGGGAGAAATCGTCTTTTGGTGGAAAGCTGTCCTCTTGCCATGTGGAAATGTCAACTACGTTCGGGATGAACTGAAAAGCGTGCCCAACTTTTCACATCGTTGCAAAAATAAATGTCCCAAAATCGCACTAAACGGATATAAATTGCTATAAAACGCTTTAAATTAACTACTTTGTGATGTTTGTAACTCCTATAACGAGTGAAAAGATGACCGGAGAAATATAACAGGCTAAACTAACGCTTGGAACAGGAGAGGGTCGGTGTCTTCCACGCGCGTTACGCAGCAAGAAAAGACTTGCTAGCTAAAGGTTTTTTTCATTTGTAGGGCCTGTGAACGAGCAATCGAGCCCGTTGGAATCGTCATCACGTAAAGGCATCCAGGGGAAGACGTAAGAAGTGTCCGTATAGTCATAGCAACGACAGAGCCCTTTTAAATGACTTCAGAAAAGTGGCCAACGTTTCTCAAATCTGACTCCATGTCAGGGAAATTGCTGTAGAATGGGCTCTGTTCCACTTAGAGACAAAATTTCAACTCCTATAGAAACTATAGACTGTTTTCTATCCAATAATAATAATAATATGCATATTGTACGATCAAGGATTTTGTGGGAAGCCGTTTAAAAAATTAGCCACATTAGCATAAATAGTCTAAACAGCGCCCCCATCCCCAACAGGTTAAGAAGGAAAGAAATTCCACAAAGAGATTTTTAACAAGGCACATCTGTTAATTGAAATGCTTTCCAGGTGACTACCTCATGAAGCTGGTTGAGAGAATGCCAAGAGTGTGCAAAGCTGTCATCAAGGGAAAGGGTGGCTACTTTGAAGAATCTCAAATCTCAAATATATTTTAATTTGTTAACACCTTTTAAGTTACTACATGATTCCATATGTTATTTCACAGTTTTGATGTCTTCACTATTATTCTACAATGTAGAAAATAGTCAAAATAAAGAAAAGGTGTGTCCAAACTTTGGAATGGTACTGCAGGTATTTATATTATCCAGGTGGGATAGGGCCGTATGCAGTGCATTGGCAATTGCGTCGTCCGTGGATCTGTTGGGTTGATATGCGAATTGTAGTGGGTCTCGGGTGCAGGATAAGGATGGAATGGAAAAATGGAATGGAAACACTGGGCTTTAGAACACTAGCTAACTGGAAGTGTACATTTCCATATTGGAACTGTTGCATCACTGGCAGGAGAGTTTTGTAATCGTGAATTTACTGAGACCATGGCCTCTGCTTGCGTGAATGAGCACAATTTGCTGGTGCCAAACCATTATGAAAACATGACACATATTTGAGCTGAGAAACAGCCTTTTCAAACGATATGACATGCAATGACACCACATCAATCAAATGTTAATCAGTCAAGAAAAACACCTGTGAAAATGTGTATCTTACACCCAAACAACTCCCATTTACACAACTTCCTAATGATACAGATACAGAAAAACTTAGAGCCTATTGTCTTCATTCATTTGTAAAGATTTAAAATCTGAAATCAGAATAGTAATACCTTTTTACTGTGAATGGGTTACAGCTGTTTTAGTGTACAGTGGAATGTTCTACAATTCTACAGATGTTCCCTGATCAGATACTTTGTTATCTGGATAGTATATTAAACACATATCTGCACCAAAACATATTCCACATGGCATTTAGTCTTACATATGATAAGGAAAGACAAGTAATACACAAGTAATATAATATTACTACAACAGGAATTGAATTAATAAGGTTAGGGGAATACATTGTCTCCTTCAAACCTGAAAAAAAGTGCAAGTTACATCACTATCATAACCAACATATTATATACAATAATAATCTCAGAGATATTGTCACCAAAATTGAACTGGAATTGCAAAATATGATAAGACTAAGGCATATTATAACAACAATTGCCTTTTACAACTTACATTTCTTCTGTACTACATTTCACTAGGCTTACAGCCTAATACATTCCACTAGGGCCGTAGCCTAACACAGGAAGAGTCCGAATGGAAAACAAATTAAAAGCATGCAAGAGAGGAGAAATGACCAGTGACAATCTCCCCTATGATGCATAACTTGCTTGCCCCTTCAGGTGCTACAGTGCACACACAAACCACGTCATACAGTATATTCTCCTTTCAATCTTTCCTGTAACAAAAGCTGAAATAGAACGGACCTGGTATGACTAGAGAACATTGGTTATGTATTTACTACCCCAGAATGTTCTTTATTCCAGAGGACGATTGAGTTTTTTCAATAAATTGACCGTTTGTAACAGTCCTGACCTATTTATGTTAGTTTTTATGTGTTTTTGGTCAGGGCATGTGTTTTGGGTGGGCAGTCTATGTTACCTGTTTCTATGTTGGTTTCGGTTTGCCTGGTATGGCTCTTGATTAGAGGCAGGTGGTTTGCATTTTCCTCTAATCAAGAGTCATATTTAGGTAGGGCATTATCACTGTGTGTTGGTGGGTGATTGTCTCCTGTGATGTCTTCGTTATGTTAGATGTATTCACTTTTGGAGCTGTTTGACTGTTCGTTCGTTTCGATGTCCGTTCCTGTTCGTGAGTTTACGTTTGTTCCATGTAAGTTTATGTTCAGGTTGCGTGTACGTCGTTTTGTTATTTTGTAGTTTGTTAAAGTGTTTTGTTTTGTGACCATCGTGTTAATAAATAAAGATGGCATATTTCCCTAACTCCGCATTTTGGTCCGAAGATCCTTCTCTCCTCACCTCATCCGAGGATGAGGAAAGCGACAGCTATGACAGAATCACCCACCAAAATACAGAGACCAAGCGGTATGGGAATAATGCTCGACGGAGCAACAAGGACTTTTGGACTTGGGAGGAGATCCTGTCTGGTAGAGGACCCTGGGCGCAAACTGGAGGAAATCACTGCTCTCGTGAGAAGAGTGAGGCAGCCACAGCCCAGGAGCGCTGGTATGAGGAGGCAGCTAGGAGACGTGGATGGAAGCCGGAGATTCAAGCTCGTAACCGGAATTATGAGGGGACACGTCTTGCACGGAAGCCCGAAAAGCCCGTGAGTAACTCCCAAAAATTTCTTGGGGGGGGGCTAAGGGGTTGTGGGCCAAGGGCAGGTAGGAGACCTGCGCCCACTTCCCAGGCTAACCGTGGAGAGCGGGAGTACGGGCAGACACCGTGTTACGCAGTAGAGCGCACGGTGTCTCCTGTACGTGTGCATAGCCCAGTGCGGGTTATTCCACCTCCCCGCACTGGTAGGGCTAGATTGGGCATTGAGCCAGGTGTCATGAGGCCGGCTCAACGCGTCTGGTCTCCAGTGCGTCTCCTCGGGCCGGCATACATGGCACCTGCCTTACGCATGGTTTCCCCGGTTCGCCTGCATAGCCCAGTGCGGGCTATTCCACCTCGCCGCACTGGCAGGGCGACCGGGAGCATTCAACCAGGTAAGGTTGGGCAGGCTCAATGCTCAAGAGAGCCAGTACGCCTGCACGGTCCGGTATTTCCGGCGCCACCTCCCCGCCCCAGCCTAGTACCTACAGTGCCTACATTACGCACTAGGCTACCAGTGCATTTCCAGAGCCCTGTTCCTCCTCCACGCACTCTCCCTGTAGTGCGTGCATCTAGCCCGGTGCCTCCAGTTCCGGCCCCACGCACTAAGCCACCTGTGCGTCTCCCAAGTCCTGTACACACTGTCACTTCTCCCCGTACTAGTCCTGAGGTGCGTGCCCTCAGCCAGGTGCCACCAGTGCCGGTACCACGCACCAGGTATAGAGTACGCTTTGAGAGTTCAGTGTGCCCTGTCTCTGCTCCCCGCACTAGTAGGAAGGTGCTTATCATTAGCACGGTGCCTCCAGTTCCGGCACCACGCACCAGGTCTACAGTGCGCCATATCCGGCCAGAGCCATCCGTCTCCCCAGCGCCATCTGAGCCATCCGTCTCCCCAGCGCCATCTGAGCCATCCGTCTCCCCAGCGCCATCTGAGCCATCTGTCTTCCCAGCGCCATCTGAGCCATCCGTCTTCCCAGCGCCATCTGAGCCATCCGTCTGCCAGGAGCCTGCAAAGCCGCCCGTCTGCCATGAGCCTGCAAAGCCGCCCGTCTGCCATGAGCCTACAGAGCCGTCAGCCAGACAGGAGCCGCTAGAGCCATCAGCCAGACAGGAGCCGCTAGAGCCGTCAGCCAGACAGGATCTGCCAGAGCCGCCAACCAGACAGGATCTGCCAGAGCCGCCAACCAGACAGGATCTGCCAGAGCCGCCAACCAGACAGGATCTGCCAGAGCCGCCAACCAGACAGGATCTGCCAGAGCCGCTAACCAGACAGGATCTGCCAGAGCCGTCAGTGAGCCATGAGCAGCCAGAGCCGTCAGTGAGCCATGAGCAGCCAGAGCCGTCAGTGAGCCATGAGCAGCCAGAGCCGTCAAAGAGCCATGAGCAGCCAGAGCCGTCAGTGAGCCATGAGCAGCCAGAGCCGTCAGAGAGCCATGAGCAGCCAGAGCCGTCAGAGCGCCATGAGCGTCGTGAGCCGTCAGCCTGCCATGAGCGTCGAGAGCCGTCAGCCTGCCATGAGCGTCGAGAGCCGTCAGCCTGCCATGAGCGTCGAGAGCCGTCAGCCTGCCATGAGCGTCGAGATCCGTCAGCCTGCCATGAGCGTCGAGAGCCGTCAGCCTGCCATGAGCGTAGAGAGCCGTCAGTCTGCCATGAGCGTCGAGAGCCGTCAGCCAGCATGGACCTGCCAGAGTCGTCCAAACAGGACCTGCCAGAGTTCTTCAGCCGGGATCTGCCCCTTGTCCCGGTGTTGCCCCTTGTCCCGGTGCTGCCCCTTGTCCCGGTGCTGCCCCTTGTCCCGGTGCTGCCCCTTGTCCCGGTGCTGCCCCTTGTCCCGGTGCTGCCCCTTGTCCCGGTGCTGCCCTTTGTCCCGGTGCTGCCCCTTGTCCCGGTGCTGCCCTTTGTCCCGGTGCTGCCCCTTGTCCCGGTGCTGCCCCTTGTCCCGGTGCTGCCTCTTGTCCCGGTGCTGCCCCTTGTCCCGGTGCTGCCCCTTGTCCCGGTGCTGCCCCTTATTCCAGTGATGGTCCTTATCCTGGTGCTGCCCCTTGTTTTTGTGCTGCCCCTTGTCCCGGTGCTACCCCTTGTCCCGGTGCTGCCCCTTGTTCCGGTGCTAGCTGATTATTTAGGGGAAGGTAATGTTTGGGTGGTCAGTGGTAGGGGTAGACAGAAGAGGGGAGTGACTATGGTGGTATGGGGACAGCGTCCGGAACCGGAACCACCACCGTGGTCAACTGCCCACCCGGACCCTCCCCTGGACTTTGTGCTGGTGCGCCCGGCGTTCGCACCTTGGGGGGGGGGTACTGTAACAGTCCTGACCTATTTATGTTAGTTTTTATGTGTTTTTGGTCAGGGCATGTGTTTTGGGTGGGCAGTCTATGTTACCTGTTTCTATGTTGGTTTCGGTTTGCCTGGTATGGCTCTTGATTAGAGGCAGGTGGTTTGCATTTTCCTCTAATCAAGAGTCATATTTAGGTAGGGCATTATCACTGTGTGTTGGTGGGTGATTGTCTCCTGTGATGTCTTCGTTATGTTAGATGTATTCACTTTTGGAGCTGTTTGACTGTTCGTTCGTTTCGATGTCCGTTCCTGTTCGTGAGTTTACGTTTGTTCCATGTAAGTTTATGTTCAGGTTGCGTGTACGTCGTTTTGTTATTTTGTAGTTTGTTAAAGTGTTTTGTTTTGTGACCATCGTGTTAATAAATAAAGATGGCATATTTCCCTAACTCCGCATTTTGGTCCGAAGATCCTTCTCTCCTCACCTCATCCGAGGATGAGGAAAGCGACAGCTATGACACCGTTATGACGGAAGCCTGGAGGTTTTTATTTTAGGCGTGAAGATATTTCAACATGTCCACGGGATATCACGCTACACTGATACCTAGAGCTTGGCTCCCAAGTTTCTAAACCATACCAGACCATCTTTGGTATAGTGTCGCCATAATATTTGAATTGAGGCAGTGTGGTCATAATCATTATGATATTTTAGTGATCTGCAGTAGAAGACATCTTAAATGCCCCCCCCCCCAGCCTGCAGATGTGAGCTAAACAACACTTGCACTTGAGATGAATTTGTAGTCTGTGGATGAGAAAGTGAACTTGTCGTTTTTTAAAGTTTAGCTTAGTTGTAATGCTGCTTTGCGGTCTATTAACAGAAAGGATTGCATTAAATAGGCACTGTCTATTTATACTGACTCATTTGCCGACATTGATCTCATTGGCACAAAATGTATAAACAAAAGCATTCACTGTGAAAGTTGATACATAGGTTACATACAGGCCCAGGAATTTATTGAATCAGTTATTGTTTTGTTGCTCAAACGGCGAGCAACACCTGTCAAACTCAGACATTTCTCTCAAAACACAGGGATGTCGAGTCGCACGGGATTAGTATTATCAGAGGACCTTGGAGTTTTTTGTAAAACAGTAGGTTTCTTCGGCTGGAATTATTACACTCCTGCTATAGAAAAATGACTGACATGGCAGATTCTGACGGGACTTAATTTACAGATGTGGTGATTTGTGCTCATGCACATAATAACATAACCCTATCTACCCCAGTAAAACTAATCCCATGCGAATAGGGCTTTTAAGACAAGAGTTTCTAGAGTAGTCTTTCAGTACATTGAAGTTCAAATTGTTTCTGCAATAATTTCTTTTTTTTGCAGGAAGTTCTTTCCAGCTGTAGGTAATAATTCAAGAAAGGAGCTACAAACACACTGGTTCTCTAAACACCAGCAGGATACGTGATGGTGCTTCAGACTACACAATAACATGTCTTCAAGAGCTTTAACCTTACCAGCAGACAGACTGACAGCATCTGGCAAAACAAAAACACTGTACCTGTTCTCTACTAAGGCTGGCTTGATCAGAGCAGGCTGCTTGCAACTCTGGGGTTGGACTGAGATCTCTTACAGACTGGCCCATTTTTCCCCTTGAGGCCCTCATTATTAGCCAAACAATTATATTTTTGCGCAAATAAAGACACAATTTAGACAGGATCTAGACTCTTTTCTCTGCATATATCAATGATGTCGCTTTAGCTGCTGGTGATTCTCTGATCCCACTCTACGCAGACGACACCATTCTGATCATCTGGCCCTTCTTTGGTCACTATGCAACAAACCTCCAAACGAAATTCAATGCCATACAACACTCCTTCCGAGGCCTCCAACTGCTTTTAAATGCAAGTAAAACAAAGTGCATGCTTTTCAAACGATTGATGCCCGCACCCTCCCGCCCGACAAGCATCACTACTCTGGACGGTTCTGACTTAGAATATGTGGACAACTACAAATACCTAGGTGTCTGGCTAGACTGTAAGCTCTCCTTCCAGACTCACATTAAGCATCTCCAATCCAAAATTAAATCTAGAATCGGCTTCCTATTTCGCAACAAAGCCTCCTTCACTCATGCTGCCAAACATACCCTCGTAAAACTGACTATCCTACCAATCCTTGACTTTAGCGATGTCATTTACAAAATAGCCTCCAACACTCTACTCAGCAAACTGGATGTAGTCTATCACAGTGCCATCCGTTTTGTCAGCAAAGCCCCATATACTACCCACCACTGCGACCTGTATGCTCTCGTTGGCTGGCCCTCACTACTTGTTTGTCGCCAAACCCACTGGCTCCAGGTCACCTACAAGTCTATGCTAGGTAAAGCCCCGCCTTACCTCAGCTCACTGGTCACCATAGCAACACCCACCCGTAGCACGCACTCCAGCAGGTATAATTCACTGGTAATCCCCAAAGCCAGCACTTCATTTGGCCGCCTTTTCTTCCAGTTCTCTGCTGCCAATGACTGGAACTAATTGAAAAAATCACTGAAGCTGGAGTCTTATATCTCCCTCTCTAACTTTAAGCATCAGCTGTCAGAGCAGCTTACCGAACACTGTACCTGTACACAGTCAATCTGTAAATAGCACACCCAACTACCTCATCCCCATATTGTTATTTATCCTCTTGCTCTTTTGCATACCAGTATCTCTACTTGCACATCATCATCTGCACATCTATCACACCAGTGTTAATGCTGAATTGTTATTATTTCGCCTCTATGGCCTATTTATTGCCTTACCTTCCTACTCTTCTACATTTGCACACACTGTACATAGATTTTTTCTATTGTGTTTTGACTGTACGTTTGTTTATGTGTAACTCTGTGTTGTTTTTGTCGCACTGCTTTGCTTTATCTTGGCCAGGTTGCAATTGTAAATGAGAACTTGTTCTCAACTGGCCTACCTGGTTAAATAAAGGTGAAATGAATAAATAAATAACATTTGGCATTTGCCCAAACTGCCCTATGTTCTTCTCTGACCAAAGCTATGGGTTTTGTTCCTGCACAAGCCACACGTGTACATTGCATTGACTGGATGCCTCTACATGACCATGGTAAACATTTCATGATCAGAATGTCTTTAACCATGTTTTCCTTCTCTATTTATAAATGCTCCACCACAGTAGATGAAGTGCTAAAGCATTTGCAGACAGTCTCATCACTGTGGTCTGATCAGTTAGCTGTCCAATTGGGTTGCCACAGCATGGGCTGACCCCCACCGAGTAGAAAGAGGCAGGGGTATGAAAGGGACTGTGAGGATGGTGTAATCTGGAGCCAGATGAGACTGGAGGATCAGAGAAGAGGCCTGGTGAAAACAGGATAAAGCAAGTTGCTACAGGCGCAATAGGAAAAGCAGACAGATTTGGTGTTTTTAAATGATGCTGTGCTTTCAAAGTGTTGGTAGTAGTCAACATGGTATCTGTCACTGGATATGAATGGACGTTCTGATCAGTCGCTTTTCCATTTAGTAATGAGCACTCGGGAGGCTGCCATCCCTCCAGAGTGGTCGCGCACCTGGCGACAGCTACTTTCCCCATTACATCATTTTATTTATAGATTTTTTTATCAAACATTCTTATCCAGGGCGATTTGCAGTAGTGAGTGCATACATTTTCATACTTTTTCATACCTTTTTCATACATTGACCCGGAGCTATATTCCGCTTTGTCAAGCCTGTTTTCCTCACATAGCTCAACCACCTTACACCTGTCCTTCTCCCGAATGGCGACACTACAGCTGCCATTCAGAGGCAAGACATTTTCAGCCTCAAGCCAGCGACATGCCTACTCCCTGTCACCACTTATTTTGTATTTATTTATTGATACCTTTTTTTAATGTACATTGGATGCCCTGTCCAATTTTTGAAAAAGGTTTGTGGAAAGGTACTGTAAATGATTGTGTTTGCAAAATATATCAGATAACGAGGCCCAGTCCTGGATCCAGTGGTGACTGTAACAGTCCTGACCTGTTTTATGTTGTTTTTTATGTGTTTATGGTCAGGGCATGTGTTTTGGGTGGGCAGTCTATGTTATCTGTTTCTATGTTGGTTTCGGTGTGCCTGGTATGGCTCTTGATTAGAGGCAGGTGGTTTGCATTTTCCTCTAATCAAGAGTCATATTTAGGTAGGGCATTATCACTGTGTGTTTGTGGGTGATTGTCTCCTGTGATGTCTTCGTGTCGTTATTCGATGTATATTCACAAACGGGACTGTTTGGCTGTTCGTTTTGTTTCGATGTCGTCTGTTGCCTGTTCGTGAGTTTACGTTTCAGTTATGTAAGTTTATGTTCAGGTTTTCGTTCTACGTCGTTTTGTTATTTTGTAGTTTTGAAAGTGTTTTGTTTTGTTTCGTGTTACCATCTTCATCGTTTGTAATTTATAATAAAGATGGCATATTTCCCTGAACCCGCATTTTGGTCAGAAGATCCTTCTCTCCTCACCTCATCTGAGGATGAGGAGAGCGACAGCTCTTACAGAATCACCCACCAAAATACAGAGACCAAGCGGTATGGGAATGCTCGACGGAGCAATAAGGATTTCTGGACTTGGGAGGAGATATTGGACGGTAGAGGACCTTGGGCTCAACCAGGGGAATATCGCCGTCCTAAGGAGGAGAAGAGGGCAGCCACAGCCCAGGAGCGCTGGTATGAGGAGGCAGCGCGACGACGCGGTTGGGAGCCCGTGAGTAAGACCCAAAAATTTCTTGGGGGGGGGCACACGAGGAGTGTGGCAAAGCCGGGTAGGATACCCGAGCCAACTCCCCGTGCTTACCGTGGAGGTAGAAGGCGTCGTACTGGTAAGACACCGTGTTATGCGGTAAAGCGCACGGTGTCCCCAGTACGCGTGCTTAGCCCAGTGCGGGCTATTCCACCTTGCCGCACTGGGAGGGCTAGGTTGGGCATCGAGCCGGGTGCCATGAAGCCGGCCCAACGTAGCTGGTCTCCAGTACGTCTCCTTGGGCCGGTGTACATGGCACCAGCCTTACAGGTGGTGTCCCCGGTTCGCCTGCATAGCCCAGTGCGGGCTATTCCACCTCGCCGCACTGGCAGGGCTACGGGGTTCATTCAACCTGGTAGGGTTGGGGAGGCTCGGTGCTCAAGAGCACGTGTCCTCCTTCACGGTCCGGTATATCCGGTGCCACCTCCATGTACCAGTCCTCCGGTGGCAGCCCCCCGTACCAGGCTGTCTCTCCGGGTTCTCTCTCCTGCTGTTTCCTCCTCTCCAGCGCAGCCGGTGCCTAGACCACGCACCAGGCTGTCTCTCCTTCTCCTCCCTACAGAGCTATCTGTCTCCCCAGCGCCATCTGAGCCATCCGTCTCCCCAGCGCCATCTGAGCCATCCGTCTCCCCAGCGCCATCTGAGCCATCCGTCTCCCCAGCGCCATCTGAGCCATCCGTCTCTCCAGCGCCATCTGAGCCATCCGTCTCCCCAGCGCCGTCTGAGCCATCCGTCTGCCATGAGCCTGCAAAGCCGCCCGTCTGCCATGAGCCTGCAAAGCCGCCCGTCTGCCATGAGCCTACAGAGCCATCCGCCAGACAGGAGCCGCTAGAGCCGTCAGCCAGACAGGAGCCGCTAGAGCCGTCAGCCAGACAGGATCTGCCAGAGCCGCCAACCAGACAGGATCTGCCAGAGCCGCCAACCAGACAGGATCTGCCAGAGCCGCCAACCAGACAGGATCTGCCAGAGCCGCCAACCAGACAGGATCTGCCAGAGCCGCCAACCAGACAGGATCTGCCAGAGCCGCCAGCGAGCCATGAGCAGCCAGAGCCGTCAGAGAGCCATGAGCAGCCAGAGCCGTCAGTGAGCCATGAGCAGCCAGAGCCGTCAGAGAGCCATGAGCAGCCAGAGCCGTCAGAGCGCCATGAGCGTCGAGAGCCGTCAGCCTGCCATGAGCGTCGAGAGCCGTCAGCCTGCCATGAGCGTCGAGAGCCGTCAGCCTGCCATGAGCGTCAAGAGCCGTCAGCCTGCCATGAGCGTAGAGAGCCGTCAGCCAGCATGGACCTGCCAGAGCCGTCCAAACAGGACCTGCCAGAGTCCTTCAGCCGGGATCTGCCCCTTGTCCCGGTGTTGCCCCTTGTCCCGGTGCTGCCCCTTGTCCCGGTGCTGCCCCTTGTCCCGGTGCTGCCCCTTGTCCCGGTGCTGCCCCTTGTCCCGGTGCTGCCCCTTGTCCCGGTGCTGCCCCTTGTCCCGGTGCTGCCCCTTGTCCCAGTGATGGTCCTTATCCTGGTGCTGCCCCTTGTTCTGGTGCTGCCCCTTGTCCCGGTGCTACCCCTTGTCCCGGTGCTGCCCCTTGTCCTGGTGCTAGCTGTTTATTTAGGGGAAGGTAGTGTTAGGGTGGGCATTAGAAGGGGTAGAAAGAAGAGGGGAGTGACTATGGTGGTATGGGGACAGCGTCCTGAGCCGGAACCACCACCGTGGTCAACTGCCCACCCGGACCCTCCCCTGGACTTTGTGCTTGTGCGCCCGGCGTGCGCATCTTGAGGGGGGGGTACTGTAACAGTCCTGACCTGTTTTATGTTGTTTTTTATGTGTTTATGGTCAGGGCATGTGTTTTGGGTGGGCAGTCTATGTTATCTGTTTCTATGTTGGTTTCGGTGTGCCTGGTATGGCTCTTGATTAGAGGCAGGTGGTTTGCATTTTCCTCTAATCAAGAGTCATATTTAGGTAGGGCATTATCACTGTGTGTTTGTGGGTGATTGTCTCCTGTGATGTCTTCGTGTCGTTATTCGATGTATATTCACAAACGGGACTGTTTGGCTGTTCGTTTTGTTTCGATGTCGTCTGTTGCCTGTTCGTGAGTTTACGTTTCAGTTATGTAAGTTTATGTTCAGGTTTTCGTTCTACGTCGTTTTGTTATTTTGTAGTTTTGAAAGTGTTTTGTTTTGTTTCGTGTTACCATCTTCATCGTTTGTAATTTATAATAAAGATGGCATATTTCCCTGAACCCGCATTTTGGTCAGAAGATCCTTCTCTCCTCACCTCATCTGAGGATGAGGAGAGCGACAGCTCTTACAGTGACAACAAATCATAACCCGGTCAAATCGTTGTCATTGTCATGCAGGCTTCTCACACAGTGAAATGGCGGCAAAAGTGATATAGTAATTAAATAAGTAACATAAGAAAGCAATCAAATAAGTGACATTGTAAATATATAACATACTGATACAAATATTAAATAAACTAAATCAAGCACAACAGGCATGCTGATGAAAGAAAATATGATATAACTTAAAAATATGATTAAAAAAAAATAAGCCTGTAAGGATATAGTAGACAATGGACATTGTTTGCCCATGTGCATAGATAATAAGTACAATGGAGTAGCAGCATCTAATTACATGAAAGTACTGTATATACATTAGTAGTGCGGAATGGTGGCCTAACTACTGCATCGGTCCAGTAAACAAAAGGGATGTCAGTGTGTACTGAATATGAATACATGGTAAGTCTGTGGTAGGGTGCACTATTCAGCCCAGGGTTCAGCCGTTGCAACAGTCTTGTGGCTTGGGGGTAGAGACAGGTGGTCAGAAACTTGACGTTGGCTGTCACTGCAGCGGGTCCCTCTCCCATGTGCACCTTCCAACTCCAGGTAACGGGTGACCTGAATCCGGACCCCCTGACCCGTGGCATCCCGGGTTGCAAAGTTCCTCCGAATGGCTCCTATAAACAAATAAAGAACATTGAGTTACAATTCACTCGCACATGGACTCACACGAGTTTAAGAATGTACTTAAAATGAGAGAAAACAAGTGTAACACATTAAAAACTTACTGTGAGGAATGGTCTTCAGAAACAAGTCTCTGGGCCATGTCTTATCCCCTGCCTCGGTCCAGGTTGTGGCCATGGCAAGATGGTTTAACAGAATGCCAGGTAGTATCAGCCACACTGTCGACCTCAGCTCATTACAGCCAGAAACCTAAGCTAGAAAATGGAAGAGGCGTTTTAGAAATGACACACTATGTTAACATACAGTATATCCCTCCCCACACAGTATATTTTACATACATTTATTGTGGTAGTCTGTAAAGGCAGATATTTCCAATAAGTATGTACATTTAAAGTTGGTAAGAGTTATGTTCCTACCTTCATGTCTGCGGCCCAAACTTGGCAGCGTTCGCCCATTGTAGTGTCTCATTCCTGGCAATGTTTGATACAACAACATTACATTGAAACAAAGTAAATACTGTGTAAGAAAGAAAAGATAGACAAAGTC
Organism: Salvelinus fontinalis; assembly: GCF_029448725.1. Taxonomy (NCBI): domain Eukaryota; kingdom Metazoa; phylum Chordata; class Actinopteri; order Salmoniformes; family Salmonidae; genus Salvelinus; species Salvelinus fontinalis. The sequence continues at coordinate 49,875,369 of NC_074675.1, forward strand.
TCATCTGGGCTAAGTACAGTACCAGTCAAAAGTTTAGACACACCTGCTCATTCAAAGGTTTTTCTTTGTTTAAAAAAATATTTTCTACATTGTAGAATATTAGCTAAGACATCCAATCTACGAAATAACTATTATCGAATCATGTAGTAACCAAAAAAGTGTTAAACAAATCAAAATACATTTTTACATTTGAGATTCTTCAGAGTAGCCAGCCTTTGCTTTGACAACAGCTTTGCACACTCTTGGCATTGGTTTGAAAAATATTTTTAAAACCTATCTAGATGGCTAGCTATCTTACAAAGTATATTGTATGTCAACCAGCGCTTTTCCCGTTCTTCTGCTTTTTACATTCTCCTTTTTCTAGTCCTCCCGTTTTTGATCTTTGCCTGTTTCTGGACTTTGTACCCGCCTGCCTGACCATTCTGCCTGCCTTGACCACGAACCTGTCTGCCACTCTGTACCTCCTGGACTCTGATCTGGTTTTGACCTTTTTGCCTGTCCACGACAATTCTCTTGCCTACCCCTTTGTATTAATAAACACTCCAACCATCTGCCTCCTTTGTCTGGATTTAGGTCTCGCCTTGTGCATTGACACCCGCGAATGATCCACTGGCACAGTCTTGTATCTCCATTAATGATTAAAAATCCAGGCTAGCAAATTGGTGCTCCATCTATCTATATTGACTGAATGGGTGCCGCTAGTGTATTATTGTTCAAAACATTTGGTGGTGATAAATACAAATCATTCAACTGTTCTTTATTTCCCAAAGCCTGTGCAATTTTCTCCCTCTTCTTCTTTGGTATCATGGCGTTCGCACATTTTGTTTGTGCATACCGCCACCTACTGTGCGGGAGTGTGTGGTCGATCACGTTACAAAAAATAAAAAATTGCACCACCATCTAACCCTACATCTACAGTATATACCACTATTTCATAAAAAAACATCCCATTCCACTAATTTGATTTTAACTGATCCTACACCAGGCTGACGGCCTGGGAGGACGGGACTCTTTGGTTCAACACACCTTGTAACTCTTCTGCAGTAAAACCTTGCAAACCCAAGTGCTTCTCTGCAGCTGCCACCAGACCATCTACTTTTTGTGATTTATGTTCCATTTCTGCGGTACAGTTGATATGCTAAGAAGCCAACCTTGCTGAAGCACAAATTCGTATCACTCTGTATTGGCCTAGGCCTACTATTCACCCTTGACCCCTCATCCTCTACTCTCTTCACTGACTCAGCATATGACACTTATGTTCTACTTTGACCCTGGCAACCTCAACCTGTTTCTCTCACACCGGGCACACCCACAATTGACTCACACAGTTTTTTCCACCAATACTACACATTCCTTTATCCCATGCTCTCCTGCACACTTCTCACCTCATGCAATCTCCCCCCTACACACTGCTGCAGCATGACCATAAGCTTGGCATCTGAAACAGCTTAGTGGGTTCGGCACAAAAATTCTAATGGAATAACTTACATGACTAACATGACTTTGTCCGGTAAAGACTCTACTTCAAAACTCAAAAGGACAGACAGTGTCTTCTCAGTTTCACCGCACTCGCAACCAAGTCTGCATCGCACCAAATGGTGGGCGTCACAAACACAGGGAATCTTGCATTTCAGTTGTTCTACCTCAAAACTTTCAATGGTGCCCTGCTCCGGCGAGCAAAGCAAGTCACAGATCTTGTCCCGAGGCGCATTATGCAAAGCATCCGCTCTCTCTGTACGGAAGAGACACAGAAAATCATCACAAGTCCACTTCGTGCGACCGATTTAACAGTACCCAACTTATTTTCTACCGAGCCTGAGACTCCATATGGGTCAGCCAAAAGGCAAGAATCCACTCCCATTGGACCAGAATCATCTTTTGCATGACCATCGGGGCGAGGATCGGACTCTGAGATCTTCACCACACCTGCCATCGCAGGTAATTCATCCTCACTCTAGTCAGGTTCAATTATAAAGACAGCAGAGTACTGTTTGTACTTGGCGCCATTCTTCCTCAAGACACATCTTCCCTCTGCACTCGGCTCTTCTTCCTCACTGTCCATAACCACGTCTATCCATTCACCTCGCTCATGCCGTGCCTTCATCCGCTGTACTGTTTGCAGAACACTCACTGATGGCCTTTCACCAATACCCAATTTTCTATTCCTTAGCCCAACTTACTTTCTGGACTCTCCATGCTCACAAAACGTGAGCTACACTGCATCTAAGAGTAGCATCTGTAAGCATTCCGGTTTCCTGAAAGTGACATCAGCCATTCCTGCTAACCCGCAACCTGCCTGTAGAATTTTCTTTCTCAAAGGCTACGTAGCAAAGACAGGTTTGAAAACTCAATGGAGGATGGTAACAAAGATAACTTCCTGTTGAGGCTTTTTGGCTTCTTCTGTGGTGTTTAAGAGTTGAGTTAAGAGTTTAAGAGTTTAACCTACTGTACATAAAGATCAACACTTTTCTTCAAGTGGGTGAGGCAGTTTAAGGAGTGTTTTTTATTGCTAGAAAGGAACCGTTTGTATATTAAATAAATGTAGGCTATTTTTGGACATAATCAAAAATCAAATCAAATCAAATTTATTTTAAATAGCCCTTCTTACATCAGCTGATATCTCAAAGTGCTGTACAGAATCCCAGCCTAAAACCCCAAACAGCAGGCAATGCAGGTGTAGAAGCATGGTGGCTAGGAAAAACTCCCTATACAGGCCAAAACCTAGGAAGAAACTGAGAGAGGAACCAGGCTACGAGGGGTGGCCAGTCCTCTTCTGGCTGTGCCGGGTGGAGATTATAACAGAACATGGCCAAGATGTTCAAATGTTCATAAATGACCAGCATGGTCAAATAATAATAATCACAGTAGTTGTTGAGGGTGCAACAGGTCAGCACCTCAGGAGTAAATGTCAGTTGGCTTTTCATAGTGGATAATTGAGAGTATCTCTACCTCTCCTGCTATCTCTAGAGAGTTGAAAACAGCAGGTCTGGAACAGGTAGCACGCCCGGTGAACAGGTTAGGGTTCCATAGCCGCAGGCAGAACAGTTGAAACTGGAGCCGCAGCATGGCCAGGTGGACTGGGGACAGCAAGGAGTCATCATGCCAGGTAGTCCTGAGGCATAGTCAACGGCTCAGGTCCTCCGAGAGAGATAAAGAAAGAAAGAGAGAAAGAGAGAATAAGAGAGAGCGTACTTAAATTCACACAGGACACCAGATAAGACAGGAGAAATACTCCAGAGATAACAGACTGACCCTAGCCCCCCGACACATCAACTACTGCAGCATAAATACTGGAGGCTGAGACAGGAGGGGTCAGGAGACACTGTGGCCCCATCCGATGATACCCCCGGACAGGGCCAAACAGGCAGGTTATAACCCGACCCACTTTGCCAAAGAACAGCCCCCACACCACTACAGGGATACTTTCAACCACCAACTTACCATCCTGAGACAAGGCCGAGTATAGCCCACAAAGATCTCCGCCACAGCATAACCCAAAGGGGGGCGCCAACCCAGACAGGAAGACAACATCAATATATCATTAATCTACTTAAACTGTAAATTATTAGGTGTATCACTTTTTTGTGTCATCCTCAATGATTATAAATGCATTATGTCCATGTGTGGTTGTATTGTGTTTTTAAATTGGCAAATAAATCAAATCAAATTAAAATTACAACAAACGTAAGGTAACTATAGAAACCAAAACAACTTGCAGCCTCTAGCTGGCTGTGGTTAGCTGGAAGGTGGCATGCCGAATTTTAGATGACAGAAATTCCATACTATTGTCTTTCAAATTAACTCATGGCTAGATTCGCTCATCTCTCATGTCTCATAGTTCTCTCATGTCACCCCGCCCCTCCATACACTCCACTGGCTCCCTGTCGAAGCTCATATCCAGTACAAGACCATGGTACTTGCCTACGGAGTGTGACCACTGTGAAGTGGCTAGCTAGTTATTGGTGCACGCTAGTAGCGTTTCAACCGATGACGTCACTCGCTCTGAGACTTTGAAGTAGTTGTTACCCTTGCTCTGCAAGTGCAGAGGCTTTTGTGGAGCGATATGTAATGATGCTTCGAGGGTGATTGTTGTCAATCTGTTCAGGAGGTCCCTGGTTTTGATCCCAGGTTGCGGCAAGGAGAGGGATAGAAGCAACAATGTTATCGGAGCAGCAAGGGGAACTGCTCCTCCCTACCTTCAGGCTATGCTCAAACCCAACCCGAGCACTTCGTTCTGCCACCCAATGGTGGAAGCAGCTTTCCCATGATGCTAGGACAGCAGAGTCACTGGCCATCTTTCAAAAACATCTAAAACACTACCTCTTTTAAGAGTATCTTAAATAACACATTTCACATCTCACGTCTTAACGCTCTTCAAAATTGTATTTTTTAATAAATAAAAACGTGACTTTCGAATAAATTATTTATTGAGGAGATGCAAAAGTGACCTGCCATCGGCTTATAGTGGTCCTATGAGTGGGGGCTACTCGCCAGAGATGCAAATCACGTCTTGAACAGCAAACTCCACTCACCCGCTGGCGGTAGGAATTTAGCAAGATGGAGGACATTTTGTACTTTCTGTGTTGTAGAAGATAGTCAATGTATTATAATCACGACCCATCATCATCCACATGAATAGAGGAGGGGACATAACAATTGCAAAAAGATATCACGGTCTCACTTCAGTATTTGACGTTTTGAGAGCTTGGGACAATAAGGTTCTATCTGTAAAAAGGTGATTCAGAGACAATTGGCTTTAAAGTTCCAAACGCTCATTGGTTTAAGTGGTGTCAGCAATTTTGATCTAGTAGTCTTTTGAACTTAACAACATGAATTGGGTTATTTAGAGTACTATAAAAGGTTCAGAGGTTCCATGGAGGGCCGAGTGGCTGCGTGTATTTCACGCCTCCCTTAACATTTCAGCCTGTTTTGGTGGGATGGAGTTTGGCCTTCTGTGGTGACATCAACATGCTGTAAATTGGTTAATAGACCAATAAGAAAGAGAGTTCTAAATCTCTCTGCCAATAACAGCTTATTTTCAGTTTCCCCCTCCACACTCGGACCACACTCGGACCACACCCAGTCTTGCTTGAGAAATTGCCCTTTGCTAAGAAGTTATTTTAGCCAATTTTGATTGAAAACATTCAGAGCAAGGTACTTAATCGTTACCCAGAAATTATTTGATATTGAGATTAAAATGGATACATTGACCTTAAGTAAGGTTTGGGTATTTAAAACTGGGAATGAACCCGAGATCCTCGGAGCCGATGCGTGCGGTTTAAGCCCTTCCTCTATCCACATGCACAACACCCTAGCAAGCCACTAGCGTACACGTTGACCATAGTGGACGGTATTGAAGGCATCTCCCGATATCCTGGGGACCTGGACAAACGTCGAAAAATGAAGTCTATCTGATGTGATCTCGCAGAATAATTGTCTTATACTGGAGAGAATTACAGTATTTTAATAGGAATCTTCGAAAACTTTCCAACATCTAATAGATGCTTTATTTGAAGCAGGAATCTGATTATTCAATTATAAAATCTCCTGCTACAGTATCCTGGTATAGCTGCTTAATGACTTTAATGATAACCTACTTTAGCTTCAAGAGGTCGTGCTACTAACAAAGTCTCGGCTTTAAATTAATTTTCCCTCAAGAACATCACATCTTATAAAAGCTGAATGTCAAACTATTATCTCTGCCGGCCAAAAATACCCAGCCCACCCTCTGTACACAGTTAAACCATTTAACAGAGAGAAGACACAAAGTTGACGATACCATTAGCAACCTTTAATAGCCAATAGAAAGGGAAGGTCAAATAAAAAAGACAAGCTTTCTCCTCAGTATTTGGGAGAATCCCACGTTTGGTTGGATAACTCAGAATCAGAGAGGGGAAGCGGCGGAGCGAGAGTGTCACATCCATTTATAACTTCTGCTGCAGAGGTACGGGATGCGGCCGTGGCTTGCCGACCGGGCTTTCCGACATTGATGGATGCAGGTGAGCATCCCTGACTCTCTCCCTAAATGCTCATCTGTGTCTGTTGCTTGCCCATCTATATGAACCCATAACCACTCCTACAGATTGACGGCAGGAGAGGAGCAGAAGATAAGTGAGCTATAGGCCAGGATTGGAGTGAGGGAGTGAGGAAAGATGAAGACGAGTATGAAAGAAAAAAGAGAGGCAGAAGATGGAGTGAGCGAGGGTAGTGGGAAAAAGGAAGGAGGAATGGAGCTGGACCTGTGCTTTAAACGAGTGCATTCAAATATGATATTTATTTATCCTAGAGGAATTATCTTTTTCCCTGGAACCTGTTTAAATATTAAGTCAGTTTATTTAAGAGGTGATAGAGTGAAGTACTGCAAGGGGGGGCTCAAGCCTTCTAGCTGCCCATGAGGAGGGACTGTGTGTGTGTGTGTGTGTGTGTGTGTGTGTGTGTGTGTGTGTGTGTGTGTGTGTGTGTGTGTGTGTGTGTGTGAGTGAGTGTGTGTGTGTGTGTGTGTGAGTGAGTGAGTGTGTGCATGTGAGAGTGTGTGTGAATGCATGTATGTGCGCATACACGCATGTGTGTGTTTATGTGCGTGAATCTGTGCATGCGTGTGTGTGTGTGTGTTTATGTGCGTGAATCTGTGCATGCGTGTGTGTGTGTGTGTGTGTTTATGTGCGTGAATCTGTGCATGCGTGTGTGTGTGTGTGTGTGTGTGTGTGTGTGTGTGTGTGTGTGAAAGAGAGTGTGTGTGTGTGTGCATGAATGTATGTGTGTGCGTGTGGATACCATTGTGTGTGTCTGTGTGTGGGAGGGAGGGAGGGAGGGAGGGAGGGACGAGGTCCATAGGGGTTAGAGTGTCTGGATATTGAGACCCATTAATCTGTTTGTGTCTGGCTCACAGCTTCCCAGCTTCTCAGGCCTCACAGAAGATTGAGAGACTGAGAAACAGCGTGGAGGCTGTATTTCCTATCCTATTTTTGCGCCGGGCGGGATTATATATACGTTTTTGTATTTAAATTTGATGTATTATTTAAGCAATAAGGCAAGACGGGGTGTGGTATATGGCCAATATACCATGGCTAAACGTGAGGGAGTGAGGAAAGATGAAAGAAAATGGAGAGGCAGAAGATCAAGGTGGCTTGGTGCATGACGTTCTCCAAATCTTGAGATCTGTCTTCAATCATTTGCAAAGCGAGAAACTTTTCAAGAGCTGAGTCTGCACCTCGTTTCTCCGGTCTTCTCACACCCCTGCTACTGCTGCTCTGTGGCATTGATGAGGTGCAAGCCAGTGGAGTAGGTCTACGAGGTGGGCTCAGGATAGAGCTTCCCAGGTCCAGCATGGAGATGGTTTCCCAATCTGCACCGCAGCTCAGTGAGGGAGATGGTCTGCTTCACATGCTGTCTTTCCATGTTTCACTTGCCCAACAAGCCAGGGAATCTGCAGCAACATTTCTGGAGTAGCCTTTTCACCGGCATCTCCACTGCGGCCCTTGTGTTGTTGTCGTTGTTGTTGTTTGCCATGTTGAATCCACACTGAGTTTCGTGTTGAATCGAGAAGAGGAAGAGAATTGTGTCACCCCTTAGGGTGGAGAAATTACAAGATTATGTTACAATGCTGTTATTGGATCAAATGGTTGTTTTATGAAACAGAATAAGGGGTTGTTAGAACTTTCATCTGTGTGTGTTCTACTGAGGATGGGCCTCTGGAAGATTTACGATGTCTTTGGTTGATACCGTATTCCAGAGCATGTGTTAATGTTTCTGTACTGGGGTACCAGGGGGAGAATGCTCCAGTATGGCGTTGGAGGGCCAGACCTTGTCTCTACACAATGAGTATCATATTATTATAAGTATCTTTCATACAAACCTTGTGACACATTCCATTCATCTGTTGTTTGTCATGTAGACTGAAGGACTTTGCTACGAAATGCTGTGGCTCAGACCAGCTTGTTGAGTTCTCAGTGATCACCTCTAGGGGTGATCACTTCCAGCTCCATTACTGAAGTAATTAAATAATAAAGTTAAATTGTTCTGAAGAAATCTAAAAGTCTCTCCTTTTGATTAGAATAATTCCACAAAAATTTGGGCGACGAGGATGGGATGATAAACTTAATATTTCCGATTGTTCCAAGTGAAACTCAGGTTAACCATGCATGAGTAGTTGCATTAGATGCAACCAGGGGAAAGCCACTCTCCACTATTTGGAGCAGATCGGATCCCCACCTGGCTGGGAGCGTCAGCTCAATGGATACATCATTTCCAACAGAATTGGATTAAGGTTGAGACTGGTTTCTTTCAATAATTGAACTTGAAAGTTCACAGAATTAATAGTACTAATTAGACATTAACTGAACATTTAAGGGATGAAAAGATAAGAAAAAAAGAAAAGACAATATAAAAAAGAATCCCCTGTTGAGGGTAAGCTCAGAGCGAGGTCTTCCTTATGAGGACCACAGCTGGGGTGACTAGCAGGACTGAGTTGAGTTGATGAGAGTGTTCTTAAGTGAGGTATTCTTGGAAACGATTGTTAATTAGCCAGTTGCGGGCTACCAAAAGTCCAGATCCGAGGTACTGGCTTGATCACAGTAGGACTAACATATTGGACGAAGAACTAGAGTGCAGGTGACGCCTTGCGAGGCATCTGACTTTGGTGAAGTTAAAATGTTAACGTGTATGTAATTGATCAAATGTTTTGTTAAATCAGGTAAACAGGTATGCCCTGGGTTACTATTGTTAGGTGTAATTGTGCGTGTTTTTGATATTCCTGATACTTAGAAAATGCAAGGTAAGATAGGAATTTTGGGACCGTGTTACAAAGTTAGAGAGGAGACATGGGTACTCTTTAGGTAGTTTTGCACATTAGGATAGATCTAATATAATCCATACCATTGTAATCGCAATAGGCGATATCCCAGTGTGGATACAACACCCGGTTTTGGGACCACTAATTAGGCAATATTTTGATAATGGTATGGGTTTCCCTGTTCATTTAGACAGAGTTTGAAATCCTGTGTGGGTAATCTTTGTAGAAGCGTTCTGTGTGGGCGTGGTAGGTTGACTCTGTGTGGGTAACCATTCAATGATGTTCTGTGTGGACATCTGACCAATTCTGTGTGAGTGGTCTGACCAATCCTGTGTGGATGGTTATTTATTAATGTTCTGTGTGAGCATTTGATCAATCCTATGTGGGTGATCATGAAGGCTCTGTGTGAGCCTGAGATAAATAATAATTAGTAGATAAGTTAATGATATGCAATGGTTTAAAATAGTTAGGTACAGACCTGAGAGGAGAGACCTGAGTCCTGAGCCAGCAACCTGTATGCAGCGTCCAATCGGAGCTATCAACTGCTTTTCTCTCAGGAGTGTGACAGGGGTACACATGGAGTGAGCATGGGGAGAAATCTGTTCCAAACTTCTCTTATGTTACTGGTATACTGGTTGACAAATGGACAAGACATAATGGGTGGTAAAGGTGGTGGCGGCTCAGGTGAAACATTGAAATTGGGACACTATCATGGGCTTTGAACTGTAAAGCTAACTGTAAAGCTATCTTGAAACACTTTGAACTATAAAGCTATCTGAAGAAGACAGTGAAGAAGAAGCCAGAAGAATCAGGGCCTGAGGGAGGGGGGTTTGGTCAACTGTGCCCAAAATGGATTTTGACTTGTCTAAAATTGTTGATTTTGGTGTATCAGGTTGATTGTAAAGGTCTACACACTACATAAAATTATAGCAATTTAAATTAAGAATGCATTAGGATACTTACCTGTAATTATAATCATGATAAGAAAGTAAATACTGGAATTAGAGGATAATTATACTGTATTATGATAAAAATGTACATTCTGCCAATGATGATGTGTGTTAAATTGAGGATTTTTGACTTTGAGTGATAGGACCAATTTAAATCACTGAGCAATGTCATTGTAAATTTGGGTTGAATAATTAATTGGGTTTTGATTAGGATTTGGAAACTGAATGATTTTTAAAACTGATGGATTGATTGGTGAATGGGGAGAGTGAAACTGATCCTAATCTATTTGACTTATTTGTCACGCCCTGACCTTAGAGATCCTTTTTATGTCTCTATTTTGGTTTGGTCAGGGCGGGAGTTGGGGTGGGCATTCTATGTTTTGTGTTCTATGTTTTCTATTTCTGTGTGTTTGGCCGGGGGTGGTTCTCAATCAGAGGCAGCTGTATATCATTGTCTCTGATTGAGAACCATACTTAGGTAGCCTTTTCCCACCTGTGTTTTGTGGGTAGTTGTTTTCTGTTTAGTTCGGTTACCTTACAGAACTGTTTGTTTGTCTCGTTGTTATTTTTGTTCGTAGTGTTCTGAGTTAAATAAAAATCATGAACACGTACCACGCTTCGCTTTGGTCCACTCCTCATTCTTCATCAGACGAGCGTTACATTATTTCCATTACCAAATTACGTTTTTGATGATAGTGATAATACTCAGGAACTATAGCAGGTATGGTGTTAATGGCACATAGAGACTATAGGAGTTATAAGTAGTGGAATCATGATGCTTGTCTTGTGTCATGTTCATTAGGCACCAACGGAATACATTTTACTGAAACCAGGAGTCACTACCTGGATTTGTCCTACAAGATATGCTCATTTTAGTTTCTGGGATGGAAATAGCTATTTCCACCATGCTGATCCATTGGAGTGTGCTAGATAACTTAAGCTTATCTTATTGAACTCCATTGTTGCATGCACTGCATTACGCATAAAATATTTGCTTTTAACAGTCTATGAAGATATAACCTTGAATCATATAAACTGTATGCATCTTTAGTTTTTCTTCTGGGTTCGTGCAGGTGACTGTGTATCTTGACCTCCCCAGAGGAGGTTTTGGTAGAATGGTTAGAACTATGTGTTGGAGGTTGAAATGGGAGACAGTGTGTCTTTATCAGTTGAGTTTCGGTCAGTTTACCGTTCCTTGTCGATATCATGTCTTACACTGAGTGCACAAAACCTTATGTACATGACATAGAGTGACCAGGTGAATCCAGGTGAAATATTTGATCCCTTTTTGATGTCACCTGTTAAATCCACTTCAATCAGTGTAGATGAAGGGGAGGAGACAGGTTAAATAAGGATGTTTAAGCCTTGAGACAACTGAGACATGGATTTGTGTGTGATTCAGAGGGTGAATGGACAAGGAAAGATTTAAGTGCCTTTGAACAGGGTATTGTAGTAGATGCCAGGCGTACCGGTTGTGTCAAGAACTGCAACGCTGCTGGCTTTTTCATACTCAACAGTTTCCTGTGTGTATCAAGAATGGCCCACCACCCAAAGGACATCCAGTCAACTTGACACAGCTGTGGGTAGCCTTGGAGTCAACAGGGACCAGCATCCCTGTGGAGCGCTTTCCACACCTTGACTACAGGCCCTGACGATTTGAGGCTGTTCAGAGGGCAACAGGGGGTGCAACTCACTATTGGGAAGGTGTTCTTAATGTTTTGTCCACTCTGTGTAGATAAGACAGGTAAACAGGAGATGTATTGTGTACATGTACAGAAGGTGTACATTTCTATACACTACTGAACATGCATGTGTCATTATATCAAGGCTCTATCAACTCTTGTTTTCTATGAGTATGGAGTTGATCAAATCAATATCTGTTTTTACACATTTTTCACCCATTTCCCCTCAATGTTTCTTCCAATGGGTTGTCAGTGTTTAGTGGATCGTCACCTTGGGACATTTTGTTATTCCCAGCAGGGTCAAATGCTATTTCTAGGGGGTTTAAGGTTAAGGTTAGAATTTGTGTTAGAATTAGGTTTAGGGTTAGGAGTGTGTGTGTACGTGTGCGTGTCTGTGTGTGTGTGTGTGTGTGTACGCGTGTGTGTGCGTGGAGACAGCGGTTGCCACAGAAAAGACCGCTGAGGAGAGATTATTAAACAAGAAAGAGAAAGAGCATGATAAAGACAAAACGAGAGAGACATGATTTCCTGGGAAGCAGAGGCAAGGACAGATATGAGAGCGAGAGAGACAGAGAGAGAGAGCGAGAGAGAGACGAGAGAGAGAGAGAGAGAGAGAGAGACGAGAGAGAGAGACGAGAGAGAGAGACGAGAGAGAGAGAAATAACAGAGTCCAAATGAATGGAACGGAAAGAAAGAAAAGACAGAAAGTGTATTATTGAAAAAGTAAATGACAGAACAGAGAGCGGGGGATTACAGGAGATAGCAATGACAGCAAAGCGGATGAGAACTATCAGAGAAGGGCAGTGAGATTATGAGGGGAAAGTTAAACTGACTTCAGATAGACCTTTTCTTCCCCTCTGCTCTGTGATGATGCAGGATCTGAATTTCACATTTTAGTCAACACTTTTATCCACAGACTCTTACAGGAACAGTTAGGGTAAAGTGCCTTGTTCAAGGGCACATCGGCATATTTTTCATCTAGTCAGCCCGGGGATTCGAACCAGCAACCTTTCAGTTACTGGCCCAATGCTCTTAACCACTAGGCAATGGCGGGAAAAGTAGCCAATTGTCATACTTGAGTAAAAGTAAAGATAAGTTAATAGAAAATTACTCACGTAAAAGTGAAAGTCACCCTGTAAAATACTTGTTGAGTAAAAGTCTAAAAGTATTTGGTATTAACTATATTAAAAGTACATGTAATTGCTAAAATATACTTAAGTATTTCAAGTAAAAGTATAATAATTTATAATTCCTTATATTAAGCAAACCAGACAGCATTTTCTTTTTTTTTTATGGATAGGCAGGGGCCCACAGACATAATTTCAAAGAAGCATGTATTTAGTGAGTATTCAGAGGCAGTAGGGATGACCAGAGATGTTCTCTTGATAAGTGTGTGAATTAGACAATTGTCCTGTCTTTCTAAGCATTCAAAATGTAACGAGTACTTTTGGGTGTCAGGGAAAATGTATGGAGTCAAAAAGTACATTATTTTCTTTAGGAATGTACGGAAAAGTAAAAGTTGACAAAAATATAACTAGTCAAGTAAAGTACAGTATAACCCTGTTGCAGGAGAACTTTCCTGCAATGCAGAAAATGTCAAATGTTTTTGTATGTGAGGTTTAAAAAGGCTTCTGAAGTTTGTAATTCACACTTTGAAATTTCAGACTTGGTTTTTCCTTACAAAAAAAATGTGTTAACCCTTATAAAAATGTCCAATAATTATAATTGGCATGATAATTCACATTTCCTGTTGCTGCATAATTATTTTCCTGCTGTAGCAAATTGGCTCAAATTCAGCTTCTAAATCTGTATGTAGCCTTTAGGCTAAAGACATGCCTATAGCCCAAGCAGATTCACTGGCTGATAAAACTTTAGATTTTCACGGAAGAAGGTAAGGTTTCCAGAGCCCTACAAACGATCTACCATAAGAGTTGCCCATCTGAAATTTGAACCGGCAAATCTCTGGCAACATAACTAGCATAATAATCATTGTCCTGTACTCTATTGGCCGATGCAGTATTTGGGTTATTCATGAGTGCCAATAACTCCCAATGTGTCTGACCACTGACCCTTTTGAATATTGACGATTATAAAATGATAGGGTTGGTATGCAATCGCTTCCTTAGCAACCACACAAGTAAAGATGGGGTGCAACTAGGGGAGAATATAAACATATGAGTCAACAGAACACCTCAACACATCCAACGGCACCAAACGGCAGCACTTACTCTCTGCGAAGCAACCTCGCCGACTTTCTTATTCGGCGCTTGTTTAGCTGGGGAATAAAAGGTGCGTATTAGTGCACAACGAGGAGAAAACAGCGGGTGAGATCGAGACGTGACAGTTTTAGCCTCGAGACTGTGCAAAAAGCCAGCTGCGGAGGCATGTGACTCATGGTGATGTGGCTCCTGAATCACATACGTGACCCACAGAGACCATGGCACAAGGGCGTCCTTGGCACCCCGCTGCTATTGAGGACTCACTGTATTATGTGTACGGCCCGTAGAGTAAGTCAGGTGGAAATATATCTGTAGCTATATACAGTTGAAGACGGAAGTTTACATACACCTTAGCCAAATACATTTAATCAGTTTTTCACAATTCCTGACATTTAATCCTAGTTAAAATTAGTTAGGATCACCACTTTATTTTAAGAATGTGAAATGTCAGAATAATAAGAGAGAGAATTATTTATTTCAGCTTTTATTTCTTTCATCACATTCCCCGTGGGTCAGAAGTTTACATACACTCAATTAGTATTTGGTAGCATTGCCTTTAAATTGTTTAACTTGGGTCAAAGGTTTCGGGTAGCCTTCCACAAGCTTCCCACAATAAGATGGTTGATTTTTGTCCCATTCCTCCTGACAGAGCTGGTGTAACTGAGTCAGGTTTGTAGGTCTCCTTGCTCGCGATTTTGCCAGAACTTTGGAAGTATGCTTGGGGTCATTGTCCAAATTTGGCCAAAACTATAGTTTGTTAACAAGAAATTTGTATAGTGGTTGAAAAACAAGTTTTAATGACTCCAACCTAAGTGTATGTAAACTTCCGACTTCAACTGTGGGTATATATTTACTTATATATTTGCAACACATGAAGGAGAAATATTAAATAATAAGGGTAATGAGATATACAGTGCATTCAGGAAGTATTCAGACAGACCCCTTGACTTTTTTCACATTTTGTTACATTACAGCCTTATTATAAAATTGATTAAATTATATTTTTTCCTCATCATTCTACACACAATACCCCATAATGATTAAGCAAAAACAGGTTTTTAGAAATGTTAGCAAAGTTGGAAAAAAATAAGAAACTAAACTAAATATCTTATTTATATAAGTATTCAGACCCTTTGCTATGAGACTCGAAATTGAGCTGATATGCATCCTGTTTCCATTGATCATCCTTGAGATGTTTCTGAAACTTGATTGGAGTCCACCTTTGGTAAATTCAATTGATTGGACATGATTTGGAAAGGCACACACCTGTCTATATAAGGTCCCACAGTTGACAGTGCATGTCAGAGCAAAAACCAAACCATGAGGTCGAGGGAATTGTCCGTAGAGCTCGAGGCACAGATCTGGGGAAGGGTACCAAAAGGTTCTGCAGCATTGAAGGTCCCCAGGAACACAGTGGCCTCCATCATTCTTAAATGGAAGAAGTGTGGAATCACCAAGACACTTCCTAGAGCTGCCCATTATACGGTGGGGATGTTTTTTAGAGGCAGGGACTGGAAGACTAGTCAGGATCGAGGGAAAAATTAACATAGCAAAGCGCAGAGACATCCTTGATGAAAACCTGCTACAGAGCTCTTAGGACCTCAGACTGGGGCGAAGGTTCACTTTCCAACTGGACAACGACCCTAAGCACACAGCCAAGAAAATGCAGGATTGGCATCGGGACAAGTCTCTGACTGTCCTTGAGTGGCCCATTCAGAGCCCGGACTTGAACCCGATCCAAAATCTCTGGAGTCACCTGAAAATAGCTGTGCAGCGACGCGCCCCATACAACCTGACAGAGCTTAAAAGGATCTGCAGAGAATAATGTTTTTTTAATTTGTCATTATGGGGTATTGTGTGTAGGTTGATAAGGAAAACATCGTTTTTTATCCATTTTAAAATAAGGTTGTAACATAACAAAATGTGGAAAAAGTCAAGGGGTCTGAATACTTTCCGAATGCACTGTATGTAGATATATAAACAGTGTAGAAATATACTATACTTTATATGTTGGAATATAAACATTATATAGGTTAGGGTTACATAATAGAAGCAGTGTTCCTCATGTAGCCTCAATCTAGCCAATCACTGAGCACATTGGTGTCAGCGTTTGACAGCAGCTTGAGTGGCACCACTCTCTCACTTTCTTTCTTTCTTTCACTCACTCAGTCTCTCTATCTAGTTCTGTATCTCTCTGGCTCTGTGTGTGTCTCTGTCTCGTGTGAACCGTATAATGAAATTCATTACTAGTACAGATAGGGAGTAACACCCTTTAAGAGATCGGTGTAGAAAATCAATCACGGGCAGTTGGAGTCTGGAACCTTCCCTGTTGTGCTCTCTCTCTCTTTTCTCTCTCTCGGATGTGGCCCGGCCAGCCACTGTTTTTGTTATTGTCAGAATGGGCGATTTCGTCAGGTGGGGTGATACAATCCATTGGACGACCTTGGTTGCATCTAACGTGTTTCAGTGGTGCTATCTATACCGAGGTTCACAACAACAAAAAACACCAACAGAAATAGCAAGTGTTTGGGCATCTTTTTGATTTAAGGGAGCGAGGAGGAGTTTTCAGGTTGTGTATCGACACCTAAATTGATTTCTGATGTTGAAAAATAAATGTTGATACAAGGTCAGTGGTCTGGGTCTGGCTCCATGAAACTAAAGAGAGGGATGGAACCCAAACATTCTGTCTTTTAATTCCAGAGGGACTGTTGAACAGGGTGCACCTATAATGTGCTATCACCAACAGACATCAAACGTAAATGTGCACATATATATAGTGTATAAAAGGCAACTTTGACAAAATAAAGTTAAAGAAAATGACTTGTAGCATTTCTTGTGTTCACTAGCCAGAACCAATATAGTATGGGAACCATATATATTAATGGAACCATACTATACGGGGTCAAATTGACATATTTTACTCTTTGAAGTGGGGATAAAATCTTAGCTTCACTCCTAGAACATTGTAGCCCTAAATATACAGCACTCTATAAAAAATGAATTCTCGTAAGCTGCTCTGAGTAAGGTTAAATCAATAGAATACAGATCATCCAAACAGATGGACATAGTCGGCGGGCCCATTCTTGCAGTTCTGTCTGACACAATCTCAATGTTTCCCTTACTGGGACTCCAGCACTGAATTACTTGAAGGAGCAACGGTTGGGTGGTGCCTGAGTTTGAAATAGAAAGAAGTTGGTGAGAACAGAGTGAGCGTTAATACCTAACCAGGTCTCCCTATACAACATGGTGTCAAACCTTCTAGAATTACAGTTAAACATTTCCCTCAGAGCATCACCACTCGCCCCTTCCGGATCACACCTAGACCACTCTGTTCAATACCTTTCTCTGAAATGCATAGAGGGTTGACGTGCAGTGCAACGGTATGCAATTTGCAGTAATGCATACATGAATAAGTATTGACCATTCCTAAGGCCCTAAGAAAAACCAATACATTGACCAGCCTCAGAAACTCTTAGGCTGATTTTCTCCTTGCCTTCAGCCTCAGAAACTCTTAGGCTGATTCTCTCCTTGCCTTCAGCCTCAGAAACTTTTAGGATGATTCTCTCCTTGCCTTCAGCCTCAGTGTTGGTAAATCCAGGATATGTTTCAGAGCTATAAGACCATGGACCTAGAAGAGTTTGTTTTGAGTGATCTCTGCAGTTTCACACCAATGGAAGGAACCCTTTAGGGACACTACTGTATAGAAATCATTATCTTCTTTTAAAGGTAATTTAAAAAAAAGTCTCTCTCTCTCTCTCTCTCTCTCTCTCTCTCTCTCTCTCTCTCTCTCTAATAGATAATAGCTTGTCAGAGACTGACCCTGCTTTTTAGTAATCTTAAATACTTGAATCAGAATCCCAGTCCTATAAAAGTCTAAAGACAAAATAAATTACTTGAAGGGTTCCTCCCTCTGCCTCCTGGGCCCGTCAAAGGACGTTTTCTGGGTCGTAGACGTCATTTGTCAGACTCTTCAATCAAATCCCCAGAGTGATTTTTTTTGTTCAAACTTGAAATGAAGGTTCCTATTCCCTTAACCCAAGAGTTTGTGGATAAGAGTCCCAGACAAATGATTACAAGAACTCCTCGCTCTTTCAGTTTAGTGCCATTTTGTCTAGGAGGCAGAGAGAGGAAACATGACAGGGCATTAGCCCTCTGTTTTCATTTATAACAAGGTAACTGCATTCTAAACAATGCTGAATGTGTAATGGGGCGGCAGGTAGGCTGTCGATGTGCCATTGATTGATCCCGTTTAAGTTTTATAATGTTTAATCAGGGATAACTTCACCATTGTCTAGCAATATTGCATGTGTGGGTCATGAAAATGGCACTGAAGATTTGGAAGTCTCGACAAACTGGCACGCATAAGGACATCTGCAGGGACAGAGTGTAACAACATGCAAAGGCCTCTGGGTAGGGAGAAGCTAGCAGTACATGGGTACACACTTCCTTGCGGCAAACAGCATGACCATGGATGTCTGTTCTCAGCACGACTGTGTACGTCTGTGTGGCAATCACTTAGCTAAACACAGCACGGTGTCCTTGTGTCTCAAATAGGCTTAATCAGTATAACCAGGGCTAGGGTATTGTGGACAAAGGGGAAAAGAGAAAATTACCATTTAACTAGCTATAAATTAATATAAAAAGAATAACACTTCTCTCCCTTAGTCTCTTTATCAAAACTATGGCATTGAACTGAAGAGCGAGGAGTTCTTGTGATCAATGGTCAACTCTTATCCACAAATGTGAATCTGTTCCAACATGCTCTTAAGGTCCCCTATAACATAGCTCCACTGCGCTGTCCCTCTGGTGGGTTTACAATTAGCAGGATGACGAGTCAAGACGAACAGACACACTGTTGCACACGCCGTCCTTATCATCTGGTTTATTTACATTTCATCCTTGCGGTTGCGGATGTAAAATGCCATCCTTCAGCAGAATCGTTAGTTTATGTGCTGCCTGGACGCCGGGAGCCTTCCTAGGATTTACACTTCATATTGGCGTGGCCATTTTTTCCCATCCCATCATATTTCTCTCACCCCTTCCCCCCGAAACGTGGATCCCGTGTTTGTCTAAATACCGAAGTGGTATTTGTGAAGATCCAAACATTACCTCGGTCGGCAGCCATTTTGTATTTGTTCATCAGTGTTTTGTCATTGTTTGGCCATCACTCTGTCTTTTTCATCTCGTAATGGCCTTTGTCATCATGTAGGTCTATGATAAAAGAGGTGTGTGTGTGTATGCGTGTGTACGTGTGTGAGTGCGTTAATGTGTGTGTGTGTGTGTGTGTGTGTAATCTCACCGCTTTAGTCTGAATTTGCATGAATGTCACAGTGTAATGTAGATGCATGTCAATTCCCCCATGTCAAACTCATAAACTGGGATTTTTTCAAAGAGAGGCAGAGGATCGTAATATATTCCAATACAGCATAATCACAATGAGCCTCCAGTAGTAATATCCCCTCAGATGTACTGAAGGCATAACAATGGTTCAAATCTACACTCTACCTGGTGTCAGGGGGAAAGAGAGAAAGAAAACATCTGCCAATTCTGATATCAGCCCGTGATTTATATTTGAGCCGTTATTAAACCTCAATCTCCCCTGGAAAATATATCCATTTTGATTTTCCCTTAGCTTACTACACTCACACGGACAATCCAAGTACATTGACTCCCAGGCAAACACAGTGTATCCCATACTACATCTGTTGAGCTGTGAATTTACTCAAAGCTTCACATGAGTGATGAAGCTTAGACTCCTGTATAATATTCTACCCTGTACCAGCGTGGTAACACCACAACCTGCAGCAGTAGCTAGGTAGGTAGATAGCTAGGCAGGTAGGTAGCTAGGTAGGTAGGTAGCTAGGCATGTAGGTAGGTAGCTAGGCAGGTAGGAAGCTAGGCAGGTAGGTAACTAGGCAGGTAGGTAACTAGGCAGGTAGGTAGCTAGGCAGGTAGGTAGCTAGGCAGGTAGGTAGCTAGGCATGTAGGTAGGTAGCTAGGCAGGTAGATAGCTAGGCATGTATGTAGGTAGATAGGCAGGTAGGTAGCTAGGCAGGTAGGAAGCTAGGCAGGTAGGTAACTAGGCAGGTAGGTAGCTAGGCAGGTAGGTAGCTAGGCATGTAGGTAGGTAGCTAGGCAGGTAGGTAGCTAGGTAGGTAGGTAGCTAGGCAGGTAGGTAGCTAGGTAGGTAGGTAGCTAGGCAGGTATGTAGGTAGGTAGCTAGGCAGGTAGGCATGTAGGTAGGTAGCTAGGCAGGTAGGTAGCTAGGTAGGTAGGTAGCTAGGCAGGTAGGTAGCTAGGTAGGTAGGTAGCTAGGCAGGTAGGTAGGTAGTTAGGCATGTAGGTAGGTAGCTAGGCAGGTAGGTAGGTAGCTAGGCAGGTAGGAAGCTAGGCAGGTAGGTAACTAGGCAGGTAGGTGGCCTGAGCAAAATCAAGGCTGAAGTTGAAAAACAGAAAGAGGAAATTCTCTCCCTATCAAGTGTGTTTCAACGCAATGCAGTCTTTTGTTGTAATATGACGTGGTGTTTCGTGAATCGTTCAGTCTATGCAACAGTAAATGTTGGGATAATGCAATCCCTTGTTTCAAGGAGCGGATTAGGACTTTCTCAGAGTCACAAGAAATTGGTGTCAGTGACTCTGATGAGGTCCTAATATGGAAACCGTGCACAAGGCTGTGTGGATTTTGTTGAGGAGAATAATGTGAAGAAATAGCCTACTAGTTTATCAACATTTTAAGCTTAACGTTCTGATCTGTTGCGTAAGCCTCATTGCCTAGTGGTTGTATTAATCTGGGATCTATCACATCCCACAACTGTCCCAGACTATGTTTGGAATATTTATTTCTCCCACAGAATAAAATAGGTCAACTTTTGTACTATGGAGGATAGTAGATTGACATAGGCTAGTGCTTTTGCTGTTCGTTAGGCCTACTCATCTTGTTGGCTGATGAAAAGTAAATGTGGACAGTTCTTCCAATATCTCCAATATGGAATTGAATAAGGACGCGCGCAGTTGCATCCCTGATGTGTCTGTCTTCATGTGTAGCCTGTGAGAAAGACCCGATCACAGTGACGGAGAGCATTGTGAGTGAGAGGAGACGTGCTTAGGAGTGGGAAGCATTTAGGGAGAAGGACTGCAAAAGCCATGGATTTATTTTAGGGTGCATTATGGCCACACAAAGTGTTATCAAGTGCTTCTCAAATTGTGAATGAGAGACTGATGAAGTGGGTACAGCCTGCTCAAAAAAACAAAGCAGAGTTCATTCCTTTCAAGCAACTTTTTTTCAAATCATCATTAGAGTTGCATCATGCAGCCTTACAATGTATTAAACATCAAAACATATAGCCTAATGTTTGTAGAACAACTAAAGTTACATGAATAACTCTGATTTACGCATAAACAGTGGTTCTTCCTGTAAAAGTTGCGTCATACTGCAGCACACCTTGCGGGCTGCCGCAGAATTCTATGGTACATTATTTATTGTCAGCCATTGTTACCATTAATGCTAGTTAGTGCTAGTTTGACCACCAGAGGGCATCTTTGAGAAGCATTTAATAGCCTTCAATATTGTCTGTACTAGAGAATTTAAAACCTTTTTTTTGTATATGGGATTGATTTTAAGAAATGTTGCTTAATTAATTTGATTAATATTATGGTGTTTCGATTTCAAGAAAAACAGTCAGGGTTTCCATTAGGATGGAACGGAAAATATGGAGCTGTACAACGTGACTGTCAGTAGTAGGCTACAGTACTAAGAGCATAACATTTCCACACCCTAATTGTAGTCTAACTAATACCCAAACGGAGATTCAGGGAAAATAAAAATCTCATTGATTTATCAAGACCAGTCCCCATGCTTGTCTCAGAGCAGCGCAAAATGGTGCTAAAATAGTTGACCACACGCGGGTAGGCTATTGCTTCAAATCATATTGCTTCTAACTTCAATATGCTTTTTAAATTAATATGACCTACACCACATTTAACAGCACATTCCTCAACACTAGTGTAACTCATGTCACCTACAGTAGGTCTACAGTATATCTGAAAATATGTTTTTCAATGAGTGACTCCCGCCAATAATTACATTTAGAGGATTGGAGGATTCTAAATTCAAATGTGAAGGGCATTTTTCATTAGGATCTGTGAGAATATCTAAGGGGCTTTTATACAATTCTAAATTTAATTAATAATAATATCTGTAACGGCGGTCCTCCTTCTCTTCGGTCGAAAAGGAGGAGTATTGATCGAACCAAGGCGCAGTGGAGTTTGAACACATATTTATTAACGAAAAAACACGAACTTGAATAAACTAACAAAACAACAAACGGTGTAGACAGACCTAGACGACGAACTTACATGAAACAAGAAGAACGCACGAATACAGAAAACAGGCTACACAAAAACAACGATGAACAAAACAAACCGAAAACAGTCCCGTGTGGTGCAACGACATACACAAAACACGGAAGACAATCACCCACAACGAACACTGTGACAACGCCTACCTAAATATGACTCTTAATTAGAGGAACGCCAAACACCTGCCTCTAATTAAGAGCCATACCAGGCAACCCAAAACCAACACAGAAACAGAAAACATAGAATGCCCACCCAACCTCACGTCCTGACCAACTAACACACATAACAACTAACATAAATAGGTCAGGAACGTGACATTACCCCCCCCATAAGGTGCGAACTCCGGGCGCACCAGCACAAAGTCTAGGGGAGGGTCTGGGTGGGCATCTAACCACGGTGGTGGCTCAGGCTCCGGGCGAGGTCCCCACCCCACCATAATCCATCCTAGCTTCCATCTCCCTCTAAGAATGTCCACCCTCCTTTTACCCCCACAAAATCTTCTTAGTATCATCACTGATAGGGACAGCACCGGGACAGAGAGATAGATCAAGACAGAGGGATAGATAAGAATATAGAGGTAGATCAAGATAGAGAGGGAGATAATGATAGAGAGACAGCTCTGGACTGATGGGCAGTTCTGGGTATCTAGCCGTTTCAGGCTGAAGGGCAGCTCATGGCTGACTGACGAATCTGGACGCTCATGGCAGGCTGACGGCTCTCGACGCTCATGGCTGGCTGACGGCTCTCGACGCTCATGGCTGGCTGACGGCTCTCGACGCTCATGGCTGGCTGACGGCTCTCGACGCTCATGGCTGGCTGACGGCTCTCGACGCTCATGGCTGGCTGACGGCTCTCGACGCTCATGGCTGGCTGACGGCTCTCGACGCTCATGGCTGGCTGACGGCTCTCGACGCTCATGGCTGGCTGACGGCTCTCGACGCTCATGGCTGGCTGACGGCTCTCGACGCTCATGGCAGGCTGACGGCTCTCGACGCTCATGGCAGGCTGACGGCTCTCGACGCTCATGGCTCGCTGGCGGCTCTGGCAGATCCTGTCTGGTTGGCGGCTCTGGCAGATCCTGTCTGGTTGGCGGCTCTGGCAGATCCTGTCTGGTTGGCGGCTCTGGCAGATCCTGTCTGGCGGGCGGCTCTAGCGGCTCCTGTCTGGCGGGCGGCTCTAGCGGCTCCTGTCTGGCGGACGGCTCTGTAGGCTCATGGCAGACGGGCGGCTTTGCAGGCTCATGGCAGACGGGCGGCTTTGCAGGCTCATGGCAGACGGATGGCTCAGACGGCGCTGAGGAGACGGATGGCTCAGATGGCGCTGAGGAGACGGATGGCTCAGATGGCGCTGGGGAGACGGATGGCTCAGATGGCGCTGGGGAGACGGATGGCTCTGGCCAGATAAGGCGCACTGTAGACCTGGTGCGTGGTGCCGGAACTGGAGGCACCGGGCTAAGGATAAGCACCTTCCTACTAGTGCGGGGAGCAGGGACAGGGCACACTGTACTCTCAAAGCCCACTCTATACCTGGTGCGAGGTACCGGCACTGGTGACACCGGGCTGAGGACAAGCACATCAGGATTAGTAGGGGGAGAAGATACAGTGTGTACAGGGCTCTGGAGACGCACAGGAGGCTTAGTGCGTGGTGCCGGAACTGGAGGCACCGGGCTAGATACACGCACTACAGGGAGAGTGCGTGGAGGAGGAACAGGGCTCAGGAGACGCACTGGTAGCCTAGTGCGTAGTGTAGGCACTGTAGGTACTAGGCTGGGGCGGAGAGGTGGCGCAGGAAATACCGGACCGTGGAGGCGTACTGGCACTCTTGAGCATTGAGCCTGCCCAACCTTACCTGGTTGAATGCTCCCGGTCACCCGACCAGTGCGGGGAGGTGGAATAACCCGCACAGGCCTATGTAGGCGAACCGGGGAAACCATGCGTAAGGCAGGTGCCATGTATGCCGGCCCGAGGAGACGCACTGGAGACCAGACGCGTTGAGCCGGCCTCATGACACCTGGCTCAATACCCAATCTAGCCCTACCAGTGCGGGGAGGTGGAATAACCCGCACTGGCCTATGCACTCGTACAGGAGACACCGTGCGCTCTACTGCGTAACACGGCGCCTGCCCATACTCCCGCTCTCCACGGTAAGCCTGGGAAGTGGGCGCAGGTCTCCTACCTGCCCTTGGCCCACTACCTCTTAGCCCCCCCCAAGAAATTTTTGGGTGTTACTCACGGGCTTTTTGGGCTTCCGTGCCAGACGCGTTCCCTCATAACTCCGGTTCCTCTCTCCGGTAGCCTCTGCTCTCCTCAGTGCCTCCAGCTGTTCCCATGGGAGGCGATCCCTACCAGCCAGGATCTCCTCCCATGTGTAGCAACCTTTTCCGTCCAATATATCGTCCCAAGTCCATTCCTCCTTCTTTTCCTGTCCCTTACTCCGTTTACTCCGCTGCTTGGCTCTGGTATGGTGGGTGATTCTGTAACGGCGGTCCTCCTTCTCTTCGGTCGAAAAGGAGGAGTATTGATCGAACCAAGGCGCAGTGGAGTTTGAACACATATTTATTAACGAAAAAACACGAACTTGAATAAACTAACAAAACAACAAACGGTGTAGACAGACCTAGACGACGAACTTACATGAAACAAGAAGAACGCACGAATACAGAAAACAGGCTACACAAAAACAACGATGAACAAAACAAACCGAAAACAGTCCCGTGTGGTGCAACGACATACACAAAACACGGAAGACAATCACCCACAACGAACACTGACAACGCCTACCTAAATATGACTCTTAATTAGAGGAACGCCAAACACCTGCCTCTAATTAAGAGCCATACCAGGCAACCCAAAACCAACACAGAAACAGAAAACATAGAATGCCCACCCAACCTCACGTCCTGACCAACTAACACACATAACAACTAACATAAATAGGTCAGGAACGTGACAATATCAATCGCTTCGTTTAAAAAATAACGATATTTTGGAGATTATTTTGTTTTCAAATAACCTGAAGTGAGTGATTGTAATCTGAATAAATGCGAACCCGCCAGGTATGTTGACTCGGTCTGTCGGAGGTGGAGTTCCAGAGCTCACAGGTGTGCCTGGTATGGATTGTGACTCCATCTCGTTCCTCGTCCTCTTCAATGCATCATTATCCGCCTGACTCTCCGCCAATGCCGCCTGACTCTCTGCCAATGACGAGTGACTCTCTGCCAAAACCGAATAGCTCTGGACCAAAGCATCAGCTGTTGCCCGTATCTCTGCCCTCAGATAATGTTTCTCTTTCTGCTGGTCTGCCTTCAATGACTCGATCTCGGTATTGAAAGTTTGTATCTGATCCATGTGCACCTTCATCAGATGAGCAGAATGGTACCGCACTGAGACCCCATCCATTACAGTGGCCTATGATAGAAACGGTAGATCAATTAAGAAGTAAAAGTGACTCCAACACACAAATGCTGTGTACACATTTTAAGAATCTAGCAAAACTTACTGCTTTCTTGGCAACCATGCATTTTCTCAGAGTGGCCCGTTGTCCAGCCCTTTGTCCACTGATCTCCACGGATGGTTGTCGGCATGGTTGCATGCTCTGCAAAAACTCATTCACGTTTTTAGTACACAATTATTTTTATTTTTTATTTTTTATTGAACCTTTATTTAATTGTCAATTTTATTACACAGTATGCCTACACATTGATAGGCTACATACATTTTTTTTAAGAAAATGCACTGAAACCAAAATACCTGTTGGTGATCCTCCAGCTCTGGCTCATTTTCAAGTCCTCTGGTGGTTATGGTCCTAACCCTGGAACGGGTAGCACCATAGAAAGAAGCTGGCTTGATGAAAACAATGTACATTTCGTCTGATCTCTTTGGTCGTAATGTCATTTGTTTTAGATAAACAGCTCGTTTTTGAATGGTAACTGTGATAAGGGTGGAGTTTGGGGAGCGGTGAGGAGTTCTGGAAAGGTGTGACTCAGTTTACAATAGGCCATTAGTACACAGCAGATTGTCGATTGTCCTCACTTTCATTATGCTGTAGCAACATATGGTAGCACCATGACCAGGATCTCTATTCATTTAAGTGAGCAGATTAGGGCTTTCAGGAGGAATGGAAAATCTAGTAGTCAATAAAGTTTTTTTTATCAATTAGTATACTTGAGTTTAACCACAATATTTATTGTATTATTTGTTCTGTCTTGTCTGGTGGAATAAACTGAAATTGCAACCAACTTTCCATGGCTTGATTAAAACATGAAGATATTTTGGAGATGATTTTGTTTTCAAATAACCGAAAGTGGGCGAGAAAAAGGCCATTCTTGAACATGGGGTGAGACATTCTTACTCATTTGTAAATAAAGAAGAGTTTGTTATTTAGAATGATTTATTTCTGTTTTTAGAGGGAGAGACACCAAAAGCCCACCGTCGCCTCATGGGTCTCCCGGTCGCGGCCATGGCCGGCACGGCTATCAACCCAGCATCTGTAGCAACGCAGTTTGCACTGCAATGCAGTGTCTTAGACCGCTGCGCCACTCGGGAGGCCCCATCCACAACGTTTGTAATGCTGATCAGTTGCCTCACACAAAGTATCAAAATACAGAGAGGTGTTGGCAAGTCTCTCGTCCTGCTAATAGCCCATAATGGACTATAATAATACATGGTGTCCAGGTCAGGATAACCAAACCATTTCTTTATTAAAGACGATCAGAAAGAATGTTGGTACATATTTATTTTGATCCAAAGCCATGAATGAGTGAGTCACTCAGCTTTATGTAGGTGCCGAGGCTATATGACTGCGCCATCAACTTGATTATTTAGCAGACATCACTTGCTTATATTCAGTCAACACATACACTACTGTTCAAAAGTTTGGGCTCACTTAGAAATGTCCTTGTTTTTGAAAGAAAAGCACATTTTGTCATTTAAATAACATCAAATTGATCAGAAATACAGTGTAGACATTGTTAATGTTGCAATTGACTATTGTAGCTGGAAATGGCTGATTTTTAATGGAATATCTACATAGGCGTACAGAGGCCCATTATCAGCAACCATCACTCCTGTGTTATAATGGCACGTTGTGTTAGCTAATCCAAGTTCAAAATTTTAAAAGGCTAATTGATCATTAGAAAAACCTTTTGCAATTATGTTAGCACAGCTGAAAACTGTTGTTCCGATTTAAAGAAGCAATTAAACTGGCCTTCAGACTAGTTGTGTCACGATCGTGTACTGGAGAGAATGAGGACCAAGGCGCAGCTGGATATGAATACATCTTCTCTTTTTTTATTTAAAAGACGAAGATGAACACGACACGAAACACTTTAACAAAACTATACAAAACAACAAAACGACCGTGAAGCTACAAACGTTGTGCATAGACAGACAGGCTACAAACGTTCTGACATAGACAATTACCCACAATTAATGAGAGCCTATGGCTACCCTAAATAAGGCTCCCAATCAGAGACAACCGACATCAGCTGTCTCTAATTGGGAACTCATTCAGGTAACCATAGACTCTTCTAGATCACTCACCAACATAGACAACGCTAGACATCTACACTAAACACAAAACCATATTTTACACCCCATAACCCCTTTACCAAATAAACATCCAAAACCAACAAAACATAAACATTACCCATGTCACACCCTGACCTAACTAAAATAATCAAGAAAACAAAGAATAATAAGGCCAGGGCGTGACATAACCCCCCCCTTGAGGCGCGAACTCCGGGCGCACCATACACAGTCTAGGGGAGGGTCTGGGTGGGCTTCCATCCACGGTGGCGGCTCCGGCTCTGGTCGCGGTCCCCACGTCACCACAGTACCTAAACATCTCCTAGGCTTCCTCCAAACGACCCCCCTCCACCTTAACCCCATTGCATTCAGGGGCAGTTCCGGACTAAGGGGCAGTACCACTGGAATCACATCCGGTTTGGAGCGAGCGGTCGCATTTGCATTCGCTCTGCAGGTAGTATAAATTTTCATTACATTTTATTACATTTCATTATAGTACAACGGTTTAATTTGTCTAACCTTAGCAATTTCTTCTTAGCTAGCTACTTAGCCGTCTGTGTATAAAAGATAATTGCGTATTTATCGTATTTCGTCGCCTATCGTAGCCCAGCAGCTAGCAAACGTCCACCGTCTACCGTATAACTTTTCATTACATTTCATTATAGTACAACGGTCTGATTTTCATTTTCATTACAGTACAACGGTTTGATTTGTTTGATCTTAGCTAGCTACATAGCCGTCTTTGCATCAAACATAATTGTGTAGTTATTGAGGTTCGCCAGCCGGCTATTTTCGCCCTAACGTAACGCAACGTAGCCAACACGGCTAGCTAGCCAGCTTGCCACCGAATAGCAGCATTGTAGAAACGAGTGCATTACAACGTAACGACTTGATCAGTGTAGTGTTGGCTGACTACACAGTTGTCTTTGCTATCTTTGATTTGTATTTGTTCGATCTTAGCTAGCTACTTAGCTGGCTACATAGCCGTCTTTGTATCGGTGATAATTGTGTAGTTATCAAGGTTCGCTGAGGTTCGCTAGCCAGGTATTCTCGCCCTAACGTAACGTAACGTAGTAAACCCTGCTAGCTAGCCAGCTAGCCACCAATTAGCAGCACTGTAGAAACGATTACATTACAACGGAACGACTTGACTTGTGTAGTGTTAGCTAGCTACATAGTTTTCTCTGCTATCTTTGTATCTAAGATAATTGTGTAGCTTTGAGTAATTATCGGTTAGCTAGCCAGCTATTTTTTCGCCTGCCGCGCTGCCGTCCTCCTACCTAGCCAACGCTGCTAGCTAGCCAACTTCTACCGAATAGCAGCACTGTAGAAACTTACATTACAACGGAACGACTTGATTAGCGTAGTGTTAGCTAGTTGTCTTTGCCGTCCTTGTATCCACGATAATTGTGTAGTTTAGAGAAATTTAGTGAAATTGTCGAGGTTACCTAGCCAGCTTCACTTTCAACAACGTAGCCACTGCTAGCCAGGCTACTTCACCAGCCAGCAGTACTATATCATTTTAGTCAATAAGATCTTGTATTTTATTTTTATTTTTTTG